>NW_017731466.1:2561980-2595388 GCF_001890085.2 Hipposideros armiger | reverse complement strand
TTGCTTCACTGGCCCAAGTTGGCACCATCATTGCGCTTTTCCCGGGCGAGGCATATCAGTCGCCGGCTTCTGGACGGCCGCTCTCTGCGGCTGCTGGCCGCTCACGCTGGCTGCTGGCTACACACGGTAGCCCATGGCAATCCACTGCCACAGGGGCTGCAGCCTACGCTGTCGCCGGCGACTCATGGCAGCCCAGCTCCAGGTTGAGCTGTTGTTCAGCATCTTAGCTGTGGAGGGCAGTGTCACTGGCCCTCATATGTGGAATCCGAACCGGGGCCCTCTGGCATCCCACGCCAGCTCTTAACCATCGCGCCACTCGGCTGGCCCCTAGAATAGATTCTTTTTAATCAGGTTGATGCATTACCACCCTCCTGCTTTCTTTATCATTGCCTTGAACTCCAGTAGCGTTTATTGTCAGTTCTCTTCCTTGGGCACTCAGCATGCACTTAGGTCATTCCTTATCTTTTTTTTTCTATGAGTACATTTTGTCGTTATTGTTTACTCAACTATTGGCTCCCTGATGCAATATTTTGACTTACATATGTTTTTGTAACCCAAATATCACGATACTTGGTTTCAGATGAAAACTACTTGTACCTGGAAGCCAGGAATACCTGGAAGAATCCCAAGTTCACAGAGGTAGAATTCTTCACAGTGCAATTCAACTTTAATTCATCAACAGTTTTGGACAGCTGCTGGGAAAGGCATTATGGGGGCAGGTGATAAGTTATTGAGGAAGATGGATTAGATCTTGCTGTATGATGTGTAGTTTATTCATCAAATATTCAGCAAGTATGTGCCAGGTACTGTGTTGATTGTTTATTGATAAGTAAGACATGATCCTTGCCTTTGCAGAGTTTGCAGTCTAATGTATAATGTTCATCTCTATCCTCCATAAAAACTTCAGTAAAATCTCCAAAATTCATTATCAGTTCGTGCTGAATGAAACAAAGTGCTGGGACCTGTCTCAAGGTAGTTGTAATTTCAGGGTTGCCCAAAGATGATCAGCCATATTAGGATTATATCAGAAGTCCCTAGCATCAAGCACAGTGACTGACAATTTTAGATGTTCAGTAAATAATTATTGAATGAATACATGATACACTAATAAGTAAAGCATTGTAGTGGAGAATTGGGTCTAGTGTCAGAAGACCTGGGTTCAAAAGGCAACAGAACTTACTGGCTGGGCAATTTTTTGAACCACTCTGAACCTCAGTTTCCTCATCTATAAAATGGGAATAATATTACATGATTGGCCTATCTAATTATTATTAATTGATTGAAAGTAAATATAAAGTGCTGGAAATTTACTGGGTACTATGATAAGCATCCCTATGAGTCAGACTCTATTATATGATACAGAAACTGAGACTTAGAGAGGTTTAGTAACTTGTTCAAGGTCACATGGTTAGTAAGTCAAGAAACCAAGATTTGATCCTGGGCAGCTTGACTGTAGAGATAGGAGCATTTAACCATTTCCTTATATGTTGCCTAGTATTGTGGTTAACTGAGAACATGGATTACAAAGCACTCTGTAAATTCTAAAACATTACACCAATGTATTTGTCTTCTAATTTTTATAGTAATCACAAAGTTTTTAAAAATCAGTGTCTGAAGTTAGGTCACATTGAGCTCAAGAGGGCATTGCATTCACTTACACATTAAGGGTAAAAGAGGGCCCAAGGAGATGGGCTAGACTTTGGCACCCAGAAACAAAGCACTCATCACCTCTAGACCATATTCATTCATTAATTTGTCATCATGTCTCCTGCCAAGAAAGTGGAAGCTCCAAGACAGTGGGAACTTTCACTGCTGTATCCCAGTACCTGGGAGAGATTAGTAGTTCATTAAAAAATATATTTCTTGAATGAATGTTTGAACACTAGAAAGGATGTGAAGCATCTCTCACACAAAGCTGGTGAAAGTCTCAATTGATCAAACCACCCTGGAGGACAACAATATCTAATAAAATCAAATTGTATATAACTCAGCAATGGCCCATGACCCAGCAATTCCATTCCTCGGAATATACCCTAGATGATCTTTTGCACATGGGCATAAGAACATTGATAGCTATATTATGTGTAAGAATACAAATTTGGAAACAACCTAACGTCCATCCATTGAAAAATGGATTAAAAAATTGTGGTATATCTATGTAATGGAATATGGCATAACAGAAAAATGAATGCACTAGGGTTCCACAAGTCCTCAGGCATGACTTTTGTAATTATGATATTTATGGTTAAAGAAAAAAAGCAGTGGCAGAAGGATATATCATTTATATCAAATGCAAAAGTTGCAAAACAATCTAGATCTCCCTGAATTTAAGCCATTAGTCCAGGACCCTTTAGCTTGATATGTTGTAGGTCTAGGATTTGAACCCAGAGCACGTTCTACTATATCCTTCTGCCTCTGGTAAGCATTGATAATCAGATATGTATTGGACCTCATAGTGCTCTGGAAACCCTGTTGATCTTTCCTTAGTTTGAGTCAGTGTGGTGCCAAGGGAGTGGCTTGGGGGAGGGGATCTATTTTCTTTCCCCATCTTTTGATATAAATAATAAATGTTTAACCACTTTTAGCAACCAGTTCTTTTTTTTTTTTTTTTTTTTAGCTGAGCCATCCTGCTACCCATTGGCAGCTCAGCGGCTGCTCAGCTTGGGCTGGACTCGAACCGCTGTTGCTCAGAGCTCAAACTCTTGAGCGAGCTCTTAACCAACTGAGCCACTCGGCCGGCCCCTAACCACTTTTATATAAAGCAGCTTCAAAATAAGCCTTCATCCATTCCCTCAGACTTGACTGTGGCATCTATTTAGAGAAATTCTAGAGTCACAATTGGCCTGAGCACCTTCTTTGGTTTTATACAGACTAGATAGCCACTTCTAGGTATCCCTTATCAGCAAGACTTTCAAGAGTCAGAACTTTTTTATTTCTTTTTTTTTTTAAAGGTTTTTATTGGGGGATTGGGGGACGGGGAACAGACAAGTTGCTGTCCTTTGGGGTTTTTTTGTTCTTCAGTCTAGTTGTGGAGGACGTTGCTTCACTGGCCCAAGTTGGCACCATCATTGCGCTCTTCCCGAGCGAGGCACATCAGTCGCCGGCTTCTGGACGGCTGCTCATGGCGGCGGCTGCTAGCCACTCACACTGGCTGCTGGCTACACATGGTAGCCCATGGCAACCCACTGCAGCAGTGGCTGTAGCCTACGCCGTCGCCACCGACTCATGGCAGCCAAGCTCCAGGTTAAGCAGCTGTTCAGCATCTTAGCTGTGGAGGGCAGTGTCACTGGCCCTCATATGTGGGATCCGAACCGGGGCCCTCTGGTGTCCCAAGCCAGCTCTTAACCAATGTGCCACTTGGCCGGCCCAGAACGCTTTTATTTCTGAAAGGAATAGACCAACTCAAACTTGGCTTAGGCAAAAAGAGAGAGAGAGAGAGAGAGAGAGAGAGAGAGAGAGAGAGAGAGAGAGAGAGAGAGAGAGAGAGAGAGAGAGAGAGAGACAGAGAGAGAGAGAGTTTATTGGTGAACACAGTGAAAAGTCCAGGGATGGATCTGCTGCCTTCAGGCATGGCTGGATCTGGGCTGAAACTATATCAGTAGGACTTGGTGTTTCTCTTCCTCCTGGTTCTGTTTTCCACTGTGATGGCCCTATTTTAAAGACTTCTTTTTCACTTATGATTTCTAGCCTATGTTATTCTACTATAGCAATCTCAGAATAAAGTGAGCTTCACATTCCCAATAGTATCAACAAAAGTCCCGGTATTGAATTTCAGTCACATGCCCTTCTGAACCAATTACTTGCTGTTGGGTAGGGTAGAATCAATACTCACCCAATAATATAGACCGGAAGGGTGATTCCCCAAGGGAAAATGCTATTCCCAAAGAATGAATGGATGCTGATAAGGCAAAAACAACATGCGTCCACCAAAAAGAGTAAAGGGGCCAATTTCATGAGAGTGTTAGAAACTGGACACATGAAATAACTACACAGGGGATTCTTGCAGAGAGTTCAAACATTTAGAATGTTTTGACACATCAAAATACCTGTGTCTCAAAAAGAGCTTTCAACATTTGTCAGTGGTTCTTAGTAGGTGTTGCCACATCCTCACTTCTATTTTTGTTTTAGCTTTATCTGCCTTGTCTCCTGACTAATGTGGTAGTGGTGCAACCTTGCTTGAACCTTTCTCGACATTTTCAATTACCCTGCTGTGTTTCAAAGGACAAGAGCTGCCAATGTTCTAAAAAGAATGTGAGGTCATATCCAGCCTAGCCTGAAGCACATTCATCCCTGCCTTGTCTGAGGAGGTCACAGAATTGCGCTCCAACTTTATCTAGACTCCATTGCTCAAATACGGAAACTTGTATCAAAAAGTACAGGTGAATATAATTGTTGGCAGAAAGTAACATTTAAGCAATATTTTGAAATGATCTCAAATAAATGTGGAGAGTTCACTCTCATGAGCTTGCCAGCCTGATCCAGTAACCTTTGATACACTGCCTTCGATACCTATTAACCCTGAGAACCAGTCATCGTGTGACCTTCTTAATTCCTATATGACACTTATACAAGAGGTCCCAAGTAGCATTCACTTCTCAGTTTTATAATTTCTGGCTTTCAAATGGATCTTAGTTGGCTCAGCCTGATAAATTTCTTAGAAAATATAATAAACATTTTTCTTTCCTGCCAAATTGGGGCTTTGAAAAGTTACTCTCTGATTAGTTAGGATTAGGTTTGACTGCCTATAACAGAGATCCAAAATAACAGTGGCTTACGAGAGATACAAGTTGATTTCTTTCCTAAGAACAGTCCAGAGAGAGCTATGACAGGTTCTGGAATTTTACCCTATTTGCAAGCTAATAAATTAGTTTCACAGATACTAGCTGAAGATGCAGATTCCTAGGTCTGAGACAAAGGATTTTATTACTCACTATAGAGCAAGGAGCACGTACATCATGTTTTTGCTGGTTCCCCATGCCCCGCCAAGACCCTTGGAGGGACCAAGTTGGATACTAAGCACACAGTGGGTTTGCATTACAACTGGAATCTACCACTTTTATAGTAAGTGGTAAGCAAGCCTGCTCTTTGGGAGAGAATGTTACTTTTGCCTCAAGCCTGCTCATTCCAAATGCAACCCTGACAAATGGTCCACTGAAGAGCGGTCAGCAGTAGGCATTCTTGGCATACCTAAAAAGGATGTTCAGAGATGCTCAGGGCCATGGTGGATTGTTTCTCTCAATAGGTGGTCCAAAGTTAATATAGCAATTCTGCTTAATGTGGCCCTCTGGGAGGTAGTCTCCCTCCAACTTGTTGCTTTACCATCTGTAGGGTCTGTCCTGAAGTCCACTTGGCCAAGGAGGTATGCCACCATGTCCACACTTAGAGCAGGAGAAAGGAGGAGAGGAGGTGGGGAGAGGGGAAGCTGGAGAAGGGGCAGGCCCCCTCCCTTTAAGGACACATCCTGAAGTTCCACACATTACTTCCCCTCGCATCCCATTGGCCAGAACTTATTCACATAATCATATAAAACTTCAGGGTGGGTTGAGAAATGTATAATCTTTATTCTAGGGATTCTATTAATGTAGTATAGAGGAGAAGACATTGGAGCATAAGTAGTGCTCTGCTATATTCTTTATTAAAGTTGTATTTCAATAAACACTTTCCAGGGACCTTGGAGGGTTGCTAACAGCCACCACATTCCTCCCATCCTTTGTACCTAATGAGAATCTGAGCCTGTGGCTTGGGTGTCTGGTGAAAGCCAGATACTTATAAGCACACATCTGGGATGGGACTACAGGTATCAGATACATTTCAGGCACTGCCTAAGGGGAGAACACAAAGGAGTCAGACGATTTCCAGGGATCTGGAAGATGACAGGGATTCTACTCCAGATGATGGTGAATTTGTGATTGAGGAGCTAGAGACTCCAAGCATCACAGTGACAAGATCTGAAAGAGCTCTAGGAGGGGAGGTTTATTATGCCCAGAGGGTGGGTAGTGCAGGGTGGGAGCCATTTTAATGGTGACGGCTTTGTCAAAGGAGGAAGAATCCAAGCCATACAGAATTCCCTGCTCCCCCAACCCTCACAGAACTGGCTCCCAAGAAGGACACGGAGAACCCCAAGTCAGTCAGCACGGGACATGGGCTGTTTGTGTCTTGGAAGAGGATATTGAGCTAGAGTTGGAAGGAGGGGTTTCCAGGAGTCAGCATTGACCTAGTATAGTTACTATGAGGAATTTCCTGGGGACAAGTGACTGGAAGCTGCCTGGGGCACTCTCCTGAGTAGTGCCCAGTAGGCCCTTGAAGGTGCTCTCCTCTAGGTAATGGTGGCTCTGCAAAACAGCTCTCTAGTGCCAGGGAAGCTTTTCCTATGTGGATGACTTGAGCCTCTGCTCATAGAAGCCTTTGGCCAGTTTATTCTACTTGGACTTCTACAGCATGCTGGGCCTTAGTCATGCCCCTTGATTTTGTGCCATCTCTTACCAAATTGATAGCGTCTTCCTCTCTGTGGGTGTGCAAGACAACCACTGGCCAAGTTACCTTTGTCTTGAGCAGGGTCTTAGCAGAGGAAATCCCTGTCAAAAACCACCAAACATATTTAAAAAAAAAAAAAAAGACTAAGAATAAGGCCCCTTTGAATGTTTGCGGGTGTGCCAGCAGGTATACCAAGATAGGTGACATTGGTGGGTAAAACTGTGTGGTTTCTCTAGGACAAGAGGGAAGAGAAGGCGAGGAAGGGAGGGGGTGGCATTTTGAAATGCTGGGACAGCAGCACCGCTGGAACCTCAGGCATGAAGCCAGGGTAGAAGGCTTATCAGCAAAGCCCTTGCACGGACTCCTGGGACACATTCTAGTGGAAATGGCTGAGTGAGTTTATTGCAGCAACTCTGGAGCAGGAGGAAAGGCTTGACTACTGATAAATAGCCAAGAGGAACTAGGGCAAAGAATCTAGCTAGATGGAAGGTGTGTGGCAGACACTTATGAACAAGCTTAAAAGGTCAAGAGGCAGCTCAGGTGGGGTCCATCCACAGTCAAGGTGCACAGTGGGCCCATAAGATGATTCCAGAAAATAGCTTGGGCTCTATTATAGAGCAGACCCTTTGTTCTTTGGCCTCTTAGAGACTGTCCATGGGCTGTAGTGTGGATTACAGTCAGCAGGTTAGAGGCCTGTAGCAAATCCTGCCCTCCTTTGGCTAGGCTTGAATGGGGAAATTTAAGCCCCACTTCTATGCCTCTTCTGAAGGTTAACACTGAATTCAGGTCAGAGAATTGTAGTTGAATTGGCAGTTTTTCTGGGCTTAACCACATTCTGTAAAGAATTGTGGTTATAAAAGGCCCAGGTGAAGTCAAAAGGAGACAAAATGCGACAGGGGCCCCTGTGAGATTTTTTCTGACACTACCCTTAACACTAAATGTATGTTGTTTATATACATACCAACCAATTCTATGACGCCAAATGGCTGCCCAACAATTCAATGCAATTCTGACACTATCTACCTAGAGTTAGGGTCAGATCACACCAGTTAAAGGGCTCAAGTCCCACAAGACTCTCTCCACTTCAGATACCAGCTTCAAATGGGGTACCTAGGCTACCCACACTTCTGCCTAGATAAATACAAATTTGAGAGTTCCCATGAGCTCTTCTCAGGTCAATAATTTGCTTGAATGACTCACAGAACTAAGGAAAACATTTTACTTACGTTTACCGGTTCATTATAAAGGATATAAGTCAGGAACAGCCAAATGGAAGAAACGCACAGGGTGAGGGGGTGAGGGTAGGGGTGAGGATTAGGGCACAGCTTCCACTCTCTCTCCTGTCATGCCATCTTCCCAGCACCACAAAGAGTTCACCAACCTGGAAGCTCATTAGTGTAAGACACTTATCAGTCAAGAGATTTTAAGGGTTTGGGGAGCTCTGTGCCAGGAACTAGAGAGATAGACCTTTTTTTTTTTTTAATACACCACAGCTCCCAACAGGGCCCCATCACTCACTCTGTCTACCAGAGTAAATAGGTAAAGAAGGAGAAGGGAGGAACTTCCAGAAAGGGCAGTCATTCTTGAGCTTAGATGCACATTAGAATATTCTGGGAAACTTAAAAATGTATGTTCATGGGTCTGATTCTCAGTGACTCCATGATTCTCGGTCACTAAGGAGGAGACCAGGGTTTCTATCTATCTATCTATCTATCTATCTATCTATATTTAAAGGGAGTTTACATGTGCTCAAACTGCTAACAGTGAAAGGATTTATTATTATTATTTTTTAATTTTAATTGGAGAACAATGTGTTTTCCAGGACCCATCAGCTCCAAGTCAAGTAGTTGTTTCAATCTAGTTGTGGAGGGCGCAGCTCAGTGGCCCATGTGGGGATGGAACCAGCAACCTCGGTGTTATGAGTGCTGCGCTCTAACCACCTGAGCTAACCTGCCACCCTTGGGTATCTATATTTTTAATAAACTCCCTAAATGGTTCCTGTGCTCCCTGAAGTTTAAGAACCGTGGATTTCCTTGCGTCTCCCCCTCTTCCAACACCACTCCTTTCCAGAAGCATGTCTCATCATGCCCTGAAGGAAGAGCCCCAAGTCTGACTGCTTTAAGGACAAGGAGGAATTACGACTGAGTACAGAGGACCCCTGGGTGAATCTTTAGGATCTGGAGATTCTGCCTCAGGCTGGAATCAGAATCTCAGGAAAAGGAATCATTATGAACATTGGTCAGTGTCTGCTGCATGTCAGGTGATGTGCATGCCAGGTGTTTTTAGGTGGTTTATCTGTGAGGGAGGTATAACCATTATTATTTCATGGCTGAGAAAACTAAGACTCAGAGAAGACTGGGGCAGAGGAGGTATGGCTGGTGTTCCAATACCTATCTCAAAATGGTAACTAATTAGAAGGGAACATTCGAGCTGGTGTGACTTAGTTGTGAGCTGGACTCACAGCAGCCACAGTACGGAGTGCCAGTCACTCCATCATCATCGCTGGAAATGGCAGCGCTGATGGGCAGTTCTGTGCCACCAAGTAAGCAAAGTTTCAGCCCACAGATGCTACTCACTGAGGCAGCTACTTTCTTAGAGCCTCCCTGGGAAATCACCACTCCTGCTGAATGAATGTTTCCCTGTCTTTCTGCTGAACTCAGATCCCTGAGGTAGAGCCCAGTAACAGTTCTGAAAATTGCTACAACCTACACTACACATTCATGCTGAACCTAACATGCTTGATGCCAACTTGTGCCTCTTCTGACATGACGAGTGTGTCCTAGATAGTTCAATGGGTCCAAGTCCTGTCTTTAAGGCTAGCTCAGGCTTGGTGGGAGAGCAGCCCTTTTGTCCAGGATTGGGGTAGAGGGAGAGAAATACAAACAATATCAACCAAGGCTTTATGAGTCAGCCAAAGTCAAATGCACTGGGCACAATGGGGAAATAAGTAAGAGAAAGAATATAAAAATCAACAGGCAGGGCCAGCCGAGTGGCGTGTTGGTTAAGAGTTGGCGTGGGACGCCAGAGGGCCCCGGTTCAGATCCCACATATGAGGGCCAGTGACACTGCCCTCCACAGCTAAGATGCTGAACAGCAGCTCAACCTGGAGCTGGGCTGCTGTGAGTCGCCGGTGATGGCATAGGCTGCAGCCCCTGCTGCAGTGGGTTGCCATGGGCTACCGTGTGTAGCCAGCAGCCAGCGTGAGCGGCCAGCAGCCGCAGTGAGCAGCCGTCCAGAAGCCCGCGACTGATCTGCCTCGCCCGGGAAGAGCGCAATGATGGTGCCAACTTGGGCCAGTGAAGCAACATCCTCCACAGCTAGACTGAAGAACAAAAGGACAGCAACTTGTCTGTTCCCCTTCCCTCAATTCCCCAATAAAAATCTTTAAAAAAAAGAAATCAACAGGCAGAGGGAGTAGGTCAGAGGGAAGTGGACTAGGTGATGGGACATGGTTCACGGGTGAGTCAATGAGTGCACAACTTGGCCAACACACCTGAGTGTGTCATGGGGCAAGTACAGAAGCTTACAGGAAATATGTGCACCTAGCTGGCCTGTGCTCTCCTTCCACTTATGTAGCTTCTTGTCCATCTTGGGTAGAGGTGGCAGTGTGACATGACACTGATAGAAGGGGCAGGACAGAGAGGTAGTGGTATTATCAGGGAAATTGGCCAAGTGATCACCAGGTGTGAATTCATCCGTGAGTCCAGGGTCTGGTCCTCAACATTTTAGGCAAGAAACTCAGTCTTGTCAGGACCTGGGGATTCATCCTGATTAGGAAGACTAATACCAGCTACACTCTTAAGAGAGTGATGCATAAAATAAAAGCTCACTCTCTTTCTTTGAAAGGGGGCTATCCTTTTCCAGTGCCAGCCTCTAGTATTGAACTGGTGACAATGAATTAATAATCAAGGGCCATTTGATGAGCTTGAACTGGAGCAAAGAGCTGGAGAGTCTTGAGCTAGAGCCAAGCCCCACAAAATATACCTGCTTCACAAGTGGGCATTATCTCTGATGGCCAGATTGCTGATGTCACCTGAATTCAGTGCCTCCCATGGAGAGTGGTGAATATAATCAGTCAATGTTTGCACTTTCAGCTCTGCTTTTTCTGTGCTTCTGCATCAGGGCTGCATAATTTAACTTGTGCTACAACTTTGTTGTACAGAGAAATGAATTGTCCTTTTTTTTTTTTTGGTCTGTAACTGATCTGGGCTTCTTTTGAGTACTCACCTACTGGTTGGTTGTTGTTGTTGGTGGTGGTGGTGATTATTCAAATGTCTGATCTGGTTTAAAGCATGGTAACACTGATCATTCAAATGATCCCCTTAGGTATGTTAAAAGAGAAACTGAAGCATATTTAAAATTTTAACAGTTTATTTCAGCAAAAATCGATTGGAATCAGGGCAGTGCCAAACTGTAAGTAGTTAGGAGCACTCCGCCGACAGGAGCTTGGGGAGAGGCTTTTATAGAGAAAAGGCAAAAGCAAAGTAAGGTGATTATTGAGTGGTTATGGCTTAAAGCCTAGTTGGCTGTTTGTGATTGGCTGTCTTAGGTTTCAATTTCATAACCTTGACAGACTTAGATTTTGGTTTGCTTATATAGACCACCATGGCTTAAAGCCACCTTAGTCTAATGGCTTCTTTGTTCAATTTATTTAATAGGTATGATCAGTTTCTCTCAGATAAAAATCATATAACTCTCAGATAACCTCCCCGCCCCCCGCTTTTTTTCCTAACAGGTGTATGAGGAAGAGGGAGGGGTGTGGCTTATGAGCCTTTGTCACATCAGGGAGAGTCAGGGTCCCCAGGCTGGGGATGGGGGTCCTCTGCCTTCTCTCTTTTTTGCCTACCTGTTTGCTACGTGCTCTGCTGGTTTCTGAAGCTGCAGCCTGCAGGAGTTAACACGTGACCCTTAACAGCCTTGGCAATGCTTCCTGGAAATGTTGACTCCCTCTCCTTTGCAGAGTTGGCCTCCCCTCAGCTCCCCCTGACTACGGATCCTGAACCTCTGCTTTGTCCTCCATGGTTCCCCAGCCCTGGGGGTCCACTGCAGCCTCTGCAGTGGGGTCATCTCTTTGCTTAGACCCTTATCCTATCTCTTTAGTTCTACTGCAGTAGTATCCAAATAGCCTCTCTACTTTTGGCCTTCTCCAATCTCTTTTTCTTCCTTAAACACCCAAATGATCATGTCACTCCCTTCTTTCAAAACTTCTAAGGGCTTCCTGCTTTCTATAGGATAACGTTTAAACTGCTTAGCCTGATACACAAGACTCTGAACAATTTGACCTCAATTTGCTTTCCAGCCTCATCTCCCCTTCTTCATTCTCACATGCCCAACTAGCACATCATACCCTTTCAGCCTTCTGAGTGTATGTCCATGTATTCTTTCTGTCTGGAATTTTCTCTTCATTTTTTAAGGCCTAATTCAAATGCTTCTCTGTGAAATGTTTTTTTTTCTTTTTCTTCACCTTTGCACAGACCTCTAGTATAGAGATCTCTATACTATAAGGAAGATAAAATATTTTAAATTAAACTTAAAGGCTTAGGAAAATTTGTGTCTTCAACCAATTGTATAATAATTTAAGCGCCAGTTAACTATAAAGGGTCTCCTTTTCTGTGCACAAGAAGCAGCCTATAGACATCAAAATAAACGTGGATACTGACATATCTAAACAACTTTAAAATATGAAAGTCTTGTAATTGACTTGTCAGGAGTGCTTTTAGGTAACAAGATACCTGTTTGCAACAGCAAGTAACAGTAGGTTAACAAAAAGAGCTTTCTTTTTCTTATGTAATGAGAAGCTCAGGATTGAGCCATCCAGCATGGGTACAGCGGCTAAGAAATGTTGATAAGGAACAAGCTTCTTTCAAGTCTTTCTGCTTCACCTTTCTTAGCTTATGGGCTTTTATCCTTATGCTTGTCACCTCATGTCACCCATTGACGGTTGCACCTCCAGGCTCATGTCTGCTTTCTAGGCAGCAAGGAGGAGGAAGAGACAATAGGGATGAAAGAGGCAAAAGGGCTCTGCCAGCTGCACCTATGCCTTTTTAGCTGGAAAGTAAAATTTCCTGGAAATCTTATCTAAGAGAGGTCTGCTTACATGGTACTGGCCAGAACGGAATTATATGACTGCTGCCAGCAGCAAAAAAGGAAACGCGAATATTTTGCTTTCCAGCCTCTATAGTAGAAAAGGGCAAGAGAACAGGACATTGTGAATGGCTTTGGGGCTGCCAACCCCCAGTGTCTATCCCAGAGCTTATATTCATGAGATTGATTGGAAAGAAGGACCTTGATGGGAGGTGGGGAGAGAGAATGATGGACGGTTAGGGTCTATGGGATAAAAAAACTCAGGTCTGCCCTGGCCTTAGTGCTTTTGCAAAGAGGTGACACAAAGCCAAGAGACCTGTAACTTCTCTGCATAGTACTCTTCTTTCTTTTAGATTCCTCCTCAAAGATACGTTTTAAAATTAAGTTGTTGAGTTAATTTACAAGCCACAAAATTCTCCCATTTAAAGTGTACAATTCAGGGGTTTTAGTATATTCACAGATTTGTGCACACACCACCCAAATGTAAGTTCAGAACATTTATCCCAAAAAGTAACCCCCGACCCAATAGCAGTCACTCTCATCCCCACCCCCACCCCACCCTCAGGCCTAGGCAACCACTAATTCATTTTCTGTTTGAGAGCAAATGTTTAAAAGAGTTTGATTTTTCTGCTGGAAAGTCAGTAGACAGCACTATAAAAATGAGCTTCAGGGTAGCAAGTTAGATTTAAATATATTATGAAAAGGCCAAACAAGCTGCTGATTGACAGTGAGCACTGAAGCCAGGTGCCTTTTCTTCTCTGCTTGTACAGGGACATCCCCTGTCCCACTTTTAGCGATTTTTGCAAGAGATAATATCATTTACCTACTGAAATGAAAATGAGCAAAATGGGCCTGCGACTGAGTAACCGCTTTCATTATTGTTTGCAGCATTCCCTCTAAATGTCATATCCTGCTGTACTTGTACCTGTGGCATCAAGAGGCGAGAGAAAACAGGAAATGAGCCATGTATGTAGCATAGGCAAGGGACTGTCACCAAGAAGTTCCAAGGCCAGAGCTTTCTGATCAGAGGTTTGAAGAGCTGTGGAGTGAAATGGAAAATTTGTGCCAGGTAATAGTGAAAAAAAGAAAAAACTGTGCCCAAACAGAAGTGAGGGAACATTTCAGTAGGCCGCCTTTCATATTGGGCTGTTTACCACTTCAAGAGGAGCTCTTAGCCCCGAAGGCTGCAGATTTGAATGGTGTTCATTTGGTTTCAGTCATAATCAAACTACCATGTTTCTTCTCTTAGATATTTTTTTTCCCTTTTGCCTTGAATTACTATCACTAGAGCAGGAAGATGTTTTGTACCAGTTTGTCATTAAAAATGTTGTACAGCTAAGTTAGCTTTTTTCTCTCTCCCAGAGAGCACGTCCAAGGCCTCACGTTGTACTTCAGAATCTGATGCTCTGGACTGTATCTGCTCTCTATTCCTCCCCTGAATTTTACAATTTTTTGTAAATCATGTAGCTTATAGTTTAAGTTAGATCTTTCTTTACAAATATTCTATCTATTAGCAAAAACTGGTCCAGAGTCTTACATTTATTCATTTAATTAGTGAGGCAATAGTGGGTTTGACCACTAACTAGTTATGTGGTTTGGGCAGATCATATAATTTTTTTTTTTTAAGATTTTTATTGGGGAATTGGGGGATGGGTACAGCGCTGGGGAATTGGGGGAAGGGGAACAGACAAGTTGTTGTCCTTTTGTTCTTCAGTCTAGTTGTGGAGGACGTTGCTTCACTGGCCCAAGTTGGCACCGTCATTGCGTTCTTCCCAGGCGAGGCAGATCAGTCGCCGGCTTCTGGACGGCCGCTCACGCTGGCTGCTGACTACACACGGTAGCCCATGGCAACCCACTGCAGCAGTGGCTGCAGCCTACGCCATCAGCCAGAGACTCACAGCAGCCCAGCTCCAAGTTGAGCGGTTATTCAGCATCTTAAGTGTAGAGGGCAGTGTCACTGGCCCTCATATGTGGGATCCAAACCAGGGCCCTCAGGCGTCCCGAGCCAGTTCTTAACCAACGCGCCACTTGGCCGGCCCCTCATATAATTTTTCTGAGTCTGAATTTCCAGTTGTAAAATGAGGCTAGTAATACCATATGAGGTTCCTGCAATGATGAGATGAGCCAGTGTATTTAAAGGATCTTGTGGCCAGGCACATGGGATGTGCTTAGTAATAATGGTGATAATAGTAGCAAACACATTGCTGCATTATTCATGTGCCCTATGCATGTATTGACTTGAATAAACCTTACAATAATCCTATACGTAGGTATTATGATTATCCCAATTTTACAGGTAGGAAACTGGAAGAAAACTTCCTATGCATCTAGGAAGTGGCATAGCCTGGATTTCAAACCGGGCAGTCTGGCTCCAGAGTCCATGCTTTTACTCCTTTATTCTTATTATTTTCATGTTGCCTTAATAAGAATAAAAGAATAAGAATGTGCTCCAATTTCTTGGCTATTGTAATGCTGCAGTGTATACCTTTGTTCTCATATCTTTGTCCACGTATCAGATTATTTCCTTAAGACCCTTGCATATTTTCATTTATAATATGAAACCGAAGTATGGAAGAAGCCTTGGGGTATGGAAGGGACTTCAAGAATTTAACACTATTTCAGTAATCCCATGAGAGGAGGGACCCCTCCACACCATTTGCAAAAGACCTCTGATTTCACAGTGCAATGGTCTGAGAGTCCTTTCTGAAATGTCAGGAAGGAGAGCAAGGTCATTAAACTGATCCCACCATCATGAGAATGTCTGTGAAATGGTATATATGAGGAGTATAAAGAGGAAAGCATGACGTACATGTACTACATTTGTATTATCACGTTACTGTAGGCTATCTCCTTGCCTCTAAACTGAACAAATATGGGTCTAGGAGCAATTTTCTCTTCCTTTCTTGGTGTATGGCTCAGGACCTATATAAGAGCAATTTAATGCAGTGGTTGCCATTGTAAATACTTTTCATAAGTAATTGTTGAAAGCTGTTATAATTTATCATTATTTAGTTTCAGAGTGATTTGAATGTTCTCACTTTTCCCCTTAATTTAAACATTTTATCTGCATCAAAATTTCTATTTTAATGTTGTCTGGAAAAGAACTATCTCATTATGGACTAAGATTCAGTAATCATAGTGAAAATATATGCATTTTTTTCTCAAAGAAAATGGGTCAGCGTGGTTTTGTGCTTTTTGATCTGCAAGACTTAAAGCATCTGACTCTGACCTCACATCATAGGTTGTTTTAAACCAAGCAACAGATTTTAGTCCTCAACAGTTCAGGAAAAAAGAACAATTGAGTCATTTTATCATGGAAGGAGTGTTTTGGAATGTTCACATTATAAATGTGCTCAATCGCATCATAATGGAATCATGCTTCATTCAAACTCTAAAAGACAAAACTCAAATGCTGTTGTACAGCATAGATGAGTTCTGCAGCTGCAGTAATAGCATCTATTGCCAGGTGTCCTGTGTCTTATACTGTTAATTGATATGTGGTACCCAAGAATACCAAGATAATGAAGTATCCTTAAAAAGAAAAGGACTCTAAAACCACAGTGACATCAAGAACTTGAATTGATACAAGTAGGATTGAGGACCAAGAGGTGGAAGATTTTTGTTGTAACCATACACTCATAAAAATGGCTAACCTGACAGAGCCAAAACTGTAATCACAGGGTTAGAGCCTTGCCATGTATCCTTCGAGGACAAGCTTTGCTTTTGTTTCTCAAAGTCTAAAATATCTTACTTTCTAAGATGATATTGTGTAATGTTTATTGTGGACTTATTTGGTTTTACTTTCTTTCTAGAATGCATGATAATCCTGCCGATTAGTGAGTTACTTGGACATGTGTTGACCGCTCTTCTTTTTCCTTTTCAGTCTCTCTCCCTCCACTCCATTCCTCCCTCCCTTCTTTCTTTCTTGTTTCTAGACCATTCCAAGGAGATCAGTGACATAGTGATGATATACATATGGATGATAATGAGTGGGGAAGATTAAAGAAATGGAGAAGGTGTATTTGAGGTCAAGTCATATGAAAAATTCTGAATTATTTATTCTGAAATAATTTCTCTTAGCTTTCTCTTTTATTAGTAATAAGTGATACAACTTTCAATTCTGCATTACTGTGAATTGAAGTCTGGGTGTTTCACGTAGGTAATTTAATATCTCTAACTGGCTCCTGAAAAACAGGGGCTATCTCCAAACAGAAGGCTCCTCAGTCTTTGACCCTGGCAATTCTCCCCCAAGGTCACCCAAAGTCCATTTCTTACAATTGGCTTCAAAATTATGTTCTTCAGGAATTCTTTACTAATGTACTGCCTCCTACTGCAACCGCTTCTATTTTCATGTTTTAAAATTTTTAAATAAGTTAAAAATACAGGTAAGTGTAAACTACAAAGTTTTCTTACCTCCCAGAATTGAGAGTTGTTAGCATGCTGGTATATTTGCTTTTAGCCTTTATGTGTGTTTCTATGTATGTAATAAAATATTCCCCAATACATTTGAAGTACCTTTGATCCCCAGTGTCATCACATTCCCACCTCTGCCTCATCCCCTGCAATTATCAACCATGAATTTGCTGTGAATCCTTCATGTTCATTTTTCATTTTCTGCTATTTCTTCATCCTATATCATGAATGCTTTTCTTTCTTTTTTTTATATGGAGTTCTTGGTGGTGGCTCTAGGACAGTCAGTTTTCTCTGATAGATGGAAATGAGCCCAGTGGCAGCTATATCATCCAGAGGCCAGCCCTTGCTGCCACTGGTCTGTGAACCCCGTAGCCAACAGATTTGGTGAGCAGTATGCCTTGCCTCTCTCCTCAGTATGTCTTGTCTTCTCCCTATAATTCTGCATCTTGGTCCTTGGTAAAAACAGATTCGTACAAGAGTTCAAATAAATGCATCATGCTGCAACTAATAACACCTGGGCCCTGTTGTTTTGGGGGGGGGGGTTGTGGGTGGGAGAGGCTCTGTGACTAGAACTCCCAACATGGCTTTTGATTTTCTAACTGATCTAGTTTTCTTCTTGTTTGGCTGCTAGAAGCTCAAAACCAAATATACAGCTGACCTATATTAACAGGAAAGATCCTCATGACATGGCTTTTGTGTATTAACCACATTACACTTTTATTTTCTAAACTTCATTTACCATTTGCCTCAATGTTCTTCCTTGGTATATTTTTATCCTCTATAGCTTGTGAATCTCTCTGAGATGACCCACGATTTTTTAAAGTAACAAAGTAAAAATCTAACAAACAATCTGCTATGGTTGGTGGGAGTTTTCATTGTTTCTGATCCAGAAAAACTCAGTGAGCTGGCAAGTAATAGAAAATTTATAGTTAGGAAGATTAATTATTCCTTGTACTGAGGTACATATTAGGTGTGGTAGATACCTTCATTTACTATTTTCTGTGGCTACTGGGTGAATCTCCTTTATCTAAGAGTTAAATATATCTTTGAATGCATTAAATGAAACTCTAATGAAATATGGTTTGGTGCCATGACTTGAGGGTCTCTTTCGCTTCAAAAAACAAAAATGAAGCCTATATGCTGTCAGTTTAAATATTTTCCTTTTTACTTTATTTGAGGGTAGAAATAATCAAGATCCTTTTCCTCAGGCATGTAGAAGATTTGTGACTAACCTTAAGTAGGTGGCAGATGGGAACAACCTGTGCGCCATGAGTCAGGAATGCTGAGACAGGCCTGGGGCCTCTCGTATTTCCCCACCAGCCTCTTATATTCTTAAAGCACCAGTGTCAGAGCTCTGTTCCCTTTGATCTTTAGATGGTTTTTTTTTTTTTGGGGGGGGTCTTTTGAAACCTTTTTGAAATGTAATTATCCCTTAGAAAGGTAAACCATCTTAATGAGAATTTGTTTATGAGAACTTTTCATGTTCGATATCTGTGTGAGAACAAGAGTTTGAGACGATAAGAAAATAGGTAAATTGAAAAGGATATTGGGAAGTATGACAACAGAAGGAGAGGAAACGTGCTTGTAATTCTAGCTAGACTTAGTCCCTAGCATAATTAAAAGTAGTCCTTTTTTATTTCCCCTAGACTTTCCTCCCTCTTTCCTTCTTCCCAAAATATGAAGTGCAAAAAGTTTTGGCCCATGAAAAAGAATTGACCAAAGAGGGGGAAGTCATTTGTGCCACATAAGAAATTTCCCCTAAAGGAAATTTTCAGTAAATTTTTCCTTCAGTGAGTCTCTATATGAGAATTTTTTCTTCAGAAATTTTTTTATTTAATTGTCCCATAGAAAATCAAATTATACATCGCTGAAGTGTGGTTTTCCAATACCATGAAGTTTCCTAAAATGAGATTATGCATCAGTAGTGGTAGTACCAGCTTAAACAAATTCATCTGTGGAGTTGTCAGCACTGCTTATGGGGTTAGGGCAAAACTTCTGCCAAATTGTGTAAGATAACAACCAAGTACAGCATGACCTTGATAGATTCTTCCCTTATTTTTGCAAAACCACATTCTGCTTTAAAAGGGGGAATTTGCCTTATTTAGACAATTTACAATTTCATCTCAAGGTACCTAATTTTCCGGGCCTATCTTTTATGGGTTTATCTCGTTATATTTTCCCTAATGAATGATGCTAAGCCATTATTACTTTGAAAACTTATTGACGATACTGATGTTTTAAATTAGAAAAAATTTTTCCTTTATATGGCTTGTAAAAACTTTTGCTTTCTTTCTAGGATTCTAGAAAACCTATGTCTTCCTGATTCCACCTACTTTCTGTTTGCTACCATGTCTTACCTTTTCTATCAATGTCTTTCCTGGAAGTGTATAATTTCCAATGTATTTATTGTCTCAGAGTTACTGGTCACATAATTGGGCCAGGTTAGCCAAGCAAAAACCATAAAACCAATTTTTTTACAGTACAAATTGGACATCACTTTTGAAGATCCAAGTAGATGTTGGGCATGTGAAGATGTAGGATGACATAGTGGGAGTTGGCAACTTCGTCTTCAGGGAAGTGGTGGCAATATCTGGGGCTTCTCCAGAGACATTTATCCTAGGGATATGGTGACCTCATTTTTAAAACACAGTCTAATGTTGTATCCAAACTCAGCACTACATCCAGCTTGATAACACTCCATAATAACAGAATGAAATTCATGGAGCCCACTTTCCCAAACTTTAACAAGTATTATAATTAAAACCTCTATTGTTGCCAAATAATGCAGAGAGGTGTGGGAAGTGAAATAAAAGTCCCACACTAAGAGGCAGGAGACTTTAACTGCCCTCCAGCCAAAATAATACTTTAATGTGACCCCAGCCCTATCAGCGAAACTCTGCTTTAGCTGGCAGACAGAGGCAAAAACCTGGGCCAGAAGACCTTTATTAAAAGCCCTTATTAAACAAAGTAATCATGCTCATTGTAACAAAAGAAAATAAAGCAAGAAATTGTGAAATGCAGAAAAAGATAAAGAATACAGAGGTAATCCATACTCCTATAACCCATAATTCTATCTGCCTTGATAGATTAATGTTAACGTAACAAACTATTTCCTTTTGCTCCCTTATTTTGCAAAGCTGAAATCATTTTTCATATGAAAAATGAAATCATATATATATATATATATATATACATACAGTTTTGTGCACGTATATTACTTTTTGAAAAGTATTGGGTCCAAAATGTGTTGTCTTCCACAAAAGAAGGCTGGGATAAATGGAAAAGCAGATCATGTTTTTGGGTAGGAACAACGAATGCCATAAGACGTTAGCCCATTAGGGATTGGCAGTTTATCTGTCAAAATTACAAATGGATATCATTTGGAATGAGCATTCTACTTTTAATAATGATTTCTAGAGAGAATATCTAAGAAATATTATTCATTGCGGTATTCCTTTTGTAATAGCAAAATAATTGGAAGCAACACAAATGTCTATTAATATGTCTTGTTAAATAATTTATGGTATAGCTATACTTTAGAATACTATACAGCTACTAAAAAGAATGAGTAAATGCTTTTTGTATTGATTTAGAAAGATCTTCAAGACATGCTAAATGAAAAAATCAAGTTGCTAGAAAAATGTATATGGTATTTTAATATTTGTGTAAAAAAGGAAGAGGGCAAAAAGTTGTCCTCTTTCACTGGGCACGGCCCTCTGGAAGACTAACCAAGAAACCGCTAATATCAATGGCCTGTGTTGGGGTTAGAGATGGGAACCAAGTGCGTCTGGGACAGGGTGAGAATGAGACGTTCTACTGTGTATATTTTTATACTTGTTTGATGTTTGGACAATGTGAACGTATTATCCATTAACATTAATGGATAATGTCCTTTGCTTACTAAGATGATATTATTGATTCACCATGAGTAGGACTTTGATTTTTAGTTTAATTTTAATGGTAATATATTTGCACTGCATTATGACACTACATTTTTACAATTCCAAGGTGTATATTTTCCCAGGTATTAACATTTCTGAGATGAGTAACTTCCTCCCTCCTATTGCATATAAATATACAATGATAGCTATTTGGCTATTGGACATTTAGGTTGTTGCCAGTTAATTTCCCCATGAATAATTATCTCACACTGTTTATTGAATCACTAAAAAGTGTTTTGTTTTGGATTTTTTTTTGCAATTAGAAACAATGCTGCAATGCTTCAGTATAGTGTGGCACTTAAAAATATAGGTTCTAGAATTACAATGCCCGAGTTTGGATCCTGGCCCTGGATGAGTAATTTGGAGAATAACTCAGCCCAAGTCTCCTTATTTGTGAGACCGAGATTACACCACCATCTATTTCATATGGTTTAGCACTGTAGCTAGCACATGGCATTAAGCATTCAGTAAATATTATTTTTGTAACAAAATTTTTTTTATATATAAGAATAATTTCTATAGAATAAATTCCTGGAAACGGTTTTATTTACCCAAATGGTATAAACACTTTAGGACTCTTGATAGGCGTTGATAAATTGCTCTTCACAAATTTGTATCAATTTACCTGCCTATTAGCAGTAAGTATAGTGCCAAAAAAATATTTTTAACCTTTTAAAGAAAATATGTGAGAGGATAGTATTTGAGTATTAAATTTTAATTTCTTTTACAACTAAGTTGATGGAACGTTTTGTTTTTTACTTCATATGTTTAACTGCCATTTATAATTCCTCTTGTTTGAATTTGCATATTCTTGACTTCTATTCCATTTTCTAAAGTGGTCTTAGTATTTATCTGATCAATTTACATGAGCTGTATAAAGTATTGACACTTGAACTCTGTTATTTATTCATTTTACTTGTTTTGAATTTAATAACTTTTTTTTTTTTTTAAGATTTTTATTGGGGAATTGGGGGGATGGGAACAGTGCTGGGGAATTGGGGGAAGGGGAACAGACAAGTTGCTGTCGTTTTTTTTCTTCAATCTAGTTGTGGAGGACGTTGCTTCACTGGCCCAAGTTGGCACCATCATTGCGCTCTTCTCTGGCGAGGCAGATCAGTCGCCGGCCTCTGGACGGCAGCTCACTGCGGCTGCTGGCCGCTCACGCTGGCTGCTGGCTACACACGGTAGCCCATGGCAACCCACTGCCACAGGGAGTGCAGCCTACGCCGTCGCCGGCGACTCATGGCAGCCCAGCTCCAGGTTGAGCTGTCGTTCAGCATCTTAGCTGTGGAGGGCAGTGTCACTGGCCCTCATATGTGGGATCCGAACCGGGGCCCTCTGGCATCCCAAGCGAGTTCTTAACCATCGCGCCACTCGGCCGGCCCTTGAATTTAATAACTTTTAAAATGAACTCGGATTACCTTTTAAATTAAAAATATGAAGAATATTTGTACAGTTTAAAGATTAATAATAAATTGAACACCTCTGTGCTCCTCACTCAGCTTACAAAGTACAGCATTATCAATACTTTTGACGGCATCTGTGTGCAACTCTCCAATCTCATTCCTCCCAAACCCTGGAGTTACCAAAGTCTGAATTTCATTCCTGGCTTTTAAAAATTATTTTCCCAGGATCATATGTATTCCTAAATAATATATTGCTTGAATTTGCTTATTTTCAACTTTTGTGTAAATTCAATCACACTGTATGCATGCTTCTATTAAATTGTTGCAATGCCCGTTGTGTTATGTATCAGATCTCCACATGTAAGTCTATTTATGAGTCATCTAGTCTATTCTGTTGGTCTGTTTGTCTTTGGGTTAATACAACAAAATCTTTAATATTATGGCTTTATAGAGACTTAATGTTTAGTAGGACAAATGTCTACATCTGTTCTTTAGGAGTGTCTTGGCTATACTTGGCACTTTGCTCTTCCATCTAAATGCTAGAAGAAACTTGTAAAGTTCAATGAAAAAGAAAAACGAAAACCTGATGGGATTGTGATTCAGAATTGCATTGAATCTACAAATCACCTTGAGAGAACTGACATTTCTAGGATGCCCTATTTATGAAAAAGACACGTCTTTCCATCTATATTTGTGGTAGACTGGCTTTGCTGTTTGTTGTTTCTTATGACTCTCACTTATGGTGGTTGATTTCTCATGTGTTTTATGATTTTTGGTTGTGAGGTTATGTTCCTTGGAACTTTGTGGGAAGTCTTTGAAGCCTGGGTTTAAAGTATGTTCTACCAAAGAGAAATTATTTTGTATCTGCTAAGTGCTCAGGAGCATCAACAATCTAGGGTCACTTATGCTAAGTTTTCAGATTGGGGACTTTCAGGCCATTTAGGCAGTGTGAGTGGCCAGGGTTTATGTGAGAATACAGGAGTTGTGGTTAGGGTATCTCAGTGCCAAGACAGGTAAGGATCTCCCCATCGCATTTTGCTGGGTAAGTTTTTTTCCTTAGATTATCCATTTAGTGGGTCATCTTTAGAACATCCTAATGAGGGTCTCTGTTCTGATCTCTCATCTTGTGAATGACTCAGGCTTTTCTCCTGCTGCCCATACTCAAGAGGTTTATTAAAGCATGAGTGTTAGGTCACCAAGGGATCAGCAGATGCCCTGGGGCAAACACTCACCATTTACTTTTCTGGTTGTTTCTGGCCTCCATGAATTTCCTTCATAATCTAGGCAACTCAACCATGCATTTAGAAAACTGTTTCTTGAGTGTACATTTAAAATAAAACACTTTACCCAGCATTTTTAGGTATTCTTTACTGGGAGACTTACTCTGGACAGTTAGTTAGGCCACCATATTGCTAAAAATTAAAGTCCTTGATTACCTTTTAATTTTTTTTCTAAAACCTCAATATTTTATGATTCTTTGGATTTCAAATTATGAAATGTTTTAGATATACAAAAGTGGATGAAATATTATAATGAATCTCCATCCAGCTTAATAAAAAATTACACATACATTGTTTGTGATGACTTTAACAATGTGAAAATCCAGTAGGTATTCAGTTTACTTCTTTCAGAGTAACGTGGCAGTTAAGAACTCTGGCTCTGGAGCCAGAAAAATCTGTGTTCCAATTGGATCTCAAGCACTGGAGGATACACTTTTTGGGAAGTCTGCCCAGACCATAAGCCTCCTCTGAGAACTGCCCCAAGGAGTGTGCCCTACAGTCATGTTTATATTGTGTGACTGCCGGACTGGACACATTTGATTGGATCAGAAGAGGAAATAAGATGAATCAAATTCTCTCTCCTAATATTTAGAATTGTGACCATGTGGATTTAGAACAAGTAAACTTGCAAGCTGGGGTGGGGGAGGGGCAACTATATTTGCCTTGCACATACGATAGAGAAGCTGAGTATATGCCTGAAGCATAGAAAAGAATAGCACAGAAGAGAGAAGGTATGCAGAGAATGAGGCAAGAGACCTTGAGGAAGGAGGATAGAAAGGAGAGAGAGAGAGAGATGACGCCTAACCACAAAACTACCCTCCCATGAATCCTGGGCATTCGCACCGCCCCTCACAGATTCCCATTTCCTGATTCTAGCCCATCTTGGTGCCTGATATTACTTCCTGGCCCTTGGGTTCCTGGTAACACTGATCTTAAATTTCCTTTTTGTGTAGGAGGGGGATCTTAATTTAGCTCAAGTGGGTTTTTATTATTGCCTGCAATGTAAAAAACAAAAACCTGATTCTAACATTTATTAGCTGTGTACTTTTAGGCAAGTTACTTAACCTCCTATCTTCATTTCCCTCATTGGTAAAATGGGGTAAGTAAGAGTTTTAACCTCCCAGGGTGGCTGTAAGGAATACGAGTTTATATATGTAAAATGTTTAACAAAATGCTTGGCATGTGGTATGTTCTCAATGCATTAGATGCTATTTTTTCTTTTTAAAGAATTTTTTTTAATTGGGTAATTGGGGGATGGGAACAGCGCTGGGGAATTGGGGGAAGGGGAACAGACAAGTTGCTGTCCTTTTGTTCTTCAGTCTAGTTGTGGAGGACGTTGCTTCACTGGCCCAAGTTGGCCCCATCATTGTGCTCTTCCCGGGCGAGGCAGATCAGTCGCCGGCTTCTGGACGGCTGCTCACTGCGGCTGCTCACTGCGGCTGCTGGCCGCTCACGCTGGCTACTGGCTACACACGGTAGCCCATGGCAACCCACTGCAGCAGGGGCTGCAGCCTACCCCGTTGCTGGCGACTCACAGTAGCCCAGCTCCAGGTTGAGCTGTTGTTCAGCATCTTAGCTGTGGAGGGCAGTGTCACTGGCCCTCATATGTGGGATCCGAACCGGGGCCCTCTGGCATCCCAAGCCAGCTCTTAACCGATGTGCCACTCGGCCGGCCCATTAGATGCTATTGTTATTACCGAGTTTTTTCCGGTTAGGCTGCCACCATGTTGAATGGTGCCTTGTGATGCCACCAAGAATTACACAACACAGCTGTAACGTGACTTGCCATCTAGATTCAGATACACTCCTGGTCTTACCATCCTCTAAAGCAGGGAGCTTACCCCTAAGCACTTTCCTGAAAGTCTCAGGTCACAAGAGAGACTGGAGTGGGGGCTGGGTACAGTGGAGGGGCATGTCCTCGGGAAGAAGTGTTTTTCCAGAGGGACCACACAGAACGCAGCAGAGAGGGGGTGGCTGCTGGCCCCTTTCCCTTCTTTAGACCTGGGAACCTGTGATGTTTGTGAGGGAAGTTGTTAGCGGGACTGGCTTGAGGTCTGCCAAAGGCTCAGAGGCATGTTTCCTGGTTTTAGTAGAGCTCAATTCCCATTTGAGGACTCTTGGTTTAGACTAGTAATTGTTAAATGCAGGAAATCAGGTAATGATGGTTGGTAAAATAGCATATCATGCTGCCGCTGACACCTGTTTCCCTAACAAAGCCTTCTATCTGGTTAACTGGCAGTTACTATGCCCATGTGAGACTGTTATCACCAGCATCAAAGAATGTAAAATAGGTCTTAAGAAAAGAGTTCTATTATACATGCACATCATTTTCTTTTGTTTCCTAGCTTTATGTAGATAAACTTGATATATATACCATTGTGTAAGTTTAGGCTGTGCAATGTGATGATTTGCAATACGGCGATATTGCAAAATGATCACCACAATAAGGTTAGTCAACACCTTCACTATCACCACGCATAATTACTTTTTTGTCTGAGGTGAGAACATTTAAGATCTACTCTCTCAGCAACTTTCAAGTATGTAATACAATATTGTTAACTATACTTAGTCACCATGCTGTACATTAGATCCCCAGAACTTATTCATCTTAGAACTGGAAGTTTATACCCTTTGAGCAACATCTGGATTCCTTGGCTGGCCATTATTTTTTAAGACTGACTCATAAAAAAGTTATTTGGAAGCTCTGGGTGCATTGACAAGGTTTGTTGCCTAAAGGGCTTTGCTATAGGATGATTGGGTAGTGAACCAGCCTTATTCCTGGGGAACCCTCTCATGTCAGGGCCTGGAGATCTTTTCTCTGGGACTTTCCAGCTTCTCCAAAAGAGAATCTCTGATTGGGTGAAAGCGGGCTGGGGGCGGGGTTGGGGGGGATGGTGGAAGTAGGAATGTGCTTGGTTGCTGGCATTCTGGAAGCAGGAAGGGAAGGTGCTTAAGGCTTCCATAGCTCAGTGTACAGCTTTACACAATACACCAGTTTTCAGCTCTGTGACTTGCCTTTGCACTGCATGGGCAGTGGCTCAGTCTCCAAGTCCAGAGCACCTTGGGTTAATTTTTCCAGAGTCTGAACCTCCATTCTCCCATGAGCTGGTGAGTGGAGAGGGGACTGTTTGTTTGGCTACTTCAAAGTTAGGAATGACCAACCATTTTCCACATATATAGTCTACCAATCCTACTAATTTTAGAGTCACACCTTCACTTCTACCTCTGGTGGACCTAGCTGCCTCCAAGCTCTGAGACTCTCAGTTTCTAGTTCATTGTTCATTGGAATTCCCCTCTGAGATGTTAGCTTTCAACTGCTTCTGTTCTGTTGTTAGTTGTGACTTCTCCATTCACTTTCCACCTTCTGTAATTTGGTTGAACATTCTTTGTTTCTGTTTCCTCTTGATTTTGTTGTCAGGAGCTTATGCATATATCTTTTCACTGTATTCCTTTACTGTCATTTCACTGGTGTTTAGGAGGAGGCATGGGCATCTGGTCACTCTACCATGTTTCCTTTCCTTTTTCTAGTTAACTTAATTTTGAATCCCAGGAATTATGGTAGTGAGCGTCCCAGTAATTGGTTGTAGGAATGAAAACCCCTCAAAGTGGTTTAAGAGTTCAGCAGATAGTGGCAGGAACTTGAATCACTTTTTAGTGAAAGAAGCCCTGGCCAAATGGGCTTAAGCAAAAGTAGAATTTGTTGGCTCAGGAAAGTTGCGAGGCTCAGAGGGTTGAATGGACAACTTGGATTTAAAAGAGAAATTCAGAGAGATAATCTGTTATGTAGGAGGAAGAGAAGCTATCTACATTAGTTAGCAGAAGTAAAGTACGTGAAGTTAGTAAATTCAGGGCAAAGTAAACATGTCAGTCAGTAGTTTTGAAAGGAGAAACAAAGTAAGGAGACACGGGCAGGAACTGCAGAATGTCTATGCAAGGGACAGTGGGAACTGGACCTGGTGTGGTTCAAGCTTCTCCAAGTTGTAATGTGCTCTCTCTACACAGTTGTTCTGGCAATGGAATATCCTCTTTATGATAATGACAAAGACCACGTGCAAACAAAGTAAATAACAATTAGGGGACAAAGCCACAGGTGGTCTAGCTAACTGGACCTTGGGGGACTATCTGGAGAGGAGTTTTGGAAATGATTTGGAGAGAAGTTTTAGAAATGATTTGACCATAGATAAAAGTAATATCATGAGGAAGATAATCTGTTTGTAAATAGGATTCTCTAGATCCCGTGGGCTTGTGAGAGCTTCTAGGTATTTCCAACCTGTTGTCTTTCTCTCTCTTTGGTCAGTTAATGAAAATAATGAATCACGAGCTTGCATACTGTTATTGTCTCATCTGTTGTTTCATTAGCATCTTGTCTGGAAGGAAACCCCAGGAACTCAGGACTTGGAAATGGTGGGAGTTGTTACTCCTGGTGAGCTGGGTAAATTGTTCTGGGATTGGAGCAACTGAGCCTACTGCTCCAGAGTGGATGGGGGAGAGAGAGGGGCGTTAATATGGGGCCAGCTTCAGACATAGCTGGATCCAGGGGCTTAAATGATGTCATTAGGGCTGTTTCCTTGTCTCTCAGCTCTGCTGAACTCTTGCAGTTTCATTCTGGGCTTCTTCAGTTTCAGACGCCTATGTTCCCAATTTAGCAAATCCAGCAAAAAGAGCAGTCTTTCCCAGTAGCTCTGACAAAAAACTCCTGGAGGTGACTCTGATATGTTCCGCTATATCACACATACATCTCTGAAACAAGCAATGACACTAAGGAAATGGGAAACTCTGGTTGGCCTCATCTGGTAGCTTGCACAATCTTGTGATGATGGCTGTGTAGCCCTGAGTGAGGTTCAGACACCTGAATTTGTTTTCTCACAGGAAGGAAGCATTCTGCTATAAGGGGGTGGGAGGTGGGGGGGGGACCAGACTTAAAAACAAGAGATGTCCATTACAGGTTCATGTACCACAGATGGATTAGAATCTTCTCCGTGTATGCTGGCCAGCATGGCCCCTCAAACATTCCAAACTTTTAGAAGAAACATGGAACTGATTTGTTCTATGTAATTTTAAGTAAATGTTAACTTGGTATGATGGTACCTGCAGAAATGATGCTAGTACAGTCTCACTCTTTAGGCATTGTAAATACTGGAGCATAGGTGTCTGTGACTGAAGAAGCCCGGAATGAAACTGCCAGTTAAGCAGAGCTGGGAGATAAGGAAACAGCCCTAACGACATCATTTGAGCCTCTGGCTCCAGTAATGTCTGAAGCTGGCTCCATATTAACTTACAAGCTTAACAATCATGTAGCTGTGAACATGAAGACCATGGCAGTGGCTGACAGTGGAGGAATCACTTTAGAGCGGGAGATGTACCCCTATTGGCTTGTCAATGCCCAGCCTGTTCTGATTTAGCCATCATCTCAATGCCTTTCATTATCAAAAGTTTTTAATCCAATTTATTGGAAATTTCCCCCTACTGGAATAGAATTTAATGGTCACCGTGTATATAAATTATACCTAAAAATGGCTATCTATGAGAAAACAGGATTTGCTTTACATTTTACTTATAGTCAACTTTTCTGAAATATTTTCTTATAAAGTGAGGAGTACCAATGGAATATAAAACTGGAAATTGGTGGGTTTTGTTTGTTTGTTTGTAAATCAGATGTAGTCTGAATGCTCTCACATCTAGTCAGCCTGTGGGAACCAAAAAAGTCTGATTAATAATACATGCCTACCTAAGAGACTTCAATAACTTTCCCTCCCCAAATCTTCACTAGCTAGTCGGAGAGTTGTGAGTGGGTTTCACGCATGTGCTTAGGAACAAATCTGCTCGTGTTCCTGTGGTGGTCCAGCTTCCTGGTGGAAATCTCTTGTTCAAAATTTGTCTGAAGGAGGCACCGACATTGTTGCTGGGACCGCTGTGTAAATACTGCTTTGATGCTGTTCCATTCCATGCAGCACCTACTCTACGTGCTTTGTTCCACCCATTCCGAAATGAAGACAATGCCCCCAGCCCACTCTGTCCTTTACTACCTGGGTCTCAAAACTGTACATACCCAGTCTGACAAAGCATCCTGAAAAAATTTCTACAACTTCTAACACTTTTTTTCACAAGGACCTAACACGTCCACAGGACCACATGGGTTGGGGTGAAGCAGAAGTGGAGGGGTGATAAGCCACCGCTTCTGTTCTACTCTCTCCAGATTCTTGTTCACAATCTTTTCTTTCTTCCTCAGTTTCCAAATCCCCCAAGCGTCCAGGCATAACTAAGTTAAGCGTTGAATACCCGTGTTTACAGATTCAAATATATGCCCCAGGAGAGAGCCATCCACATGCCCCACTCTGCTGAGGCTTAGGTCCACCAAACCACCTGCTTCTTGGATAGATTGCTTTTCAGAATAATGTCACTGGGACTTTCAAAAATAGCTTTTGATCATTTGTTCAAATGGAGCAAGGAACAGAATGGCTATATAAATGTTGACAATGGTTTTACTCTTTCCCAAGCCTACAGCGTTAGAGTAACCTATACTTTCTTTGTTCTATTTTGTATTTGCTGTGTTACTCAGCACATATTCATAATTGAGGCTCTATTTCTTGTGCTTACATCCATTAAATGAGAAAATGAACCACTGTAAAGTATTCTGCAAATGTTAGATGCTGTAATACTTAATACATTTAAAAAAATAAAATTGGGCATTGTCAAACTATTTTCAGTTACTTTCCCATTGAAGCCAAAGATACATTAAGTTCTTACCCAAATCCAGTCATGGGGATCACTGATGAAATAATTCTAAATTTATTTTTTGTTACTGTACAAAGTTTCCTTGGAAATCAGTGACAATTCTGAGTGTGGGCTAGCTCCAAGAAGCATTCTGTGGAAAAAGAATCATGTCCAGTATTAATGAGTCATTCTGTCCTTCTTCCTCATCTGAATCAGATATCATTTGGCTTTATGGGTTTTTTAAAAAATGACTTTACAGTCATCTAAATAAAGTTTCTTTTGGTGATATGATTATACTGGTAAGGTTAAAATTATCTCTAATAATGAAATGTATACTAATCTTTAAAGATTAAAACTCCTTAGAAGAGTTTCTGAATCATAACAATAACTCAATTTTATTTTACTCCTAATATTTTTATGACAAAAAAGTTAGAGAATGCTTAAAAGCTTCAATAACTTCATCATCCTATTGAAAGTGCCTTTTGTAATTTTTCCAAATTTCCTCCCAGCTGTTTACATGTGTATACATTTTATAGAACTGTGATCATCGAATATACATTATATGTTTAGTTCATCTACTAAGCATTCTCAACATGGGGAGATTTTGCCTCCCATAGAACAGTTGGGAATATCTGGAGACATTTTTTATTGTCCTTACTAGGGGCAGGTGGGTTCTATTGGCATCTCGTGGATAGAGGGCAAGGATACTGCTCAACATACTACAATGTATAGCCCCCTCTCGAATAAAGAATTATCTAATCCAAAATGTCAATATTGCCAAGGTTGAGAAACCATTGTGTGTACACACACACACACACACACACACACACACACACACAACTTGTATTATGCTTCTTAAAACTTTGTTAAATAAATCCTTTTTTTAACCTGATTCTTATAATTATCCTTTATTTCATCTAATTGAATCATAATTTATCTAACACTTTCCCCACTCTCAGACATCTTCAGTAATGTTATGAACATCTTCATAGATATGGCTTCTGTTTTACACAAATTCTCATGAGTAAAATTACTCTGGCAAAGGGTGTTATCATTTTAATGGCTCTTAAACTTGGTAGAGGGATCTTATGAATGTTAACTTCGACAAAATACATTTATTATGTAGGTTATCAAGGAGAATTAAAATTTGCCTTTAATCACAGTTTCTAATACTATAATTTTGTAAGTGGGCAATAATGGTGCTGGTGAAGAAGGATTATACCTGAGAGGTAGTTTTAGCTTTTTGGATAGACAATATGATTTCAAGAGTGGAGTAGGTATTTCTTTACCCTCAATTATGTTCCCCACTATTTTTTGAAATCTCACATAAGTTTGTTGGGGGGAAAAGGTAACCGACCATACGCCTTAGACATCTTTAAGATATAAGTACTGACATGGACACAGAGAGGGTTGTGATGGTGTCTCACTAATTCCTTATTATAAGAGTTGATTTGGTGATATGTAAATAGATTATTGCTATCTTTAGTTTTCTTAATTTGTTGCAAGAATATTTAAAAGAATTTTTGCTACTAATAAAAGATCCCAAAAAGAGCACACGTATTGACCAATACTTGACCAAGACTTGATAACTGACGTATTTACCCAAATAGGGCCAATGCTTCCCACATCATAGTGTAAGTAGAAAATGTTAATATTTATCTGGCACACTGATGTAAGCTGGAGCCAACTGGCCTGGAGTCTCTCCCTGTACCTGGACTCACCTATCTGCCCCACGGGTTGAAGGGAATCATCTCAGCATATTCCATTCATGGGGCAGCCTGGCAGGCCAGGGTTTATCTAAAATGCTGCTATTCAAAATGTGGTCTTCACATCAGCAGCTTCAGCAGCACCTGGGAGCAGTTAGAAATGCAAAATCGCAGGCTCTGTCCCAATTTACTGAAACAGAATCTGCATTTTCATAACATTTCCAGGTGATTTATGTGCACATTAAAATTTGAGAGCACCAATCTAGAAAATAGTAGGTAATATAACTAGATGGGAGGTTGCACTTACTGGGCATTAACAAAATCGCAAATTATTAACATATTTTTTCCCCCTGGAAAAAGTTGTACTAAAATGGTGCTGCCTGGGAGCTGAGGTTTGATTCTGTACCTTCCTGCCGTTATGGAGCATGTGCGCTCTCTCATATATGTGATCTTTCAGTATTCTACAAATGCTCAGCATGAAATGTGCGCTCTACCAAATCTTCAGTTTCTTTAGGTGAGTGTGGAGGATAAGCAGGATTGCACCTAACAGCTGTTTCATCCTCCTTCAAGCTTCAAGTATGCTTCCTGTGCCGCAGAGACTGGTAAGCCAAAAAATCACATCCTCCAGACTCTCTTGCAGCTTTTAGTATGGAAGAAGTTAGGCTTCGACAATCAGATGCCTCCATCTAAGATCTGGAAGGCTGTTTCTCTGATAGGCAAGGCTGCGGAGGCATCTTTTTTTCCTTCTGTAGAGGTCCCATTGTTCAGTCGTTAGCTCTGTGAACATCAGGAAGCATGGAATGGTGCATCCAATTTGCTGCTTCGGATTGTCATTGGTATGGTGTGATTTGGGAGCTGACCGTGGAAGTGGCAGCTTCTTGATCCTGGTGGCTTCCAGACAGTGGCTGTGGTAATGTAGTTCTTAACTACAAATTACTTGATGGGGTGAGGTGGGCTGTTTCCAAGGTACTTTTATTTTGCTCAAATTAAAAAAGAATTGAGAGCTTATACTTCACAACAAAAAGTTATTAAGAGCTACTAATTATCACTCCCAGTTATTTCACATTCTATCTTTTTGTTAAGTGTGAGCAACTACCTGCTAATTTTGTTTTATCTATATTTTCATATGCAAGATGAACTTACCTTGATAAATTCTATTTACTCTCAACTGTGGAGCGAAAGCTATGATTTTACTCTTTTTGTTAAAATTATTATAATTTTTTTAAAAGATTTTTATTGGGGAATTGGGGGATGGGAACAGCACTGGGGAATTGGGGGAAGGGGAACAGACAAGTTGCTGTCTTTTTGTTCTTCAGCTGCTGGCCACTCACGCTGGCTGCTGGCTACACATGGTAGCCCATGGCAACCCACTGCCACAGGGGCTGCAGCC
>NW_017731466.1:2542227-2561831 GCF_001890085.2 Hipposideros armiger | reverse complement strand
GGCAGTGTCACTGGCTCTCATATGTGGGATCCGATCCGGGACTCTCTGGCATCCCAAGCCAGTTCTTAACCAATACGCCACTTGGCCGGCCCTAAAATTATTTTTAAAGATCTCTAAATTACTATCAATTCACATGAGTCAGAGAGAAAAGTAAATTAATTTAAATAGTATTATTTCTAAGACTAAAGGTAAGTGGCTATGACTGCTAACAAGAATCTGAATTTTACAAAAAAAAAAAATCTGAATTTTACCTGTCATCTGGTATGTAAGCTAGTCCTTCTAAGGTGATTCTATTTTATTTTTACAGATTTATCACAAATTAATTTTTTAAAGAGGCTAAACAGTGACAGCTCTAGCTCCCAAGCAGATGTGCATGACGATAGCGTCTAAAAGAGAATACCACTGTGGTTACACTTGAATACACAGTGAGCTCATAGTGTCTGAGGCACTTCCTGTGGGACGCATCCTTTTGGAACGGTGGCTTCTTTTCACCATAGTAACCAAAAGTGGATTGCATTAAAGAGACTAGTTTGGGTACCAGTGCCACCAAGCTCTTTCTTGGTGACTTGTCCAACAAGGAAAATGGTATCATCACAAATGATGTACTCTGAATTTGAGAAAGATCCATAGGAACTAATTGAATTTCTCTGAATTGGCTTTGTTCTAAGCTGGATTTATGTTAAATGTGTCTTAATTAAAATACACCTCTATGGTTCCAGTCCTTTGGAACTGTGGCTCATAGATGAGGTTTGCGTAAAGATCTTGATTTTTTTCATGAAACAGAAGTTTTATATTTTCAACGAAATAGCAATATTGGAAACTGAGTTTGGGTATGAAAAACTCATAGTTTGCATCTCTAGTTGTTCAAATGATGTATCCATCAGAAAGTGATGACACTTTTCTCATGGTTTGAACCTTTTCTATAGAAATTAAATTTAAAAATGAACAATAAAACAGTGTATTATACTTGTAATTTCCTATGGAAACGAATTGAATTTCCATATATTAATGAAAATGGTGAAAACTATAATCTATCCACCCCTTCCCAGAATTACAGCTGTATAAGCCCTGGTAGAAGTTAGTGAATGAATTAGAATCATGATGAAGTGACTATAAATTAGATCTATATGTTCATGGCAGTAAATACAATAATTAAATCATCCTTCTTCTTGATGAAGAGTATTGGCTCTGGAATCAGATTGCTTGGGTTCCAATCCTGGCTCTCTACCTTACTATGTTCTCCTGGAGCTGGTCTCTTTAATCTCTCCTTTGTTGTTTTTTTAATTGTACAATGGGCATTCTAGTAATAATGCCTCTGTTAGGGGGTTTTTATCAGAATTTATTGACATGACTCTTGTAGCAGTTAGCACGGTGCCTGGCATTGTAAATGGCTGTTATTATTATTATTACATGTAATTATATGTGCCTTCTAGCCTATCTTTTGAGTATGTACCTTGTTTCCTCAACTTGATCATAAGCTTTGAGATGGCAGGGACCACTTCATATAATTTTGTAGTCCCTAGCACAGGGGTCGGCAAACTTTTGAGACGGAAGAGCCAATCCTGTCCCTCACAACAATTTAAAATAATTATTCGAGAGCCATAAAACAAATGAAATCACCATTATGTGAATAATATCCTTTAAAAATTTTATAAATGAAACTGATAGTTTTTTCATTTTCAGTTTTACTTCAGAGCCACATGTACGTACCCAAAGAGCCGCATGCAGCTCTTGAGCTGGTTTGCCAACCCCTGCCCTAGCACAATGTCTTATAAATTACTTACATAATCAGCAATGAGATTTAAAACTAAAGGGCAATTTGGGGCTAGATTATTAAGGACTCGACTCTCAGTTTCCCTAGGCCTGCTTTGGACCTGTCTCCTACTCGACTATTATCCCTGAATCCTCTGAATTGTGGCAATGGTTCATGACTGCCTCCTACAATCAACAGCAGCCAATCCAATGAAGCATGCAAACCATCTGCCAAAGGCCCAAGGCTTTATATAGATAGTAGTGCAAAAGATTCTAGAAGTCATGCCATTTAGGAGCTGTTTCTGAGTTTCTTAGGCATTTCTGGCTACTGGGCAGTGTGTAATTTCTTAATCTCATCTAAGTTAAATCATGTAGAATAGCATTTATGCCCCCTCCTTCTTTACCTTTTCAGCTTTTTTACTTAACAGTTTGATTGCAGCTATTCCAAAAAAGAATTAAGTTTAACAAGGGGACCTACAGTTAGTGAAGTACACACTGTGTATAGCAGGTAGATTTGTTAAGGTTGGGTTTCCCTACCAATTGGTGTAACAGTTTCATTTAACCTGGTAGAATCCATAGATTGGATGTAGGCTTTGAGGACTTAAAATATTTTTACCATCACATGAAATATTTGGAAAGTTAGTATAAGGCCTTCGGGTTCTTCTCATTCTTCCCAGCGCTCTGCCAACAACATTTCCTCGTCTGCAGTCAGCTCTGCAGCTTTCTCTTTGATATTTTTTGTCTATTTCCATTCATTCTATCTTAATTTACAAAATAAATTTCTAATTTTTTTTTAAGTTCTATTTTGTCAGTATGTACTTGCAGCCGCACATGAATTTGATTATAGCTGTATGGTGGTGTGAAAAAGCTTGTAAATGGATTCCAAAATGATAGGCAGTGTAAATCATAAGGCACAAAACACTGTGTGTTAAAGCACTGTCAGAAATAAATAAAAATATTTTTGGAGGAAATAACTTTGGAAAGGAGAGAGAACTAGGCCGGGAGAGGAAACAATCCACACCTAGGTAAGGAAGAGTAATATTTTGGAAAGCATTTGAGGGTCAAGGATGATGGAAACATGTGACTTTATTTATTTTTATTAAAATATAAATAACATACAATATATTCGTTTCAGATATACAATATAGTTAATCAACATTTATATACCTTACAAAATGATCGCCACAAGTCTAGTCATTATCTGACACCATAGTTATTACTGTATTGTCGACTATATTCCCTATGCTGTACATTACATCACCATGACTTATTTTATAACTGGAAATTTGTACCTCTTATTCCCTTCCCTTTTTTGCCCTTCTTCCCACCTCTTACCCTCTGACAACCATCAGTTTGTTCTCTATGAATCTGATTCTATTTTGTTTTGTTTTTTGGATTCCACATATAAATAAAATCATACGGGATTTTTCTGTCGGATTTATTTCACTTAGCCTAATACCCTCTAGAGTCCGTCCATGTCGCAAATGGCAAGACTTCATTCTTTTTTTATGGCTCAGTAATATTCCATTGTATTGGGTTGTCGGAAAAGTCATGACGTATTTTTTTCTGTTTTTTGTTGCAAAAAATGTCATGACTTTTCTGACAACCCAATATATATGTCACAACTTTTTTATCCATTCATCTGTCATTGGACATTGAGGTTGCTTCCATATCTTTGCTGTTGCAAATAATGCTGCAATGAACATAGGGGTGCATGTACTTTTCAAATTAGTTTTGCTTTCTTTGGATAGACGCCCAGAAGTGGAATTGTTGGGTCCTGATGGTAGGCAATCCTCCAAAGGTTAAGTCACAGAGGGCAGTTATGTTGGCAATCGATTTGCCAGTGACTCTCCTGAAAGATACACTGGATCTTTATTTCCCAAGGACCACTCATTCAGCATTGTTGAGCAACTAACTTGTGAGGGGACTGCACAGGAAACGGGGTTTGCAAAGATGAAAAGAGCAGTTCCTGTCTTTAAGCAATTTTAGTCTTTAAAACAGAACATCCTAAGAGATAGGTATAAAGTGCCCAGTAGCTAAAAAGAGAAAGCAGCAACTAGAAGCTTGGAAGAGTCCTCAGGACCCCACAGAGGAAGTGAGCGGTGATCCGAAGGACAGAATTTTGATGGGCTTTTGTATCTTTTAAAAATAAATGAAAATGTGAAATAGATCGTCCAGAAAGGAAAGGGTTGGGATGAAGGTTGAAATTTTATGTGAAAGGTTTAAAACACATTTAACTGGAGCAGGAACATACACAGACAAGTGTCTGTAATTGTCAGGAAATAAGGTCCAGACGACAAATGAGTAATAAATGATCAAACTAAATTCGCCCTTGTGGAATCTTCTTCAGGACTTGCATTTACTGCATTCAACCCACGTCTGATTTTGCACAGCATAGGGAGAAGGCTACTTTCACTGTTCTAAACCCTTTTCTCCCCTCGCCCCCTGTAGTTTTAGGACTGTGTGAGGTATATCCGCAGGGATTTTAGACGTTTCCTTCATTTTCCTTTTGAAGACAAGTAATAAAAGCATTTAAATTAGCGGGAAGGCGGTTAACACCCGCAGCCCTAAAACCACTGCACGACTCGTCGCCCGCCTGGGTTCACTCCTCCGCGCCACGCCTCAGGTTAGCCTAATAGCGTTAACGGCCTGGGGGAAGCAACCGCTCCCGGGAGGCGCGAGGCGAGCGTTGCGCGGTCGGGACTCGCAGGCCAGTGTCGAGTTCAGAAAGAAGGTGCAGGGAGGGGGACGAGGCCGGGCAGTGGGATTTTGACGAACAGCTCTTATAGCCAATTGGAAGCCTGGTCGACTTTCCCCCTGCCAATAGGGAGCGAGATCCAGGCTGGGGGGGCGCTTCCCGGGGGCTGCGGCTGGATTCAATCCTGCGCGGCGACAGTGAAGGCGGGGGCGGAGGCTCGGCCTGGGCGGCGGGGAGCGGATAGGGGGGGGAGGAGGGAAGACCGGAAGCCACGGTCGCGTCCCATCCTTAGGTTCGCTCCCCCGGGCTGGGAGCGGAGACCGTGGAGCGAGAAGAGGCTGAATGTTGGCTCCTTAATAAAGGGGAGAGGCCGCTCCGGAGCGCTGTCGCATCCCGCTCGCTCTCGGCACCCACCTGGCTTCTGGGCGCGCGGCCCCTGCGGACGGCCGGGCTGCGCAGACGTCGCTGAAGAGGCGCTGCCCACGGCGGGGACCGACCCGCGGCGTCCAAGGCCCGCGCCACGCCGCCACCCCCACCCGCTTGCCCGCCGGTCCCTCCGGTCGCCGCCATGTCCTCCTCCTCATCCTCCCCCAGGGAGACGTACGAGGAGGACCGCGAGTACGAGAGCCAGGCCAAGCGCCTCAAGACCGAGGAAGGGGAGATCGACTACTCGGCCGAGGAAGGCGAGAACCGCCGGGAAGCGACGCCGCGGGCCGGAGGCGATGGCGGCGGCGGCGGCCGGAGCTTCTCACAGCCGGTAACAAAGCGCGGCGCCCCGTCCGCTGTGTCTGGCGGCTCCCGGGAAGCAGGGCCCAGTGGCGGGGACTCGGCCCCGGGCCTCCCGCCCGCCTCGTTTCCCTTTTCTGCTACGCCGAGCCGGTCGGGAAGCGCCGGCTCTTCTCTTTGGGGTTTTTATGCTTTGCCCTACCTGTTTCCCGCATCCCGAAAGCGAATCTGCCCCGGCCTGGCTGCAGGCCCCGGCGGGAGTCGGCTGCCAGCCCTGAACTTGGGGAGGGTCGCGGGGCGGGGGCGGCGGCGACGCGTTGCTTCCGCTTGGGCGGGGTGGGGGCTGTGGGGCGCGATTAGCTCTTTGTTAGTTTAACTCTTCCGGCTGCTGGCCCGCGTCCAGAGGACCCTCTCTCTTCAGCACCTCTGCCCGAAGCATCCGCGCGCTGGTCCCGATCACAATATGGTTGCGTCGGTTCACCGAAGAATGTATTCGCCTAGGTCCGGAGGAGAGCCGTAACTAAATGACAAATGACGCTCTGGCGCTCACGCCCTAGTTTCCCTGAAGGTTTAAAAAAATTTTTTTTTTCGCTTTTGGCAGGCATGGCGTGCATGCTTTGCTACCCAGTGTCATGGTTATTGCTCAATACAGTTTTTAGCTCTTCGGTTGAAAAAAGTGTGTTGATGGGTGTTAGGACATACTTTCAAGTAAAACAAATGTTAAAACCACCTCAATTTCTCATTGACAGTTTATCCCAAATTTGCTCCACGAAAGGAGGAACTGAAATCAGGACTGCATTAAACAACTGTCCTAGATTCTTGTTCCTCTCGTCCAAAATGTTAGCTGGAGGCAGAAGGGATGTGAAAATTGCTTTTATCCACAGCAAATAGTAACTCAGCTTCAGTTGGATGGAGACTTCAAGGAAACAAAACAAAAAACGTTTTGCCTTTTTTTGGTGCATTAAGGTGTCTTAATGACTTAGATGTTCTTTAAAACATTTAATGCATATTGTGATTTTTTTTTAAAGCAAACTTTACCGGAAATTTTTGAGATAGACTACACACATATATTCTATAAAGAGATTAAAATATTTTTTACTTTTGGTAAGAATCAAATTAGAAGCCTTTTAGGTATTGTTTGAATTTTTATGTAAAAAATTCTGATCGATATCCACATACTTCGGCTAGAGTTTCCAGTTCGAGTTTCCAGATACCTTAATGTGATGGATAAGGTTGCAACACATTTAAAAAAGGAACTCTTTAAATAAAATCGTTTTCTTATGGCCAGATGTTACTTTTTATTTTTGTGCCTAGCTATTTGATATATTAAAAATGTAACTTGAAACTGTAAATAAAGGAGAAGTACATTTCTTCTGTAAAAGTTTCAGTTCAAGGCCAATTCCATTGTGGAAGTTGGAAACAGAAATGTTATAACTGGTTATTTAGATGTATTGGATCAGTGTATTTCTTTGTCAAAAGGCTTGCTTGACTTTTTGTGCATCATGAAATGTCTACCATTAGGTGTCTTGGAAAGATGCTTTAATCAGTTTATGAATTAAAAAAAAATTAAACCTTTAAAAATAGTTCCCCGAATATTAAAAAGAACATATTAACCATTAAGCCAATAGCATAGGGTGTGTTGGGAAGAAAATAATATATAATTAATATATTCAGAGTGCATTGTATCTAGCAGTGGAAATAGCCCTGGGCAGGGCTTGGGGAGTCAGAAGTCTTAGCTAGCATACAGTCTATGTGACCTTGAGAAAGTCAGTTTACCATGCTGAGTTCTCTTAGTCTGTAAAATGTGACAGTTGAACTGTTGTACATGCCTTCCTTACCTGACTTTGTGGTTCAGTGATTAATGTAATACAGCTTTTAAATTACCCAGGCAGGAGTTATAAATTCTAATTTTTGTTTATCTTACTGCTGTTATGTTTCTTACGAGAGGGTGAATTGCATTTATTTAACAGTAGAACCAACACTGCACTGTGAAATCTAATGAATGTTTTTTTTCCTGTTTTTAAACATTTTTCCTCATGTAATTTTTGATACTTTTGAAATCATTCCAACTATGAAAACCTGAGTACATAATAAAATACTATTAGGATAGGAATTTTCTGGATAGCAGTTTACTGCCTAGTGCGTCATCATCCAGAAATATGGTAATTCATCAAACTGAAAAGGGTTTTGGCTCAAACTCAGTGGCCCTTCAACCCAGCCAGAGAAGAAATACCTTTGTGGTAAATGCAAATTAGGTACAACTGATAAGCAAGCTTTTCAACTTTAGTTGGGAAGTTTGTAAAGTGCAAAGTAAGACTTCAAAGATTTACATTGTTTGGCTTTTCATAATTATTTCCGTGAGTGCTTTAATAATATATTCAGATTTAAAGAGGAAAGTGAGTACATTTAAGAAAAACAGTTTTTACAAATGCTCCTAATTTAAAGATGAATTGGTCATTGTGAATGACCGTGCTGTTTTAAGATATAAAGTTAGTTTGGACATGAGAAATAAGAGGTCCTTTAAAATTTGTGTCTTCTGGTACTTATTTTGAAGAGCAAAAGTGATTTAGATTTCATTGGGCTGCATTGTTGAACAAAGCTTGATTATGGAGGTTCCTGCTATGTATTATAGAGTCACTTTATTCGTACAGTTTAAGTTTAGTAGTTCTTAAGTTTAGTAGATCATAATAATGGTAAATTTCTGTACCTGCTTACTTTTAAGAAAGCAGCTTGACTTCCAAATATTAGGGCTTCCCTTGGGAAAACTAATTGAGGAATTGAATTGGGAGGTTACATAGAAAAGATGTGCTTTTATAAAGACTGGTCTCAATAAAAATTTATGGAGTGCTAATTTATTTTGGAGACTTTCAAGTTTTCCTTTTACTCTATTCTGCTAGTGAGTAAACAGGCAAATTCAAGATTGTTAAAGTTGTTTGCTGATGAGGTGAATATTTATTTCTCAACTTTTAATAAATATGTAGACTAACAAGATGGCAAAATGCCAAGATAAAAATGTAGATCCTAAGATTTTCAAGCAAAGGAATGTATTGGGTTGTCAGGAAAGTCATGACGTAGTTTTTCTGTTTTTCGTTTCAAAAATGCGTCATGACTTTTCCGACAACCCAATACGTTATGTAGAGAATCTAGTTTGAACTTAAGATATACTGTTATGCTTTAATGATCTAAATTACAGAGATGATAGGAATGTTATGATGGCTTATTGGATGAATATGGGATGGGAGATGGGATGAGGTCACTTTGTTAGCTTAGCTCTTATAGGAAAGTTTAGAGACCTTGACAGTGAGCATAGTAACTACACTGGGGAATAAAAATTACAAGGATGTGTGCCCTGGAGGTAAGTGCCAGAGCCTTGAGGTTTCAATAGCAGTAATGTTCTATGTTTCCTTTAGCTAAGGTGCTACAGTAAGTGAGGATTTTCAGGCCTAGTTTTGGGAAAGAAATGAAAAGTAGTAGGTTTTACTATCTTTTGAAACTAACAAGTGACTGTTTCTTCAAGTTACTATGTAAAATGAAAAGAGCTGTTACTAGAGCCATAAGCCCAACCAAGGCTGGTGCCTTGGCTCTGCTATGAACATGCTTTGTGACTTAACCTCTCTGGAACTCAATTTGCTACCTATAACATGAGATGGTTGGATTTGATGATCACTGATCTCTTAGCTCATTGAAAAAATAATACTTAAGCCCCTACCATGTGCTAGGTGTCGTTCTCAGTGATGGAGATGTAGTAGTGGAAAAAATTGCATATCTAAAAAGCTGTGATTCTTTGTCATGTAGTGCTTTTATGAAATTGAACATAATTTTTAAAGCTTGCAGTTGCAGCCACTGCAACAGCTCAGACGAACTTAAACAAATTAAAAGAGGGTGGGGCAGAGAATTTATTGGTCCATATAACTGGGAAAGCCAAGTTGTGGCACTAATTTGGGGCACGACTGGATTCAGGGATTTAGATGATAGCACAGACTTGATTCTGTCTCTTTTCATGTTTCCGCCCTATTTTCTCTAGTGATAAAGCTAGGCTTATAGTCTTATAACTAGCAGATAAAAAGAATAGCCTCCCTTCCCCAGTGCCCATATTTATCCCCTAATCAACCATTTTTTGTCTCTCCCTTTCTCCAACTAATCACTGGACTACCTCTGAAGTTGGGGAGACAGAACTGTGTGACTGAGAATACTGACATAGTAATAGGGAGTTGAAGAGTTTTGTTGTTGTTTTTTTTCCTTTGGTGTGTTTAAGTGGAAGAAGGGGGAAAGAGTTCTGGGTAGGCAAAACCAAAGGACTTCTACTACATGAGTAAGTAAATAAATAAATACATAAAAGTTACTTGAATCATATAGCTGTCCTTTTTAATCTTCTGTTATGTGATCAAATATACCTAAGAACTTTGGATAGGAAAATTAAAGAGGGTCCCATATTTTAGATCTGCCATATTGTTGCTTTAAAAAAAGAAAAAGACCAAATAAAGAGAGGTGATTGTTTAATTTAGCAAGAAAAAAAAAGTAGCTAACTTTAAGGATAATGTGAATTAAAAAATGTTTACAGCTGCCTCTTAAAACTAGTTTGTTCTTGGTCCATATGAAGTCTCCATAGTCAAAGAGAGGATAATTTTAAATATCTGGAAATACTGTACTCACTTCTTAGTACTATGTTGATAAATTCTAATCCAGAGAAAGATTACCAGAAAGAAGAAGGCACTTAAAATCACATCATAAGAGGAATGACAGAAGAATCTGGGGTAAACTTAGGTGTGATTTAAGAAATCATTACAAATAATTGTAAGGTTATCATCATGTAGAAGAAGGAAGTGCAATAAGGGTAGGGAGTGCCATCTAACGCTGAACCTTTATTCAATAACTACATCTAGGTCTGCTAGTCATTTTACGTTTGTTTCATTTATTATAATCTTGTGTGATAAGGGTTTTGATTTTTTTCTTTAAATAGTAGTATGAAACAGGCTCAGAAAGATTAAGTAACTAGCCTACTAATACTAAGATCACTGAGCCAGTAAGTGTCCAAAGATTCAAACTCTGGTCTGACTCCAGAGGCCATTTTGGGTAGAAACTATAGGGAGACAGATATGGATGCATAGTATGGAGAATTTTCTAAAATCATGGATTGTCTCAGTGTGTGTTTTCTGTCATTGGAGGTATTTGAGAGGCTGGATAATCACTTGGCAGTGGGTCTGTGTGTGTTTGGTATTGGGGGACGAATTATTGAATTTGGGATTGGTCTTTCTTAATCCTGTCACTATAGGAGGGCAAAGAAGATTGTTATTGTTCAGTGGCCCTTGAGCACATGTTGTGCATGAAGATACTGAGAAAACAAAAAAGCCTACAGACAATGTGCCTGGACTTTGAGTTTACAGTTAAATTTTTGCTTTTCTGTATGAACAGATATTAACGGGCCCTGCTCATTCCTCTCAGATAGAAGCTTCATTTATACTTTGCTGAGCTTCTCTTCTCTTTAATAGAACCTGGTCTTCAATCTTCAATGCCAAAATTAGCACTTAAGATTGGTATTATTAGTGGGCTGGCCGAGTGGCGCGATGGTAAAGAAAAGAACTGGCTTGGGACGCCAGAGGGCCCCGGTTCGGATCCCACATATGAGGGCCAGTGACACTGCCCTCCACAGCTAAAATGCTGAACAACAGCTCAACCTGAAGCTGGGCTGTCGTGAGTTGCCGGCGACGGCATAGCTGCAGCCCCTATGGCAGTGGGTTGCCATGGGCTACCGTGTGTAGCCAGTAGCCACTGTGAGCGGCCGTCCAGAAGCCAGCGACTGATCTGCCTCACCCGGGAAGAGCACAATGATGGTGCCAACTTGGGTCAGTGAAGGACAGCAACTGTCTGTTCCCCTTCCCCCAATTCCCCAATTAAAAAAAATCTAAAAAAAAAAAAAAAAAGGTTGGTATTATTAGAGTTTGTCCTTGAGATAGGCTTTGAGGGGCAGGGAGTTTGGAATGGTTATGACTAGACTGGTCTGTAACCTGCAGTGGGGAAAATAATGCCTCCATTACAGTTGACCCAGTTTACCTAAAGAAGGGATTCAGTAATTAAATATATATATATACATAAATTGCAGTCATACCTTCATGTGCTGGGCTTCTCTGGGAATACTGTTTGATACTTAATAGATTATTAATTAGCCTGATATGTAATAGATATAAATTGATCAGTAGAGAGCCTAGATAAACATTTGAAATGGAAAGAATTTGGGCTTCTGTATGAGAAAGGGTTAAAATTTATTAAGCTGGAGAAGACAAGATCAAAGTATTAATATGTGGATGGGGTAAACAATACTGATTTATTCACCAATTTGGGAATCATATGCATAGTTTGATGCTTCAAAGAGGTAGTTTTAAGGTAGGTAGAAAGAAGCTCTAAGATGATTTCAGATTTCTTATTACCAGTATGTAGTATAGGTAGATATAAGAAAATATTTATTTAAGAAAAGTATTAGTATTTGGGGGGAAAAGGGGGTGATGAAAATATAGTTTGAAAAGTATCTTTTTTAAAAAAGATTTTATTGGGGAATTAGGGGAGGGGAACAGTGTTGGGAAATTGGGGTAAGGGAATAGCCAAGTTGTCCTTTAGTCTTAGTTGTGGAGGGCGCAGTAAGCTCAGCTCCCAAGTCCAGTTGCCATCTGGTTGCTCGTCAGCAGCTCAGGGCAGCTCAGCTCAAGTCGTTGTCTACAGTCTACTTGCGGAGTGCAGCTCACTGGCCCATGTGGGAATCGAACCGGCAACCCTGTTGCTCAGAGCACGTGCTTTAACCAACTGAGCTACCCGGCCACCCCTCATTTGGACTTCTTGAGATTTTGATTTTATGGAGGAAAAACTACGAAATTATGAGTATAAAATGTATTTCTGATCTTTTCTTTTTTTGAAAGGTTTTGTTGGGGAGTTGGGGGAGGGGAACAGACAAGTTGCTGTCCTTTTGTTCTTCAGTCTAGTTGTGGAGGATGTTGCTTCACTGGCCCATGTTGGTATTATCATTGCACTTTTCCTGGGTGAGGCAGATCAGTTGCCGGCCTCTGGACGGCCACTCACGGTGGCTCTTGGCAGCTCACATAGGCTGCTGGCTGCTCATGTTAGCTGCTGGCCACACATGGTAGCTTATGGCAGCCCACTGCAGCCTAGGCCATCTCCGGCAAATCTCGGCAGCCCAGCTCCAGGTTGAGCTGTTGTTCACCATCTTAGCTATAGAGGTCACTGGCCCTAATGTGGGATCCGAACCCGGGCACTGCTGCTCAGAGCTGGAGTCCCAAGCCAGCTCTTAACCAACGTGTCGCTCGGCCGGCCCTGTATTTCTGATCTTAGCATGCTCTGTGTCTGCTGAAATTTTTTCTGAGATTTCCTTGACATTGAAAATAAGTTGTGAGTAACTTAGTTTCACTTCTTATTGAGCGAGAATACTCCCTTTTAAGAAATCATAATTTTCATGCCAAGCATTTAGTTGCTGATTTTACTCTCAGGGTCCTGTTGCTAACTTGTGAATTGAAACTTGGTTTGGGTTTTTTTTAAATGTTTGCTTTTTCCTTATTTCTTTTTTTTTTCTTTTTTTAAGGAGGGCTCAGCTCAAAGTGGCTCATGCAGGGATCGAACCGGCTACCTTGTTCAGAGCACATGCTCTAACCAACTGAGCCACCTGGCTACCCTTAAATGTTTGCTTTTTAAGGCCAAGCTGAATTTACTAAAAGATTCAATTTAGACTTCTAAAGTTTTTAACTAGAAATTATTTTCTCTTGCTAGGAGGCAGGTGGAAGTCATCATAAAGTTTCTGTTTCACCTGTGGTCCATGTTCGAGGACTCTGTGAATCTGTGGTGGAAGCCGACCTTGTGGAGGCTCTGGAAAAATTTGGGACGATATGGTAAGGACAATAAGGACTCAAAAGACAATAAAGGTTCAAAACATTATGGTAGAACAAGCCTTGCTTCGTTGCTCTAGCCTTGATGTTTAACCATTGTATGTATCAAGTTTGCTTATGACTGTATTTCTTTGGAACCTTTTAACCTCTCTGGAATGATGCATGGATGTATTTTTGTGGCCGTGATCACCTCTCACTCCCCAACCAGGTTGTATGTAAAATTGATTATTGCATCTTTCATCTGATTTTCAAATGAGTTCATGATTCCTTCTTAAGCACTGCTTTAAACCAATGAGTTGCTTATACCCTTTATTTTCAGTTTCAAGTAGTGATACTTAAATACGGATTTTTAAAAATTATTATTTTGGAATATTTAGGAAATAATGGTTATTATTTAGGTAAGTGGGTAGATTAAGGGTAGGCATTATTTGCTTAATTATATGTTGCTGTGAGTTCTTGTGCATATCATGAGAGTCAGTGTTTTATCCTAGCTTGTCTTTTTTCTTTTGTATTCATTCATGCTCTTCCTTTCTCTTACTGTAGCTGGCGTATGTTTAAGAATATTAAGTGAAAACTAATTAGAAAAGTGAATCTGCTACCAAAAATAGACACTTAAAAATTCTCTCTAAATTGTTTTTGGAGTATGCCTGTTGTTCTCTTCTTAGTATAAATAATCGAGTTGATTTTATTATTAGTTTTTCCTTAATGAGTATGTTTTTTCCTTAATGAGGGGGTTTTGATTTAGGCATAGTGACACAGACTAAGTCAAAATATATAAACAGGAGAGAAATTTCAGTATATTTACTGAGATAGCTTGATTGCTTCTATTGTATAAAAATTTATATTGAATTTTGAGTATAGAAAAGGTGATGCATAAATAGACAGTGAGGGAGTGATCAGAGATGCCCAACAGAAAGGAATTATTGCTTCAAATGAGTAGGCGTAGTGTTGGTGACACCTTCTATCATGGCATCTTTTTTATTTCTTTGGTGACCTCATTGAACAGTTGATGGCATGACAAACCTGTTATTCTAGCTTATGTACCTCAGCACTGACTGTTATATATTGTTTATCCTTGGAGGTACAAATTGGGAATCCACGTGGGCATAAGAAGGCCCATTTCTTTTTTTTTTTTATTTTTAGCTGAGCCATCCTGCCACCTGTTGGCAGCTCAGCGGCAGCTCAGCTGGGGTCAGGAATCAAACCAGCGAACCTGTTGCTCAGAAATCACACTCTGGAGTGAGCTCTTAACCATCTGAGCCACTCGGCCGGCCCTGAAGGCCCATTTCTTGAGGTATCACTAAGATGACCATCTCACATCTTAGTTACTTGGAGTGGATCTTAGAAGTTATTAAGTCTGTCTGGAGAGATAAATATTGAAGCAGACTCCTTAAATTTTATTTAGACTTGCATGTTGGCCCAAGACTAACTCCATTCACTATAAGGACCTTCTAAGTGGCACATCGTCCCATGGAGTTATAAAGAGATTGTTATTTCTGGTTTATTTTTCTTTTGTTCTTAACATATTTAGGGCTTTTAAGTTATTTCTTTAGAGCCAAGAAATACTGAAACAATGTCAGAAAAACAAGTTGATGAGCACAGATAGTTGGAAATTTTAATGTTCATTATGACCATGGCCTGAATGTTGGGGATTAAAGAAATAGAACTATGTGTTGACCTTGGTGAGTTGTTTGAGTTACTTTTGGGTGCCTGTTCATTTTTAAACTCTATACTGTTTGATACTTAGTCCATGGTAAAGTGTTCCATATATGTTACTCAGTTAACTTGCATAGTACATCATTTTATCCTCAAAATTGGTAGTTATGGGGATAGAAAAGTCGTGAAATAATTGGAATGAATCAGTGTATAGTTAAGAGTTTAATTGGCATAAATATGAATAATAGGAGTTTCAGTTGTATGAAATGATATTGAATAAGTGGCTGCTATAAGTGGGAATTTTGAAGAGCCTCCAGTGAGAAAGGAATAGGTGTTTTGCTGCAAAATGTTGCATTTACAGAACCTTTCCCTGTTTGTTTATTTTGTGATATGTATATGGGATTATAAATATTATATAGAAACTGCTCATGTTAAAAAGGTGTCAGCCACCAAGTTCGGTGTAAAGTAATTTTATATGTAAAAACTAGAAGCATAGGAAAGAAAAGAAGTTCAGGAGAAACTATTACAAGATGTTGAAAATGGTTATGTCAGGATAATAAAATTACTATATTTTTTGTTTTTATTGTGTAGTATATTCATGTATTGTAATCAAAAGAAAATTTAAAAATATACTCATATACTGAGTCTCTTGTCCTCCCTTCCCCCCTCCCATTTTTTTATTCACCCCTCCCATTAAAGGAGAGGATGCTAGGTAGTGATTAGCTATAACAGTTTAAAATTTTATAACAAAACTTTTGAGACCTAATTTGTGTAGTAAATCTTTTGCCTCCTACTGTTTCTATTTAAAATTTAGTAAACATGTCTCAAGCTGTAATTTGGAAGCATCAGACCCTTAGCCTTTTTGTTTATTTTTTCTGTCTTTGGCTTTTCAGTCTTCTTCATATTAATGCTTTTCAAAGATATTTAAACAAATTATGTGCCAGACAATTTAAGTGCATTCTTAAAATTTTTGCGACATTCTAATTTTCCCTTCTCTGTCTTCATATGATACCACTTTCCTGGGTAACCTTTTTAACTTTTAAGTCTGTGCTTCTAGCTCCCTTGCTGTAGTTATAGAAAGCAGTTTTACTATGACCAAGTCTATAATAGGCCAATAAGGAACTGATTTTTTGAACCTTTTTGATTTTTCTGTTTCCCAAGAGCCAAAGGTCATTATTAACATATTTACCTGGTAATATCATTTGGCTATTCAACCTACTTATATCTGTGAGAGAATATTTATTCTTTTAATTTCTTTAACATAGACCTGATTCCTGGGTTTTTTATTTTTTGTATGCTCAAGACTTTGGAACTTGAGCAAGGAGTCTGTGTTTCTAAAGGGAGTGTTTCTTTCCTGGAATTTTTATCATATTTGTAGTTGGTAAATCTTTAAATCCATTGTTTTGGAATTTTCTTCTTTAATTTTGCATGATGTGCGTTGGGAGAGCTAACAAGTCTCATAGACCAATAGATATTGATTGAATGAATACCTATTATGTGCCAGGCTATGTTTCTGGATTTGGAGGATATAATGTATAAAGATGAATGAGGCAAGGCAAGCAGTTTGTGTGCAGTAACTATGATTTTGACAACAACCCTCCAAGTTTTATAAATGATGAAGCTGAAATTCATAAGATTATATAATTTGCCAGGCTACCAAGTGGTATGTTTTTATTACTAAGAAACCATTTGCCATTTTCTAAAGTGTAGCACTAGGTCCTGGTTGCCTGGTTGAAAAGCAGTGTTGTCACTGAATACCTGACTTGATGTTATTTCTCTGACCCTCTACTATTATGAAAACCATGTTAATTGTATTTTAAAACATTTTGAAGGTCCTAGTTCATGTGAATAGAATACATGTTTCCCTTGTGATTCACGTACTCGGATTCTCTCTCTTCCTTTATTTCTTTATTTTAAATTTCTTTTCAAGAAAGCAAAAGTTATTTATTGAAAATGAAAGTGCACACTTGAGAGGAAAGTGCAGGCAAACTCAGAGAAGGAGCTTTCCATTTCTTTATTTTTCATATCATGTTTTAAGATCTATTCTTCTCCCCAAAATAGTATACAGTGAAAAGTAAATACTTCACCCTTTTGCCCATAGGCAGCCATGATTACCATATTATAGTGAATATCCTTTCATGGATTCTTTGATATTTAAACATATTTTGGAGAAGACTGTTTGCATGAAATTTGGTCAGTTTGCTGTTGCTTTATTTTTGGTTCTCTGTTTTTAGTAAGATAAATGAAAGTATAGTCAGTTGTTAGAGTGGATACTTATTTATTTGTAGTAGTTTCTGTTGTTAGGGGTCCCATCTGCTAAACTTCTGTTGAGTTTTATCTCTGTTGGTTTCTGTATCTAGGTATTTTCTAATACTGCTTGGGAGTAGAAGCCTGAGGAATAAACTGGATGGTGTCATTAATAACTGATAACAGGAAATTGTGCTTGAGGAAGGCTTGTGATGGATAAGCTTTTAATCACAGGAGGATAAGCTTTCAAATATGCACCGTCTACCGGGCTTAGCACTATTTATTTGGATGATGTTTCAGAGTTGACTAACACTGGCTATAGGTAGTGAAGAATACTGATCTGTGTGATTTGACACATTTTTATTAAAGTCTGCTTTTACTTGAATGAGAACATACTGTTAATTGAACTTATATTTGGGTATTGCCTTCCAATCTCCCTTTCAGCTATGTGATGATGATGCCATTTAAACGACAGGCTCTAGTGGAATTTGAGAACATAGACAGTGCCAAAGAATGTGTGACATTTGCTGCAGATGAACCTGTGTACATTGCTGGTCAACAGGCTTTTTTCAACTATTCTACAAGCAAAAGGATCACTCGGCCAGGAAATACTGATGATCCATCAGGAGGCAACAAAGTTCTTCTGCTATCAATTCAGAATCCTCTTTATCCTATTACGGTGGTATGAGAAACTAAATTAAAAATGATTTTGCAATTTGCCTCTAGAGTGACTAACCTATAGTTTTTCTTCACTGCCATCAAGATATTTAAAAATAGTGTTTTTTAAAGAATTATTAAAATTAATTTTAATTTTGACTATTAAGTTTAATGAACAAAGAAATGGTGAGCACTGAAGCTAAAAAGGTTAGAAGCACAGTTGTCATAATTAAATAAGCACATTTAAAAATTTTATTATTTAGCATCAATGTTAACTCTTTTGGTAATAAGGGATTAGACAGACTTTTTGGAAATGATCCCAAAATCTCTCCCACTCATATGCCAGCATATGTATTGAGAGCATCTACTAGGTAATGACAGACTCCCATAGTACAGTAAGATGTATATGTCATTTTAAGCTCTTTTGAGGTAGCTTGTTAAAAACCTGGGTGATTTACTTAAAACTCTGAATATTAGTAAAGAGGTGATATTTAAAAGAAGTGATATTAGTAAAATTTTAAAAAGCATTCGTGTTCTGAGCCAGTTGAGTTTTCTACTTTATAATTACATGCTGTTTCACAATAAGCTAGTGACAAGGACCCTTGATTTTTGTAATGAATAGAAGAATATCACAGTAAGGGAAGCTTCTAGTAAGCATGTATGATATTGCGACATAAACCTAAAACAAAGCATAAAGTACTATTTAAATTTAATTAAACATGTGTTTTTATTTTCATAATATTTATACTTATTAATCTATTTACAGTATTCTGTGTTTTGGGGGGGAGGGGAAGAATATAACCTAGTACAAGTACTCTGGTTTGTTTATTGCTGTATCCCTAGTACCTAATGGTGCAGCTGTGTATTTGTAGGTACTCAAGAAATTTCTTGCAAGTTGAAGAATTATTCCTAAGTGGGTATTTAGGTTCTCTCTCAGATGATTCAGGCATCTTGTTTGGTGTCATCTAACAATGTATAAAGGATCTTCCCTTTTGTCTTTTCTCAGTAGCCATTGTCTCTTGAAAAATGGATACCGACTTGTTCTACTACCCCTTAATAAATATTTATTACCATAAATATTTTTGTTATTGCCAATAAATATTTATTGCCATTCAAGTGATTATAATATGAAACATTTGAGTCACAATTTTGGCGTTGTGTATTGTCAGTATTTTAGTCAACTGTTAAGAAAATAAAAATTGTGGAATCATTAGGAGATCAAGAAGGTAAAGAGTACTTTTTAAATGTTTCATTGGAACTTCTCTAATATGTGGGTATATTGTGTAGGTGAGGAAATAACTTTAAATTTATTGAAGTGTAACAATTTTTAAAAGTTTAATTAGTAATTAATAGAAGTGACATCTTGTCAGTTTTTTTAGTAAAACAAAACAGTGTGTAGCTTTAATGTTTTTCCAAATATAAAATCTGAAGAAATCTTGTTTTCTTTCCTTTTTAGGATGTTTTATATACTGTATGCAACCCGGTTGGAAAAGTGCAACGTATCGTTATATTCAAGAGAAATGGGATACAAGCAATGGTTGAATATCCTTTCTTGATAAGCCATTCATTGATATGTATGAATGCTGTGTAACACAGATCTTATTTTTTCCTGTGTAATCATTTCTAGACAGGTGTTTATTCCCCCCGATCTATTTTTCTTAGGTTTAAAAAATGAAACTGCAGTACCCATAAAGAATTTTACTGCCTACCGTAAAACAGTTCAGTGCTTCATCTTAACAGTCTGGTTTGCCTTTTTAATGAGGAAAACATAACACTGTTTCATAATATGTACATTTGTACCTTTCTTTTTTTTTTTTTTAAGATTTTTATTGGGGAATTGGGATGGGAACAGTGCTGGGGAATTGGGAGAAGGGGAACAGACAAGGTGCTGTCCTTTTGTTCTTCAGTCTAGTTGTGGAGGACGTTGCTTCACTGGCCCAAGTTGGCACCATCATTGCGCTCTTCCCGGGTGAGGCAGATCA
>NW_017731466.1:2511314-2541598 GCF_001890085.2 Hipposideros armiger | reverse complement strand
ATGGGAACAGTGCTGGGGAATTGGGGGAAGGGGAACAGACAAGTTGCTGTCGTTTTGTTCTTCAGTCTAGTTGTGGAGAACGTTGCTTCACTGGCCCAAGTTGGTACCATCATTGCGTTCTTCCTGGGTGAGGCAGATCAGTCGCTGGCTTCTGGACGGCTGCTCACTGCGACTGCTAGCCGCTCACGCTGGCTGCTCGCTACATACTGTAGCTCATGGCAACCCACTACCACAGGGTCTGCAGCCTACGCCGTCGCTGGCGACTCATGGCAGCCCAGCTCCCGGCCGAGCTGTCATTCAGCATCTTAGCTGTGGAGGGCAGCGTCACTGGCTCTCACATGTGGGATCTGAACCGGGGCCCTCTGGCGTCCCAAGCCAGCCCCCAACCATCGCGCCACTCGGCCCCTTTTTTTTAACTTTGTTGGGGAACAGTGTGTTTTTCCCAGGACTCATCACTCCAAGTCAAATTGTTGTCCTTCAGTCTTAGTAGTGGAGGGCGCAGCTCAGCTTCAAGTTCAGTTGCCGTTTTCAATCTATTGGGTTGTCAGAAAAGTCATGACACATGTTTGCAACAGATGGCACTAGTTCATTTTTGGAAGTACTAGAGTCATTCACATCTATGTTATTGCTATGTCATTTGACAGCTGACAGTTCTAGCTTGATTCTAAAAAGAAATTGAACAATTTGGTTGAGTTTTGGAGACTTTACAACAAGTTGAAGATGGAAGACCAAACTGTGCATTTTTGCCATATTTTACTGTTTTACTTCCATTAAGGGAAGAATGTGCATCAAGCTTGTGAAAAGTTGCATCAAGTTTACAGTGACAATGCTTTACAAGAACGTCAGTGCCAACGATGGTTCATGAAATTCCGTGCTGGTGATTTTGATCTCAACCACGCTCTTTGGTCAGGGAGGCCCACCGAGGTTGATGACGACAAAATAAAGGCACTGATCGAATCAAACCCACGTTACATGACACGAGAGATTGCAAAACCATTGAACATTCATTATTCAAGCGTTCACGACCACCTGAAGAAGCTGGGATATATAAGCAAGCTCTGTATTTGGGTTCCGCATGAACTCAAAGAAGTTCATTTGACAGCGCATATAAACATCTGCAATATGCTCATTAAACGTGAGGGAAACGATCCTTTTTTTAAGCGACTGATAACTGGTGATGAGAAGTGGATTGTTTACAACAACGTGGTGTGCAAACGGTCTTGGTCCTGAAGGACGTGATGATTCGCCTCAACATCGAAAGCAGACATTCATCAGAGGAAGGTTATGCTCTCAGTGTGGTAGGATTTTAAAGGTGTCGTGTTTTTCGAGCTCCTACCAAGGAACCAATCAACTTGAATGTGTACTGTCAGCAATTGGACAGTTTGAGCGAATCCATCATCCAGAAACATCCAGAGCTTGTTAATTATAAAGGAGTTGTGTTCCATCGCCACAACATGAGACCACACACAAGTTTGATAACTCGTCAAAAATGATTGGAGCTTGGATGGGATGTGTTGCTACACCCACCATACTCGCCTGACCTTGCGCCGTCAGACGTCCACTTGTTTCGCTCTCTTCCACCAAACACCTTGCGTGGTATAACGTTCAGTTCAGATGAGGCTGTAAATAAGCACCTTGTTCAGTTTTTCGCAAATAAAGACAGGTCCTTTGATGAACGAGGAATTATGAAGCTCACTGAAAGTTGGCCAAAGGTTATCGAACAAAATGGGCAATATATCATTGATTGATCTTTGTTCTTTATATAAATAAATGACCTTTGAAAAACAGACAAAATACTACATGACTTTTCCGACAACCCAATAGTTGTGGGGGGACACAGCCCACCATCCCATGCGAGAGTCAAACTGGCAACCTTGTTAAGAGCATGCTCTCTAACCAACTGAGCCATTCAGCCGCCCAACAGCAGCTCAGCTGCAGCTCAGCTCAAGTCGTCTTCAATCTAGTGCAGCTCACTGGCCCATGTGGGAATCGAATCGGCAATCCTGTTGCTCAGAGCTCGCGCTCTAACCAACTGAACCACCCGGCTGCTCCCAGCATACTCTTAATGGTGCTTGCTTCTGGCAATGTGTCTTGCCTTTTTTTTTTTTTGAAAGAATTATAGACTTAAGGAATTTTTAAAAAAGCAATAAAATCAAGATAGTTAAATGACTAAAATTCTGCCTTCCCAGAAATATATGAAAATTAAAAATTTTTGTATTATTTTGGTTCTTTGTAATGATCTTAAGAGTAAAATATTTTCTATTTCAAGATAGCAGACTATGCTTTGCTAGGGAGTGTGACCATGCTACCTTCCCCTTCTCTCCTTCAATTTATAAAGTACTTCTGATGCCTTAGAAGGATTAATGTAGGTAGTTAGGTTGTATTGTTTTCTTTGGCACCACTGACTCTTTTTTTTATTTTTTAATTTATTTTTCCATTATAGTTGGCACACAATGTTGTATTAGTTTCAGGAGTGCAACTTAGTGATTAGATATTTATATACCTTATGATGGTATGATTGATCTTAAAAATAAATTGCTCCACTAAAATTCATCTAGAAATTTTATTTGGGAAAACATTTCCAGAAGTGAAAAAGTTATTTCTGCTTATTTTAAGTACTTTTCTTAGGGAGTGTATAATGATTAAATATTAGATATCTTAAACCAAATTTCCTTAATAAAGCTTATGTTTGAATCAGTCCTTTGTGCCCAGAAAGCTAAAGCAGCACTCAACGGAGCAGATATATATGCTGGATGTTGCACACTAAAAATCGAATATGCAAGGGTAAATATTTTTTTCAACACTTTTCCAAAGAAATATTTACGCTTTGGATATATAATTTGAACTTATTATTTTTTTAATTTTAACAGCCAACTCGCCTAAATGTTATTAGGAATGACAATGACAGTTGGGACTACACTAAACCATATTTGGGAAGACGAGGTAAGTATTTTATGCATTTTAGAATGTACTTAACATCTGCTGACAAAGTTTTACATGCAGTTAGATTCCTTTTTCCTGAGACGAGCTAGTTCATTCAAATGAAAATCTTGTTGGTGAATGCTTTTGTTGCAAAAGGCCATGTAATGCTGGAAAATAACCTTGAACATTAGTGCCCCCTTCTGGTATGTACTGAGTTATTTATATTTAGTTCAACAAAGGAGCCCACACATACAAGCACGCCCGCAGTTCAAGGACTTGCATTTCTCCAAGCAGCTCTCTCTCTTTGGAGGAGAGGAAACTGATTCAGAATATTCCTTACAAACTGCAAACTTGCACACTGCTTCTCTATGGAAAGAACTTTCCCCCCAAGCTGGACGAGGCATTAAGAAGGCTAGAGGATTCCAGCAGGCTGACTCTACACTTCATCATGCACAACATCGGCACCAGCAAAAGCCCTCTGAAAAACTCAGACTTGCAATTCACCTTGACTGCATACTGCATGCACCATCACCCCAAGTTTTTAAAGGAGGACACTTAACAGTACTTCAGACTTGGCATGGGATGAACACCATGATAGACTGTGCCCTTTTATTCACATTGTATGTATATATTGGTCTGATTTCCCTTAAGGTTTCAGCTGTAGAATTTAAGACTTCACTAACGATACTAGACTTTATCTACAATGTTGTAAATGTTAATGCCCATTACTTGTAACTGTTTGCAGCTTAGATTCAAATTGTTAATTGGCAAATAACCAGGGCCCATTTATCTATAGGTCTCGGGAATTGATTATGCTCAACCAATCCACACAGATATTAAAGATAAAAGGATTAGAAAGGTGCACACTTGCTGCACTCTACTTTTTTTTCCTCAAGTGTGGACATTGAATAGAATAATATAATGAAAAGGTGCATTATATGTAAAAGGCGATTTCCTGTGTGGTTTGATTTTTGTAAAGTGGCTGTTTATAAGTTGTTACTTTTTGTAACAATTACTCATGTTAATTTGTATAACTAGAAATTTTGACATTTCAAATGTAGGTGAAAGTAACATGTCTGTTGAAGGTAGAATATATTTAAACTTGATAAATCTGAAAAGAGCATTTCATTTGAGATACATTTTCACCTAAAACTTACAAATGCTAGATTTCATGAGCATAGATTTGACTGATAACGTTGTTCAACTAACTGTGTGGCACGTCTGGAATATACAGATTAAAATGTGGATCTTGTAAAAACAAGGGGGCTGCAGTATTGGCTACATCTCAACTACAATATCAGTGTGTGAACCATATGTTAGAAAAACTCACTGAGTGTATTTGTAAAACTCAATAAGTTAGGAAAAATTTTTATGGCATCCAAAATATCTCGGACAGTAGGGACTCTATAGTGCATGCACTCTTGCCAAAAGCAAATGCAATGCAATGATTTGCATGTTCAAATATTTAGAACTTTAGGATGATTGGCCCCTTTAATTCTCAATTCTCAGGAAATCATCTCGCCTTATGTATGGGGTTGCAAACAGGTTTGTTTTGTAATGCAGCTTTGGCTGGACCCCACATTTTTCAGTACTCACAGAAATCTACTTGATACAGGCTTGGTGCAGTTGAATACAGTATTGGAAAATAAAGCCTTAGTACTCAAACAATGAAACAAGTGGTTGATGAGAAATCTCTCACTTCTGTCAAATTGCAGTCAGTTATTGAACTTTAATTTTTGTTGTCGTTATTTTTTACCCATTTGAAATAGTGAGTTTTGGTTACATTTCTCTTAATGTCTCTTAAAACATTTATAGATACGCTTATTATAATAATGTTAACATCTGTTCTTTTAAAAGATCTAAAATTTAGTACACAGAGCCGGCTTAGATTAGTTTTTCATGGAAGGAATTACAGTCAGAAAGGTAGATATTTAAATAGTAAAATATAATTAAAGGAAGTAAAATAGAATTTTAGTTTCTACTTTCAAGGGAAAAGATTTCTTATTTTCTAATTTCTTACAGAGAGTTGCTTGTCTGGCAAGATGATAGCAGTTTATGTTTTTGTAGTGATTTCAGCTTCCACTCAAGTTGATAATGAACTATAACTTTTTCTACCAAAAAGAGAGAACTTTTATAAATATAACATCATTTTTAAAAGTCCTTTTCAGCTTGCATTTTAGTGTAAAGAATTCTTAGCCTGGACTTTAGAGAATCCCTCCAGAAATGTTAAGCAAAACTTGTGTATATGTGCATCTTTTTGGGGAGAAAGTCCACAGCTCCCATCATATTGCAGATGAATCCAGAAAAGGTTACAAACCACTCTTTATAGGCTGATGTACTCAATGTTTGACTCTTCTGCACACTTCTGTTATGTGACCTTATATTAGATAATGAATGCTTCAAATAAAGAGAATTATTAATAATGAGAATATGTGGCTGAAAGACACCTTGGAGATCATCTACCTTAACTCCTTTATTTTATAAATGAAGATTGTTTCTGTGATTATACAGCAAATTAGTGGTTAAGTTGAGATCTGATTCCTAATCCAGTGCTCTTTCTTTTATAGCACACTGTTAACTGTATCAATAAAACTGAGCCTTGAAGACATGGTGGTTTGGGTTTAAGATTCCTGGATCAGATAAGGAATTGTATTTAGTGTTTGATGGCTTAACTAGAGGAGTTTTAGCAGACTATATTAGCAAACTGGATTGATTCAAGAGGGGTGAGACTTGATGCTGGAAACCATGTAATGGAGGAAAGAAGGAACTGTGGATGTTTAGACTGGAGAAGAAACGACTTTGGGGAAATGGGGGAAGGATCATAATAGCTTTTAAGCATTTGCAAGGATTTGTGGAAAAAGACAAAGTCTGTGAGGTCCCAAATGGGATAGAATATGTGTAGAGGACCAATTTCCATACAATATAAAAACTAATTTTTTGATGCTTTAGGACTAACTGAAAATGTAAGGGAAAGTGGTGAATACCTTGTTACTGGTGTTGGTTAAGCAGAGGCTAGATGGGCCCTGTTGATTGGGATGATGTAAAGAGAATTTATACGCTGAATAAAAGTTGAACTAGATGACCTCGTAGGTCCCTTTCAGTGCTGTGATAACTTGGAATAGGTAATTAAAACTATTCTTCTATAGACTGAAGTGAAAGTTAAAGTATTTCTCATCTCCCATAAACCTCATTTGTTTAGGTGACTAAGGATATATAGAAAGCCTCTCTCTGAATTTTCAGATTAGAATGCCGGACTCTTAAGATACATTAAAAAAACAACAAAAAAACAACTCACTGGATACTATGCTTTGGTCAGCAGACTTTCTAAAAGTATTGTACAATGGTTTTTAAAATTTAACAAACATAGGAAGTGCTGTTTTAGAAACTTATGAATCACTTTTATTGAAGTCTCAAATTAGATTGAAGAAAATTGGCATGCCTTCCCTGAAAATGTAGCTAGAATAAAAATTATCCTTTAGGAGTATTGTAGTACTCTCATCCAATAATGTAGCCCCCTTGGTTAGCTTTCTCTTGGCATATTAAACTTTGGGGGGTGCTCATAGTTCTGCCTGGTGTTAAGATCTATAGACAATGACCAATCCATGATATACGGGCCAGTGATGTGCAGATTTCCAGGTCTCAAGTCTCTAGGTGTTTGTAAATATGTGTATATACATACAAAATACTCTGTGTTTACTGATTGTGAAACCATGTAATACAGGTTGTTGTTGGCTTATGCTGAACTTCTTGAAAGAAGCCCACTTTGAAAATGTGTTGCTGTTGAAGCTAATAGTATGATTCAGGTACTGTCTTTCCAAAGTACTGCACTTAAAGCTTGTTTTAAAGACATGTATTGGTAAAAACTTCTGTACAATGTCAAACTCTAGCATTGTGTACATTCACTTTCTGAAAAGTATCCATTCTTTCCTTAAATTTGAACGTGTGATTGTATTTGGCATTTGCCAAAAAGATATTTTCAAGTTAAGTGGAGTTTGTTAGATAGAATTACTTTCTTAAATTTTTGGTGTTTGTATTTAAATTGGATATGAATGGATGTTTAAAGTTAACCAGGAATCATATTTCTTTATGAATTGTAATGGATGTTTTGAATGGGTGTTTCCCATGTGAGAACTCTGTTAAGTACTTGGGTCAAAATTGTTAAAACCATGTTTCTACTTTTGTGTCAGATAGAGGAAAGGGTCGCCAGAGACAAGCCATTTTGGGAGAACACCCTTCTTCGTTTAGACATGATGGCTATGGTAAGTTTGTCAAGGCAGAAGGAAGGTGGTATAGATGAACTGTTAGAAGTTTTGCATTTCTGATGAAGAATGGCACATTTCTTGTTTCTATTTTTCCTGCTTACCTGACTTGGTTTATATGGGATCAGTCCCTTATAATGTACTCCCAAGGAGTTGTCCAAAATCCTCTGCTTTTTTAGAATATTGATATGTAATCCTTGAAATATATGAGAGCTATTGGTTGGGAATTGAAAGCTTTTTCCATTACAATTTGTTTTGTTTTGTCTTGGTTTTGATTAGTAAAGGGCTCTGGTCTGTTAGAGGACCAAAAAGAAGTATTATTGCTCATTAAGTGTATCTTCTTCCATTCTAGCAATTATGAGCAAAGAGGAATTTTGAGTAATAAAGGCAGAAAGAATGGGGCATTTGTTGAACAGGAGACATATTTCTGGTTAGATCCTTAATTATTTTTGTTCTATAGTTGCTATTTTGGCTTTGGTTAAATTGGTTCATATTTAAATTTGTTAAAACTTCTTTAGTTTTCATGTTTGCTATGTTGATTTAAGATTATGAAACATAGAATAATAAACTTCCTCAGGAAAAAGTTAAGTATGAGACTATTGCTCTTGTAAGTAGATGTTGAGAATTGATATTGATAAGACAAGTGTGGTATAGAATGAAAATCTTACTACTTACAGTCATTTTAATGAGTGGTCCTTGATCATTTTTCTTAGTTGTTTCTTTAACATTAAACATGGTCGTATGGGTAGTTGTGATCCTGCAGTAAAGAAACACTTGGAACCCACTGTGCTTTGCATAATGGAGAGTTACAAAAGAATTGCCAATCACAAACAAGTAGTGTTGTTGTAGAATATATAGCTGTGTCATGGCAGTTGGGTGAAGGCTAGAAATTGCCAAAGTGGGCTAGAAAAATCTGAAAGAATAAATGAAGAACAAGGAATTCTACTGTAGTAATGTCGACACAGACTGTTTTCTCAGTGTGTTTTCAGGTTTGCCTTCCTTTATAAAATATATCTTACCAAATACTTGTATAAACAAAAATGTTATATGCCCTCGAAGAACTTTATATTTTTAAAAGCGTATTTTGAAATTCTTTGTCAGTTTCATGCCCTAATTTATTTAGAGTGTTTGTGTGTGTATATAAATTTTAAAATGTAAACTTACTTAGAGAAGAGGTGCAGAATTCTTTGGAGTGATGGTTGCTAAATAGGGATCTTTCAGGCTCTGGAGAGTTCTGAGGAGGAATGATTGTGGTGGGTTTGTGTAGGAGCGTCCATTGAAACGTTTAACTGACGATAATTCTACTTTCCTAGGGAAGTAAGCAAAATAGGGTACAGAAGGTTAGAAGGGGGAGAGGGAGAGATGCATAAAAAGGGGTAGAAAAGAGAAGTAAGATGAGGAAATTGGGGAAAAGGCAAAGAAGATGAGAGTAGGTGCTAGTGATACTCTTTACAAACTCTGCGAATCACAGCTGTCCATTAGTTTCCGCAGTTCAGAAAAACAGGTTTATTATTATTTTTGTGTTATATCACGTGTGGCTTCTCCTTTGTGTTGGTGTGTTAAAAAGAAGGAATAGAAAAGGTTTAATAAATTAAAATTATTTAGTTTATTATAGCAGTATAAGTCTGTGCTTTGAGAACCCTTTTAATTTGGGAAGCCCAGCCCTATGAGATGAACTGGTAGAGGCCCTCATACTTGAAAAGTGGCATAAATAAATATACAGATTCATTTGCTGTGAGCCCAAGAAAAGTTGGTATATTAATTGCTAGCATCTTTGGATATAATTCCTGGACCAAAGATTTTAGAGTGTCAAAGATGGAAAATGACTTCAAAATGCTAATAATGCCAATTATGTAGCATTTTCCTACGTAAGTGAATTTTTTAAATACCTGAAGCATTAGTGTTTTAAGCACTAAAACTTTTTTGCATTTAAAAGACTTCTGTTTTTTCTTATTTTTTTAAACAATATGGGTAACAATTTATTTCTATAGGTAAGATAATTTAATTCTGATGGCTCAAGGTAATAATTTCAAAACATCAGTTATACTCTTGCACTGAATTTGATTGTTACCTATAGCAGTGGATGGTAAAGTTTTTGGACCTTGCCCAACTTAAGCAGAGTGGAAGGTTTCCACTGTCTATCTACCATACATCTTTCCATTTTCCATAAAAAAGAAAATTTAGTGATAATAATAAAGTGTCATTACTGTACAAGCAAATGGTAATAGTTGGGGGAGCAATATAATATGTATATATACTGTATATATACTTTTACAGTAGGGATAAGAATGATTGATATATGACCTCAGTGTATGTATAGCAGTTTAAATTAGAGGCCAAAATATGTATAGTTACTAACAAGTAACTCACCATGAGCTATACTGATTGTTTTGATAAATTACCAATTACCAGCAAGAAGAGCAGTTGAAAACCTTGACCGACCAATTTAAGGCAACACTGATGACGATGCTCTGGTAAAGTATTGCTCTATAAAATTGCAGGAATTCACACCACTTGCATGTGCTTCGTGGTAGTGCTTCTGTGTTGTTAAGAATGGCAGGTGTGGAGGGCTGGCCGAGTGGCTCAGTTTGTTAAGAGCTCACTCAAGAGTGCAAGCTCTGAGCAACAGCAGTTCGATGCCCTGCCCGAGGTGAGCTGCCGCTGAGCTGCCAACAGGTGGCAGGATGGCTCAGTTAAAAGAAAAAAGAATGGCAGCTGTGTATAGAATGCTGAATACTGAATTGGAGTCTACATAACCCCTTAATAGCATGCTATGATATCAAAATATAGTAGTTTTAGTAACTCACTTAGTAGATAGATGACAAGTGTCCCTTAGTCTTAACATAAAAATGAAAGTCAATAGCATTACCTACTGTTTACTTCTTCAGAAACAAGGAAAGGACTTGGGAATTTGGATTGGTTTCTTGTGCATCAGGAGGACCTTTGCATGTATCCCACAAGATGCTTCTGTAATCACTAACTCAGGAGCGCCTAAGATGTGTGGGTTTATATTTCTGAGCGACCTGTCTCCAGCTTAGTTGCCTCTTCAGAGACGCCTCTCTTTTTGTTGCTGCCCAGTGTGCCCTTTGCCTACTTTTAGTATCACAATTTCTCCAGACCCCCCCCATTCCTGTCAATTCCATTCAATCTAGCTTTATTTCTCTTGTTACTTCTAATCTGTAGTGGATGAGAAAACCAGGTAAATTAAAGTTGTGTAGAACTACTCTAAAGTTGGCAGGTTGCTTCTTAAGGTTTCTCAGTATGAGACATAGATTTGTGTGTGTTTCTGTGACATCAGGTTCAGATACTCAGGCATTTTCTTCTGGTTCTTGATGTGGTATCAAAAAATAGAGGTTGTTAAATAATGACACCTGAATAGTGAGGAATTAAGTAAATCTATGGTTTTAGTTACCTAAATTAGAATTGGAATAAAATGCTAACCTGAAAGTACATTATAGTAAAATATATTTAAAGGAGACAACTTTTCAGTGGAACTACACATGTTCTTTTTGTTATATCTGTATAGAGATAGTTTTCTAGATTTCACTGTGTTATTGTATTGAACTCCAAAAGATGTTGGCAGGAGGTAATTTTTTAAAATTTGGGGTATAATGTATATACAGTGGCTCAAACCTCCTCTTATCTATGGCCTGATCTTATATACTTTTTTTATGTGGAACTACTATTTTTTAAATATATATACTTAAAGCTTGATGTGTGTAGGTCAATGAATATTGGATCTGGTACAAATAAATATAGATTTTATTAATCTCCACAGGTTACATTTGAATATTCACACATTTGAGTTTTTTTGGGACACACATCAAACTAGTTATATTAAGAGTTTATGTTTTTGTGCGGTATATCGTATTTGTTAAAGTTGAGTTTTCTTTCTTTTTTATTTGATCATTTTTCTAGGATCCCATGGTCCATTATTGCCTTTGCCAAGTCGTTACAGAATGGGCTCTCGAGATACTCCTGAGCTTGTTGCGTACCCATTACCGCAGGCTTCCTCCTCTTACATGCATGGAGGAAATCCCTCTGGTTCGGTAGTGATGGTTAGTGGGTTACATCAGCTAAAAATGAATTGTTCAAGAGTCTTCAACTTATTCTGCTTATATGGAAATATTGAAAAGGTAAGTTTCGTTTTCTATTAGTTTCTTTTGCTAAGATACATAGTAGGCAAATCTGAAAAGGCAGCAAATAAGTTCTTCTAGTAGTGAGCCACGTAAGTTAATAATCCATTAAGTAGGAACTCCAGAAATTGTTTTTTTGTTGGTAAGTGACCAGTATAGTTTGTTAGTACTACATGTATATGTATATATATGTATATATTTTTAAGATTTTATTGGGGAATTGGGGAAGGGGAATAGCCAAGTTGTTGTCCTTCAATCTTAGTTGTGGAGGGTGCAGCTAGTTCAGCTCCAAGTCCAGTCACCATCTGGCTGCCCGTCTGCAGCTCACGGCCACTCAACTCAAGGTGCCATGTTTAATCTTAGTTGCGGCGGGGGGGGGCATAGCCCACTATCCCAAGCGGGAGTCGAACTGGCAACCTTGTTAGGAGCACATGCCCTCACTAGCTGTGCCATCCTGCCCCCTGTTGGCAGCTCAGCTTGAGTGCAGCTCCCAGGCTCATGTGGGAATTGAGCTGGTGATGCTGTTGCTCAGAGCTTGCGCTCTTAACCAACTGAACCACTCGGTCGGCCCCTAAAAATGTTTTTTTTAGATAACTAATATAAACGAAAATCCAAAATAGTAGTTGAATCAATTACTAGAGTACTATAGGCATAAAGCTTATATATATATATTTTATCATTTTAAAGAGGTTTTAGCCTTTAACATGCTGAACTGTGGAATTTAAAAGAGCAGTTGCGGGGCCGGCCGAGTGGCTCAGTTGGTTAAGAGCTCGCTCAAGAGTTTGAGCTCTGAGCAACAGCGGTTCGAGTCCAGCCCGAGCTGAGCAGCCGCTGAGCTGCCAACAGGTAGCAGGATGGCTCAGCTAAAAAAAAAAAAAAAAAAAAAAAAAAAGAGCAGTTGCTTTCATGGAGGTTAGGTATACATAAACATGTCTTTCAGAGCTAGGCCACAAGTTGTAAATTATAGGCGAATTCTAGATTTATATACTTGCCTCTCAAATGTTAGAGTTCTAAGTATCTTCTGAGGAACAATGTGCTTTTAGCTCAAGTAGTATTTGAAACTGACCCACTTTGATAGAATATGTCCAAAACTTTCTGTCCAGAGACTAAAAAGTGGTGAAACATTTAAATTTTACATACTTCGAAGATCTGTAAAATTTTGACTTTATTTTCACCAGATAACTCTTGTTTCCCCAGATCTACGATGTTTTGTTCATTGATAATCTCCTAAATCATCCCTGACACAAAGTAGATGCTGAGCTATTTTTGAAAGAATCATGGAAAATTTAACTAGGGAAATGATTGGTAGTCTTAAGTTACCAATTGTTCAGTACACTTGCTAATTTGAGTTTCAGTGCCGTAGTAATGATATTTTCCCTGTTGTTTTAAGTGATTTTAGTGTTCTTTTCACAACAATAAAAAAGTACAAGCATGTGAGTCATAAGTGTGTAGGGAGAGAACATGGATTGAAATGTTGGTATTGTTAGTTCTTACTTCATTAATTCTAAAGCCTCCTTGATCTGAGGAAGCAGCTTGGAAAACCTCAGAAACAAGAATTTCCTCAACATAACTAATGGAGTTACATTAAAAAAAAGAAAGAAAAAGAAAATTCCACATTTGGTCTAGGGGATAACATGGGATATTGCTACTTGTATAACTAGCGGAGAATACATAGGATAGATTTAGCAATATTGGGAAAAGTAGTTCAGATTTTTTTTACATAGACATTTATCTTAGACACCTAGGTGTTTAAAGGTCTAAGAACTGCATGCTTGATAACTAAATGGGCTTTAATGTATATTTTAACTTTCTTTACATAGTGTTACTTTTTTATTTGTGCTTTTCACATTTGTAGATAACTAGGATCAGGCAATTAATTTAACCAGCATCTTTAGTAGATCTTTTGTGTTATGAACTAATTGTCTCATAATTTAGAAACCCAAATCACTGTCTAATAAAACTTATCTTCTGTATGTTATTTGAACAATTCTAGTCTCTTGCATTCCACATCTCAAAAAATTTTTAACTTTTTTTTTTTTTCCTCAGCTGAGCCATTCTGCTACCTGTTGGCAGCTCAGCAGCAACTCAGCTCGGGCTGGGCATCGAACTGCTGTTGCTCAGAGTTTGCACTCTTGGCTAGCTCTTAAACAACTGAGCCACTCGGCCGGCCTAACATTTTAAATGATATATTATGATACATTAAACTCAAACCATCATAATCCTTAAAAGACCTATATGTAGTTAATTTTTTCTAATTTTTAAAAAAGATTTAACAGCACAAGAACTACAAACTTAACATATATATTTAGTCACTATTAGATTTGTAGGATGTTATTGGATTTAATCGAGAGTGAGAAATTTTTCCCACAAGAAGACAATTGATTTCAAATAAAACTGAAAAGTCCTGTTACAGCTGAATTTTGTTCAAGTGCAGGCCTGGTATAAAAATTCTCAGATAGCCCATTACAGTTGACAGTTGGAGTGATGGATATAAATGCTATGTTGTGTTTGCTGCGTAAGTACATTCCCAATATTCCTCTGAGGTTAATAGATAAGGAAGCATGTTCAAGGTGTCATGAACATTACTGGTATTTAGTAGCTATTTACGGACTTGCCAAGGGGTAGGCACTATGCCGAGTGATTATCATACTTTATCCCATCTAACGCTTTACAGCATTTTATACTAAAATTGGAATAATATAAAAGGATAACATGGCCTCTGCCCAAGATGTTATGAAAACTTTTGAAGTATTGCCTGTTTTTTAAACTGCCCCTACCTTGCACAAACCTTACTGGCAATGCTGTCTCAAGACCATCTTGTGTTATTTCTTATATAGGATTTTGTATATTGCTGTAACAGCACCCTGAATATTTGGTAATTATTGCTGACTTTTAAATTTCTAACCTACCTACTAGAATATAAACTTCAAGAAGACCATGTTGTCTATTATGTTCACCATTAAATCCTCAGTACCTAGCACACTGCTTATCAAAACATTAGGCACTTAATAAATATTGATTGAGTGAATAAATATTGATGAGTCCTGTCAGATGTTATTATCTCCATGTTGTAGGGAAGTCTGAAGCTCAGAAAAGTGAGGTAAATTGCCCCGGATTGCAGTTAATAAATAACAGAGCCAGGGTAAGCCTTTGCTCTTCTTCAGTATGCTATACAATGGAATTATAGTCTTTTTAACTTTATTGAATTTTGATATGAATTAAAGTAATAACAGCACAGCAGAATAAAATTAAGATTCCAGGTAACCTTCTGTGTTTGACATCAACCACTTAAACCGTATTGTTTTTTAGAAATTCTGTTACTGTAAAAGGGAATTAAATAGTTATTTTTTTGGGCTTTTGTATTTACAGGTAAAATTTATGAAGACTATTCCTGGTACAGCACTGGTAGAAATGGGTGATGAATATGCTGTAGAAAGAGCTGTGACACACCTTAACAATGTCAAATTATTTGGGAAAAGACTTAATGTTTGGTAAATATCTTAAGTGGTAAATTAAAAACATTTTAATCTTTATCCTTTTTATTAAAGACATTAACTTCAATTTCAGAATATTTTAATGTAACTGAGGGCACATCTGAAACTAGCAGCTGTACTGTTGTCATTTTAGACAAAGTTTTAGGGTCAGGTAAATTCAGATTTTGCTTACCTATACTTAGTTTTTAATTTTATGATCATAAAACAGTATGTTCAAATGGGCACGTTTTTATGTTAAAGTTTTCTAATATGAGAACATATTTAATAGATTTTTTTCTTTCTAATTGATGTCAATGCCTTTTTTGTTAAGATGGATGCAGGTATATATGTTAACATTTTGAGACTACCTACCTGCCACTTTTTATCTAACAAGGTATGTTCTGTACCTTTTCCCTTTCTAACATTTAGTGTATCTAAACAACATTCAGTTGTTCCAAGTCAAATATTTGAGCTGGAGGATGGTACAAGTAGCTACAAAGATTTTGCAATGAGCAAAAATAATCGCTTTACAAGTGCTGGCCAAGCATCTAAGAATATAATCCAGCCACCCTCATGTGTGCTGCATTATTACAATGTTCCGTTGTGTGTCACAGAAGAGACCTTCACAAAGGTAGGCACTGAAATACAAATTGTGTAGAATGTTTCTGTTTTTAAAATGTCATACTTTAGCCTCATTTTAAAGTCTTGCTCTGTTCAACCTGCTTTTGATATTAGTATTTTTTTATTTATTTGGTACTTTATATATTATAGTTCATTCTGTGATCATTATATTTTTCTGGCCTCCATTCATCTGTTTTTTGTTGGTTTGTGGCTCAGTCTTTATGAGAGTTGGAATTAGAATGAGACACGCTCACTCCTACGTTTAGAAAGCTCTTACTATGTTCTTAATTCTCACCCATAAAAAATTTTATATATCCCTGCATTTTTCCCTAACTGGGGGAAATGCTTCAGAAAAGAATTGATTTCTGGAACTCCACTCCCTAGTGGTCAACAAGAAATTCTGGACAACCTTGAGAAAGTATATTTTAGTCTCAAATCTGTGGTTTTATTGTATAGCACTAAATTATTTATATAGTTTATAGTATATCACTATTTTTAATTGATTTCCTCAAACAGCTTATTAATCTAGAAACATGCTTGATTTAGTTTATTCATGCTAGACTCAAAACTCAAGTGCTGCCATGAAGTTTACTTTCTAAAAAATGAAAAGGTACGAATATTGTTTTGGCCATATTTTTAATGGAGTTGTACATTTTTTTTTGACAGTTGTGTAATGACCACGAAGTTCTTACATTCATCAAATATAAAGTGTTTGATGCAAAACGTAAGTGCACATTCACTTTTTACATTTTCTGGTTAAGTTGATGACAAGCAAATAACAACTGTATTTGTGTTTGTTTGTTTTGTTTTAGCTTCTGCCAAAACACTTTCTGGGCTATTAGAGTGGGAATGTAAAACTGATGCAGTAGAAGCCCTTACAGCACTTAATCACTACCAGATAAGAGTTCCAAGTAAGTTCAGTTGTTGTAATTATTCAATTGGAGTTACTGTCAGAAACATTGACAATAATTTAAAAATAACATTTAATTCGTTTTTTGTGTTTTGTTTTTAAAATACAGAGAAATATGAAGAAAACAAGGCATATAAACCCCACAACCCACATAATCCTTCTGTTAGTTACCTATTTCTGTGTAACAGACTATCACAACATTTAACACCTTAAAACAGCAAACATTTATTATCTTACTACTTATGGAAGGTCAGTAATCTGTACAGTTTAGCTGGGTCTCTCGTAAGGTTGTAGTCAAGCTATTGTCTGGGTTTGCGATCATTTCTGGTCTTGACTGGGCCCTGGAAAACCCACTTCCACCCTCACCAAACTGGTTGTTTGTGGGCCCAGTCAAGCCACATTATCCACTTCATGGTAGCTGGCTTCCTTCAGAGTGAGTGATGCAAGAGAGATAAGACCAAAAGACCCAAACAGAAGCCACAATGTCTTTTGTAACCCAATATTGGAAGTGACATACCATCACTTACATTGTATTCTTCTGCTCACACAGACCACCATGGTACAGTGTGGGAGGGCATTACACAGAGCGTGAATACCAGGAGGTAGGGATCATTGGGGCCATCTTGGAGGCTGGCTTCCACAATTCCTGTTGATTTTTTCAGAAGAAAGCAATACATTATATATGGTTAAAAAACACAAACAGTACAAAAAAGTACAAAATGAAAGTTAAGCTTTGTACACCTTCTAATCTTTTGTCTCCTTTATTCTTCCTCCCAGCATATATATAGCTACATTTTAGAGCTTACACAAAATGGTTCTTCTATATATACTATTCTGTGCCTTGCTGTATATATTTTGGAGCTATTTCTATATCAGCACAATGTAAAGCTACATTTTTGTTTCTTAAAGCATTTATACAGAGTAGCTATTCTAGAGATGTAGCACAGTTTATTTAACTATTTCCCTACTGATAAACACTGATTGTTTTAGATTGTTGTTTTCTATTTCTGTAATAGATATTTTTATCGTTGCATTTTTTTGTGTGTGTATTTGTGGGGCAGTTTCTTAATAGTGGAGGGCATAAGATTTGTATTTTGGAAAATGTTGCTAGCTTGCCTTTTAAAAAGTTTGCATCAGTTTACATTCCTACCTATGGTATATGAACATGCCCATTGCCCAACACTCTTATCAACATGAGTATTGTCAGACTTTCAATTTTGTGTTAATTTGTATTAAATGAAATTATCATTCTTTGTTTATTCTCTCCTTTGTGGTAAATGGCCTTTTTTTTTTTTTTTTTTTTACTATGCAAAGAACACTTACACTGACATATTTAGCTTTTGAAACTTTGTGCTGATTTACTTTGATCCTGAATCTAAGGAGTGTTAAAACTTTATTTTTCTAAATAACAGGAGAAAAATTATTAATTTTGTTAGGTGTGATAGTTAAGGAGAAAATAAAGAGAAATACACACTGAAGGATTTATGGGTGGAAAAACATATCTAGGATTTGCTTTAAAATATCCCAGGCCCCAGATTGTGTGGAGGGTAGGTAGATGAAATAAGACTGCCAGATGTTGACAGTTGAAATGAGGTGATAGATATATAAGAGTTCATTATACTACTCTATTTTTTTTATGTTTGAAAGGGTTTTTTTTTTTAAAAAGTTAAATAAGTAGGAATACTTCTCAGTTTACTTCTAGTCACAAAGTAAATTTTAAGTAGTGAGTCAGGCTTAATTTTTGATAGAAAGTTTAAAAGGGCTTTAAAATTATATGCATATTTGAGATACATTCAAGACAGTGTATGAATTACAAACTCCTTTGAGACAGGGACAATTATTTCTGTTCTGTCCTCTGCATGCAGTGTGTTTTTTATTTTTTTAAGTTTCAGGTATCTTCTGCAGTGTCTTAGAAATACTTGTTGATGTGTATGCTTTTTCCTTTATACAATTTTTTTTTTCTTTAAGGAGCTACAGCTTTTTATTTATTTTATTTTTATTTATTTTTTTTTAGGGAGCTACAGCTTTTAATACTAAACTTCTGGTACATTAAGATACCAGAATTGCTTTTTTTGCATAATCAATTGATAAAGAGTTATCTCTGCTTGGTCTGAAAGGTTCAAGAAAAATGCATGAAATGGAGGTATTTTTGTGGATTATACCCATATTTTTTTAAAACTAATTTTAGAATTTATATTCCCTGTTGATTAGAGATTTAATACTACTCTCCTGGAACTTTTTCAGCTTACTGATATCTTCCTATGCATTCCAGTTTTGTCCCACTTCCAAAGCTATTTTTGAGTTGGCGTTTATAGAGGAATAATCATTGGTAATATTTTCTGCAAAGTGACCTTTGCTCATGGACATAGGCCTAATCCTGATACTATTTATCTGTAATAATTATCTGGAAAAAAAAATTGAGTGCCTTCTATGTGTTAGCTAATGTTTAGAACAGTAGGAATGGAGCAATGGACAAAGTCCTTGGCTTAATGGAGCTTACCTGCTAGTAGACATGAATAAAAGTAATCTTCCCCTTACCTTACATAGAAATTTTCCGTCTTTATATTCCTGCTTCAAACACTATAAAAAGGTGAAATAATTTACTTTGCTAATTCAGGGTAATCTTGAAAGTTAGATGAAATGAACTATTAACTTTGTTTTTTAAATTTTACAGATGGTTCCAATCCCTACACGTTGAAACTTTGCTTTTCTACATCATCCCATTTATAAGAAGAGAAGAGCATGTTAGAATTTATGTTCACCTTTATTACAATTTTAAAGCTATACTTCGTTTAAAACAATCTAAAATGGTTGACCTAATGTTGCCTTGCTTACTTTGACTTAAGATCCTGTTCTGTAATAAATATTTTGCCTTGAGTAAATTTGTTGTAAACTTACATATGGAATTGTTTTCATTTTAAAATAGAATATCATAATGTAGACTATCTACAGCTTCCTTGTAGATTATGCAAATATATGATTTCTAATCTTATTATTTTTCTTCCACAGTGAAAATATATTTGCATTCTTAATGCTAATCTGCAAGTATTTTTCCATTGTGTATGAGATTAATGCAGGTGAAAGTATTGCATTTTAATATAGAATTCCTATTATATGTTTAGATGTTTAAGTATGTTGCAGTTATTCATATTAAACATAACTTGTATTTATTAAGTATTTTAATCAAGTTTGAGAATAACATTACACATTAAGTTTTAAGTACTACAGGTTTAGTTGATTTTGTATTTCTGAAAGGCTAACAGACATATGGATACACTTGTACAGTATGAACTCAAACTTATTTAAATTGGTGTGGTTTTTTTTAAAGTCATTTTCCATTTGTATTGACATGCCTCTGTTTCTAGTTCCAGTTTGGAGGTTTTATAAAGTTACAACAATGAGTTAATGTGTTCATCTTCATTGGTTGCATGTGACTTGACCTTGAAAACACATCTGGTATTTGGCATTGAGATTTTAATAGAAGTTATGATTAACAGTTTCTCCTTTAGATAATCTGAGATCCATAGATGGTCTTTAGGGAGTCTGTGAATCCTCTAAAATTGTATGTAGAATTTTGGGTACTGCATTTTTATTTTTTACTCTTAAATTCATCAGTAATATATGTATTTTTCTATATGGTGCAAGGTATAAGGATCTAATTTTATTTTTATTCCAAACAGATAGCTATTTGTTTCAACACCATTTATTAAACATTCTTTCTCCCAGTGGTTCTGTTTTTTTTTCTTTTATTCAAAAGTAATATTCTCATACATAGGCAAGAAAGATGTAAGGACGACACATGGTATTAAGATACTATAACACATTTGTTATCAAGTTCATAGCTTTTTCATAATAGAAAACTGATATAGCCATTTTATTTTCCTCTTTTAAAAGAAGGGAGAATATGTTTCATCTACCTAGAATAACTGAAGTCTATAGTTGGCAATAGCAGTTTTGTGATCTTAGTTAAATGTGCATATAGAAGTTCCACTTAGATCTTTTGTAGAAGCCTTATCTTGAATTTTAACGTAAAAAAAGGCAGTTTGCCTTAATCCTTTTAGAAATGAGGCAGGGGTTTTAAAAAAATTTAAGAACTGTTGAATAGGAAATTTAGATGGAAACTAATGTTTATTTCCCCTTAAATTTTGACAGCAGTGGACCAGTGTCCTTTTAGTCCTCTAAAGATCTAGAAATACTTAAATTCAATCTAGAAGCTTTTTAGACCCTTATCATGGAAACTAGTAAGTTTTACTAAGGGCAACTTACGTACTCATGTTCTTCATTTATTATCTACTTAATATCTAAGTTTGCTAACTTTACAATAAACAAAGCTTTTCTTTTTCTCCCTTTACTTTTCTACATTTGTTGCAAAATTGAAATGTCTTAATTTTGAAATAAAAATTTTTTAATTAAAATACAGCTAACATACATTATATTAGTTTTAGGTGTATACCATCGTTATTCAACATTTATTTACCTAAAGAAGTGATCACTATGATAAGTCAAACCACTTGACACCATACCATGCTATCACAATATTATTGACTATATTCCCTATATATATATATATATACACACACACATTATATATCCCCATGACTTGTTTTATACCTGAAAAATTTGACCTCTTATTCCCCTTCACCTTCCCCCGCTTTTTATTTTTTTTATTTTTATTTTTTTAGCTGAGCCATCCCTGCTACCTATTGGCAGCTCAGCGGCAGCTCAGCTCAGGCTGGGAATCGAACTGCTGTTGCTCAGAGCTCACACTCTTGAGCGAACTCTTAACCAACAGCCATTCGGCCGGCCCCCTCCTCCCCCCCATTTTTTTTTTTTTTAAGATTTTTATTTTTTTAAAGATTTTTATTGGGGAATTGAGGGGATGGGAACAGCGCTGGGGAATTGGGGGAAGGGGAACAGACAAGTTGCTTTCGTTTTGTTCTTCAGTCTAGTTGTGGAGGACGTTGCTTCACTGGCCCAAGTTGGCACCATCATTGCGCTCTTCCCGGGCGAGGCGGATCAGTCACCGGCTTCTGGATGGCCGTACACTGTGGCTGCTGGCCGCTCACGCTGGCTGCCGGCTACACACGGTAGCCCATGGCAACCCACTGCCACGGGCTGCAGCCACCTACCAGCTCCCTTAAGGTTCAGCCTTGATAAAGCCTCATGTAGTATGCAGGCTGGGTGAGGCAGGGTCTCAGGGAGTCACTAGAGTAGGAAGAGTTGTGGTCACCAGGTTAATGTAAATTCTGGTTTGGTGCCAGTGCTGAGCCTGGAGCTACTCAGCAAAAGTCTCAGAGTACGCTGAGTCCAGTCACCGCTTGCCTGGGGTCTGTGAGACTCGGATAGCTTTCCAAAAGAGTGCAATGCAGGCGGAGTGCAATGGCTGCTCTAGGAGAAAGTGCTGCCCGAGTTCAGGGAGTTGGGTGGGGTGGGATCCAGCTCAGCAGACCAATGAGATTCATATTTGGCCATAAGCATAGGGGGCGGGCTCAGCACATTAAATATGGCGGCAGCCTGCTGGTTGCATGGGAGGAGGACCTCACACAGGGAAAATGTCGAGTGTCCTCCAGCCCTTGTTTGAGGCCACGTAACTTAGTCTCAGTCTGCCCTCTGTATGTCTCCAACACAGTCCAAGTTACTGTCTCCGCTGGTGCCCAAGGTGTGTGCGTGGGCCCTTTAAGAGGATGCCTGAGTTGCCTGCAGCTTTTCGAACCACCTGGGTGGTCAGAATCCCCACTGTTTGTCATAGCCAGATGTGGGGGCTCCTCTTTCTGGCACCAGTACTCAGGACTGGGGAGCCTGGTGGGCTGAGGTCCATTGCTCTTCTTGGGGAAACCTCCATGGCTGAGATATCCCTCCTGGTCCTCAACCACCACACGGAAGTTGGGGTAGCCAGTTGCGTGTCTCTGCCCCTCCTACGAGTCTCGACATGGCTGCTTATAACCTTGGTTATAAAACGTTTGCAGCCTGACTTCAGATGGCTCTTCAGGGTGATTGTTCAATAATTTAGTTGTTATTCTAATTTGTTCACGGAAGGAAGCAGGCACGGTGTTTTATCTACCCTGCCATCTTGTATCCCCTTCCCAGTAAAAGGTGACTTCTGAATTTATGTAATAGTTGTCTCCCCCTCTGAAAACTGGTATGGATGTCAGTGTTATGAATTATTTCGTGTCAAAGATTTTAGGAAACAAGCCTGTTTAAAGGCCTATTTAATTTAGATATGCTTTAAGTGGTATTGAATTTTAGGTATGAATTCTATGTTTTAATGTTCTGTCTTCCCCTTCCAAACTAGTTTTAGTTGTTTAGTGGGGCCTTGCTGACCTATGCAGTGGTGTGTCAGCCCTACACTGTTGTTGTCAGTAATTTCTTTGACAGTTTATTTGGGCATCACCACTGTTAGTGGAGTTTGCTTTGGCAAGTCTCCCTTTTTCCTTAGACTTAATGACAACATTCTTCTCCTGTGCTATCTCTCTGCTTTTAGGAGACAGTGAAAGAGTAGATTTTTTAGAAGTAAGGAAATAATATTAGCTTTGAGTGTATTTTAATATTGAAATTTCATTCCATATCCAAATCCCATTAAATATTTGATAACAGATTTCAGAACTGAGTTATGGAATATAATCTACCTTTTAAAGGTCATTGCTTTTTTTCTAAAACAGCATTTCCATTAGTGAAAAGCTGATACATTTTAGTTCAGCTAATCACCTTCCTAGCCATCTCACTTTTAACATGTTTTGAACTTGAAAAAAAATACAGTGGACTTTGCTTTCCTAGTAAAAGTTTCTTCAGTATGAAGCCCTTTATCTGAGGGGCACTTGAAATTCTTTTAGTTTTAATTTATGAATGAGAAAGAAACGGTGAACATTGCTGCCTCTCCATCCTCCCCCATTTTGTAATCAGGTTTTAGTGAACCTGACTGACTTAGTCACATCCCTCTAGCCCAGTGCTCTTAGTAAGGGAGGTACCGCCCCCTTAGGGGACATTTTGATAGTTTATAGGGGTGCTTTTTTCAATTTGGAGGATACTACAAATATTCGATGGGCAGGGACCAGAAAGAATTGTCCTTTATGTCCTACATGACTTTCCAGTATCCCATGAGATATTACCTGATCCTAGACCCTAACTCTGTTTTGTATATACAAACACAAAGTATTTTTTGTGTACAGTACACCGAATTTTCTAGGAATGTAACTACCTTGTAAATCTAGTGAAGATGATTGTTTTGTTTAGAATATTTCTAAGAGTTGTTCACCATTTTGGAAAATTGCATCATCAAAGTGGTATTTGAGTTGACATTACAACATATCAGGGTCTGTTCTCATTTGTAGTAGTCACATTCGTCTCTATGTGTTCTATTGCAGCTATTCCTGAGTGTCACTATGCATTTGATTATGTTTTATTTTTCCTTTATATTACAGTTAGGGTTTTATTTTGTTTTTCTTCAACGTGTGTGTGTGTAGGTAAGTAGGTGGGTATTATACCTATCTAGGAATATTTCAGCATAATGAAGGGGTGTCAGACTGTCTGAGCTGAGAACCATTGCTGGAAACAAAGTAATCGGGTTCTGAGTTGAACAGGTAAACCTAGGCTGATCGAAAGACAGTGAAGCCTAGGATTTGTTGAAGAATGGGTGAGGAGATGCTCTCCCCAAGGGTTGTGGTCTGCTCATGTGAGGTAGGCCTGGGACTGCTAGAACTATTTTGCTATCTTGAGAGAAACTAGCATGTGGAGGAAAAAATGATACACAGAAGAGCGTAGAACTTAAAGGCCCCCTAATTTAGGCAGCATGTGGAGACCTCCGTGAGCATAGGCTACTCTGATCACTTCTTGCTCAGTAGACCCCTGTCTTCAGAGTTCCCTTTTCAGTTTGAAACCATAACTTTGTATTTTAAGAATCTCCAGTTGCCTAAATCTCACTTTTAGCCTCTCTGATATACAAACAATAGCCAAATGAAAGAGCATTGAGACTTGTTTGACAAGGGGCCCACCCTATTTTTAAACCTGAAATATTTTTATCTTTTAGCCAGTCATAGGCCTATGACCCATCTTATTTTCTCATGTAAGTATTACCATGAAGTTTAAACGTAGGTGAAATATTTCTGGACACTTTTTATACTGAAAATATTCTCTAGATTTTTTTTTTCATGCGGGAATTGAACTGGCAACCTTGCAGTTAATCTCTGTAGATTTCTTAATGACTCCCTTTATTTTCAAGAGCAGAAAGCTTATAAATATTCAACTTAAAAATTCTCTCTCTTGTATAACTTAAATCCTTTTATGTAAATCATATATTGGGTTGTCGGAAAAGTCATGACGTATTTTGTCTGTTTTTCAAAGGTCATTTATTTATATAAAGAATTAAGATCAATCAATGATATATTGCCCGTTTTGTTCGATAACCTTTCAGTGAGCTTCATCATTCCTTGTTCATAGAAGGACCTGTCTTTATTTGCAAAAAACTGAACAAGATGCTGATTTACAGCCTCATCTGAATTGCATGTTATACCACGCAAGGAGCTTTGAAGAGAGTGAAACAAGTGGAAGTCTGATGGCGCAAGGTCAGGCGAGTATGGTGGGTGTGGCAACACATCCCATCCAAGCTCCAATCAGTTTTGATGGGTGATCAAACTTGTGTGTGGTCTCACGTTGTCATGATGGAGCACAACTCCTTTACAATTAAAAAGCTTTGGACGTTTCTGGATGATGGATTTGTTCAAACTGTCCAATTGCTGACAGTACACATTTGAATTGATTGTTTGGTTCCTTGGTAGGAGCTCGAAAAACATGACACCTTTAAAATCCTACCACACTGAGAGCATAACTTTTCTCTGATGAATGTCTGCTTTCGATGTTTGAGGTGAATTGTCACTTTGGGACCAAGACCGTTTGTGCACCATATTGTTGTAAACAATCCACTTCTCATCACCAGTTATCAGTTGCTTAAAGGATCGTTTTCCTCACGTTTAATGAGCATATTGCAGATGTTTATATGCGCCGTCAAATGAACTTCTTTGAGCTCATGCGGAACCCAAATATCGAGCTTGATTACGTATCCCAGCTTCTTCAGGTGGTCGTGAACGCTTGAATGATGGATGTTCAATTTTTTTGCAATCTCTTGTGTCATGTAACGTGGCTTTGACTCGATCAATGCCTTTATTTTGTCGTCATCAACCTCGGTGGTCCTCCCTGACCGAAGAGCTTCGTTGAGATAAAAATCACTAGCACGGAATTTTGTGAACCATTGTTGGCACTGATGTTTTTGTAGAGCATTGTCACCGTAAACTTTATGCAACTTTTCACAAGCTTGACGAGCGTTCTTCCCTTTATGGAAGTAAAACAGTAAAATATGGCAAAATGCACAATTTGGTCTTCCATCTTCAACTTGTTGTAAAGTCCCCAAAACTCAACTAAATCGCTCAATTTTTTTTTTTTTAGAATGAAGCTAGAACTCTCAGCTGTTAAATGACATAGCATTAACATAGATGTGAATGACTCCAGTACTTCCAAAAATGAACTAGTGCCATCTGTTGCAAACGTGTCATGACTTTTCCGACAACCCAATAGAATTGTTAATTGAATAAAGTGGGAGCATTGAATTAGTGACAATTTCTGATTTGGGAACGTGCACAGCTTTTTTTGTGTGACACAGTGATCACATAGGCTTAAAGCTGCTAGACAATCTTGAAATGTTTGGTCTGAGTCGATTTGATAATTTGGTTGTCATTTCTGGTTTTGTTTTTTTCTCCACAGAAATAATACCCAAGAGAATTCAAGAGCAATATTACTCCTTTCTGGGGAGTAGTTATGGTTTATTGAGAGCCTGGAAAATAAACCAGTAAATGGCCTGAAAGATTATGACTGCTACTATAATTTTAGAGTAGCATATTAGAGAACTGAATACCAGTGGGATAGTTTTGGGTCTTTAAACTTGATTATAATTTATGATTGTGAAACAGGTTACTAAGATAATTGTTAGATGTCATTTTATTTGAAATACCTTTTTCTTAGGACAGTAGTGGTGCTTCTACTTTTGCTTAAATGACATGGTAGGTAATCCTTGGGTTGCAGCAATATTTAGCAGTAATTCTCAACAGTTAGAAAAGAGGATTTGGGGATTGGGGTTGGGATGACTCCATGAGTAGAAACTAAAATCATGCCGGGGAGCTTTTAAAAAATACTGATATCCTGGACCACCTGCAGATTTTGACTTAATTGAACAGTGGGTATATGTGTGTGTGTGTGTTTCTTAATGTCAAAGCTAATTATTAATTTCATTTAAAGTTTATCTTTGTGACTTTATGATGTCATAAAGCATGAATGTAGATGAGATTATTTTTGTTATAATTTAGAGATATAAAAGAAAAATTACAGCTTGAACCAAAAAGTCTTTATTTTCTACAAAAAAAACCCAAAAAACCATTTTAGAAGTGTTATTTGGAACCATTTGGCTTCTTGGACATTTAACTCATTTATTTTCCCAACATCTATCAAGTGCGTGAAATGTGCCAGACATTAAAGTTCAAGCAGACAGCTTTAAAAAGTCAGTAGGTTAATTTGAGCTTAGGAAGGAAACAGAAAAATGGCAAAGGCATCTTTCCAGATAGGAGGCAAAACCCTGTTTCCTAAATAGGAGGAATTGAAAATTGATTAATGAATCTCTAATCTTTGAGTAATAAAAGCTGAATCTTTTCTGCTTTTATGAATTCTACAAAATGGAAAAGTGAGGTCAAGGAGTGGTTGGCACTGCATGGAGTGTGGGGGGAGCAGGCCCGGTGGTTCTACCTCACGCATTGATGAGGGTCCCTACCCAGATGTTGTGATCTGCCCAAGTTGAACAAGACAAACCTACAGGGATATTATGACCTGAAGTTAAATTTGGCTTAGAATCCAGATGTTAATCCTCAGAGTTCTGATACAAACAAAAAAGCCTTTTGCTTCATTGAGTTAATTGGTCTTCCTCAGTGACTGGAAGTATTAGCTGTATTAGTCCAAACTATTAATTACTCTGTTAAATGGTTAGACAGAAAGCAAAATAGTGCTTGCCCAGGGACTGGGGGTGGGGAGAATGGGGAGTGACTCATGGGTACAGGACTTTTTCTTGGGGTGATAAAAAAGTGTTCTGGAACTAGATAGTGGTGATGAATAAAGGAAAGGACAGGCTACCTACCAATTTCATGCATCATGAATGCTCATGTGAGAATCCTTAAAGCTGGAATAGGTCGAAGAGGTAGCTTGGATTAGGAAAGAACTTGACCCCAGCTTATGGGAAGCTAGTTGAGATGGTTACTAAACAACAGTGGTTCAGTTCCATGGGATTCCGGAATGACACCAGCCACCTCCTCTTACTCAGATTCGGGTAAGGTAGATGGGCTGGGATATGGGTTGGGTTGCTATGATGGGGGAGAGAGAAGCGGTACTGTTGGCACACCTAGGTGTTGGGTTTGGAGATCTTGAACACTGCTCTTCAAAGACCAGCCTTTCTGCGCTTGAAGAAATATTTGAGGTGCACCAGAGCCTAACTCTGAGACTTGGAAAAAAAGAAACAATAGTTATAACTTTGATTCCTCCCGCCCCCCCACCTCAAGAAGCTATGTGGCTTTGAGAAAAATCTAGACATTTGTGATCAGAAGAAAATCTCACTGTGCTGTTGCCCATCTAGTGGTTACAGGAAGTGATTATAGACATTTTAACAGCTTCTCCACTAAGTGGAAGAGACCTTACTGGGAAGACTGGGACTGTAGTCTGTCTGGACTTGAGTCATACTGGATCACAACCAGAGATCCAGCTTTGATCATGTACACACATCTTGCCAGCTCCCAGTGATTCTTGGAAGAAATACCTCTGTGTGCTGGCAGGTATGTGATTGGATGTACTGCAGGAAAGAGTGGTATTTTTCAATTAAGGCACAGTTTATACATGTCTCAAGGTAATGTTTTGGAGTTAAGAAGATACAGAAACAACTCATTATGTACTGGTCATTTTGGATGAGTCAAAAATAATTTTTAATTTCAAGGTAGCATTGTGTGATAGAACACCAGCTTAGGACTTGCAAGACCTGACTTGTCTCAGCTGTGCTGACTAGTGAGCTGCGTGACTTTGAGCAAGTCATTTAGGCGAACTTTTAAACCTTAGATTCTTTTTGTATAAAAGGAGAAAAATAACATCTGACTCACTTATCTCACAATGAAATATATTGAAAAGTACTTTTGGTGACACTCAATACAAATCTCCAGGAGAGAGGGGGGACTTCCATTCGCGAGGGCGACTTCCATTTGCGAGGGCCACTTCCATTCGAGAGGGCCTCCGTGCTGCTGCAGGATTGACACTCGGGAAGGAAATGCAGGCTGCCACAGCCCGATCATGGCCACTTTAAATCCATGGTCAGCTGCTCCTTTGAGAATGTTTTGGCAATAAAAATGGATTTTACAGATAAAAGGTGTAGCTCAGGTGATAGAAAATCCAGTGAGTTGGTCATTCAAATTATGTCAACCTATCTCAACAGCCTTAAAAAAAAAAAAAAGCCTTGGCTCACTCATGATAAATAAAAGCCCTCCTAAATTCTAAAGGCAGACAAAGTTAAATTTAACTATTAGTAAGGAGTTTATGATAGAACTTTTAGTATTGAATGTATACTAATTATGTGTATTTGTATACACATAAGTAAATGGAGATCTCTTATACAACCAGGATGTGGTACTCACACACCCTTTTATTTTTGATGAATATGGAATTTTGAAGTCACTGCATTTTAATATTTTGTTGGCCATATCTGTGATTTATCTGACATAATAGTCCCTTGGTGAAGACTCTTCATCATACTGCTGGGAAATGGGAAACAACAGGAAAACAATTTAATTCCTAATGATCAATTTAGAATATTTTTTCAGGAACTCCCTGTTATCTAGACTTCTGGCTAGCACTGCTTCATAGAAGTATAGAGTCTGATACATTTCTGCTCTGTGAAAACGTACTTTAACAGGAGTTTGAAAGGTGACAGCTATATTATAGCAAACAGTGCCTGTCAATCTTACAATAGTTCTGTCAGCCTGAATTTGATAGTTTTTTTTTTTCTCATCTGTAAGTAACATTCCTAGGCTGAAGACTTCCAATTTTTTTCTTTTTCTTTTTTTAGTTTATTCTAACAAAATAGCTCTTCTCTCATCAAAGGCCCAAGATTTCTTCCATCGTTTAGTTGTCCCCTTTCTGGGGCTTTTGAGGTTCTGAGATGTGGCAAGCAGAACTGTCTGCCAGCGGTGTACCCACTCCAGTTCGCAGGAAGAAGGTATTTTCCATTTTGGTTTCCATACCCTTAGAAGGAAGAACGCTGAGGGGACGGAGTGTAGGATTTGGAGGCAAGTCCTGGGTTCAGGGCCTTGTGCTGCCCTGTATTGGTTATGTGAGTCTGAACAGTTCCTTTAAAACGGCCTGAGCCTCCGTTGTTTATTAGTCAGTAAATGTCTCCTTTATCTCACTCACCTGCTTAGCTAAGTGGTCATAGACTGGGCCTTGGGTACCGTTTCAGTGACCCTATTTTTTTCTCATTTTTGAAAGAGGCCATTGGGCTGTGAACTCCATAACGGCAAGAACCTTGATCTTTTTCCTTCCTCTCAGCACCTCACCATAGAATTAGGGTCTCCCACATGAAATAGTTACCACAGACGAGGGCGGGCTGTCTCCACTGGCGCCAAAGCCACAGCTTGACCTCGTCTAACTGACGAGTGAGTGAAATGAAGGAGCAAGCATGCTTATCAAGGGGAAGATAACAAATCTAAAAGAAAGTTAGAATACCGCAGACCACAGAATGAAGATTAAAAGCTGCCTTTTTTTTTTTTAAAGATTTGTTTTATTGGGGAAATGGGGGAAGGGGAACAGACAAGTTGCTGTCGTTTTTGTTCTTCAGTCTAGTTGTGGAGGACGTTGCTTCACTGTCCCAAGTTGTCACCATCATTGCGCTCTTCCCGGG
>NW_017731466.1:2495214-2511074 GCF_001890085.2 Hipposideros armiger | reverse complement strand
GAGCTGTTGTTCAGCATCTTAGCTGTGGAGGGCAGTGTCACTGGCCCTCATATGTGGGATCCAAACCGGGGCCCTCTGGCGTTCCAAGCCAGCTCTTAACCATCGCGCCACTCGGCCGGTCCTAAAAACTGTCTTGACAGGCTGTGGAGGATCAGATGAAATTTAGCAGATTAGTTTCCTCATTTAATATTTAACAAGAATAGCTAACATGTATTGAGCATTTATGTATCTTAGGCATCCTGCTAAATATACATGTTATGTAATTCTTATGACATATGAGGTAGATACCATTATTATAAAGATGGGGAAATTTAAAGTAATCTGTCCAAGATCAGTGAGCCATTAAGTGGGAGAACCAGGATTCCAACTTCTGAGGGTTCTAAAGTGCATACACAACACTTAACTGCTATGGCCCTCAGAATAATGCTACTCTGCCCCCCAAGATGTCCACTTCCTAACCCCCAGAACCTGTAAATATGTAACCTTCATGGCAAAAGGGACTTTGCAGATGTGAGTAAATTTACTGACCTTTAGATGGGGAGAGTAGCCAGGATTATCCAGGTGGGTCCAGTCTAATTGCATGAGACTTGGAAAGTGAGAAATTTCCTCTCTGCAGTGAGAGGAAGAGGAGACAGGAGAGGAAGGAGAGATTTGAAGCACAGCCTAAACACAAATTACTAAACCTTTTCCCCCCCAAAATAATTAGCAATAATAGCTAATGCATATCAAGTGCTTCTTGCATGCTGGGCAGATTCTAAGCATCTTACATGTATTAATTTATTTAATCCCTACAACAACTTTATGAAGTAGAGATTATTATATTCATATGAATGATGGCAAACTGAGGGACAGAGACACTAAGCAACTGGCTGAAGGTTGAACAGGGGGTGGTGCTAGGATTTAAACCAAGGTTGTTGGTTCCCAAGGTCATATTCTTAACTACGATTCTAAATTTCTTCTAAATGAATTTAAGAAATGGCTTTCTTGATTTTTCTGATTATAAAAATAAGCCATGCTTCTTACAAAAGATTCAGTCAAAAGTATAAACAAAAGGAAAATCATCTCTAGTCCACTGTCATTTTTTATTGCTGCAGAGTATTCACTGTGAGATAGAATGGTAACTCATTTAATCAGTCCCATGCTGATGGATTTTTGCATATGGCTTTTCAAGCATCCAATTATGTGCTCATGATACATCTGGAACTGGAGTTTCTTGGTAAAAAACTATTTACATTTCACATTTTGACAGAAATGCCAAATGGTACTCCTCACTCGAAGAAAGTTTGACCTGTTAAACTTTGTTAATCTGATAGGTGAAAATAAGCTCAGTATTATTTTAATTTTCACACTTATTGCAATGTACTTTCATATATTTTAATCATCTTTATTTTTCTATTGGGTGTTCATATCTTTGCACTGATTCGTAAGCATTCTTGCTTTTTTTTTTTTATATTAGGGCCATTCTGTCTGATATACATGTTGCAATTGTTTTTACCTATTTGTCATTATAGGATTATAGAAATAGTGATCATCATTTTTTTATATATCTTTACAAACTACCATATATTCTTTTTAAGTTGCTAATTAGTGAGTGAACCAGCCCCCACCTTTCAGCTTCACTCCTCCCCTTAGACTTAACCCGACAGCCTCATTGGATCAGGGCTGCCACTTAGGGGTATTTGTTGGTGATTCAAAATTGTTTGGCTTCTAGATAAATGTTGTGGACTGCACTCTTATGCAAAGGATAAACATGTTTAAATCCACTTAGGGCAGGAGAAGCCAGTGAATTAGAGATGTCAACAAACATGGAAAATGGAAAACAGAAAGACGAGTGGTAACTGGTCTAGCCTATAGAGGAAAATGCCAATGGGAATACCAGTTAGTACAGCAAACTTCTGAAAGGTTCAGGCATGGGAGGCACCAGGTACCTCCGGCAGCTGGAGAGGAGAGAGGGGCTCCTAACAGGATGGTTTGTTGAAAGACTGTAAGGAACAGTTAAACCACAGATCCCTTTCCACACCCTACTCCATGATGTGACCACCTCTCCCTTACCCCAGAATAAGGATGTTTAATTTTTTAAGAAAATCAAATATAAAAGCATCAGACTCAGGAACAAAGGCAGAGAGGATGAGAGTTGAGGCGCAATCCTGAAAATGAAAAGTGAAACCTACATACGGAAGATGGAGACTCCCTCAACCCTCAGTCCTTCTCTGGCCCTCTCTCCCCTTTGAACTCGACTATCTGGGCAAAAATGGGAGGATTCTTCTCTGGAGAACCTGTCTAGCCCAAGGCAAAAATATTACAGATTCTGACATTTTAGGGTTTCTTGTGAATGGGCAGTTACCCTACAGAGGTGGCTACTGGTGAACCATCCTTGATCGTGCATGCAGAGCTTCTGATTGGCTGTTTAGTTTCTTCCTCTAAATATGAATGGACTGCCAAAAAATCATTCTTTTAACCTGAAAGATAAAGACCCAAATAAACAGGAAAAAAGAAACCTAGCAAAAACATAGACTATTCAGGGAGCAGAAGAAAATTAAAAAGAATAACTTTTACATTCTTGGAGAGAGGAGATTTTTGCAGGAGTAACACAAGTATGGGAGGCTTTTAAATAACAGAGAACCATAAAGAACTCTTAAGAAATTAAGAAATAAAGCTCAATTAAAAAGTCGATGAGTACTAACAAATAATCAGAAACTGAAAAAAGTTGCACCACTTAACATAAAAATATGAACTATTTAGGGAATAAAGCTGACAAAAGATGTAAGACCTGTACACTGAAAACTACAAAACGTTGCTGAGAGAAATTAAAGAAGACCTAAATATAGAGATGACTCAATGTAGATAAAACATCAGTTCTCCCCAAATTGACCTGTAAATGTACTACAATCCCTATCAAAATCCCAGCAGGCTTTTTTTTTTTTAAGATTGAAATTTATAACCTGATTCTAAAAATTCATATGCAATGTGAAGGTCCTGGAATAGCCAAAACAACTGAAAAAGAACAAGGTTCGAGAACTAAAACTACCTGGTTTTAAAAATTATTGGGGCCGGCTGAGTGGCACGTTGGTTAAGAGCTGGCTTGGGACGCCAGAGGGCCCTGGTTCGGATTCCACATATGAGGGCCAGTGACACTGCCCTCTACAGCTAAGATGCTGAACAACAGCTCAACCTGGAGCTGGGCTGCTGTGAGTCGCTGGTGGCGGCGTAGGCTGCAGCCCCTGTGGCAGTGGGTTGCCATGGGCTACCATGTGTAGCCAGCAGCCAGCGTGAACGGCCAGCAGCTGCTGTGAGCGGCCGTCCAGAAACTGGTGACTGATCTGCCTCGCCTGGAAAGAGCGCAATGATGGTGCCAACTTGGGCCTGTGAAGCAACGTCCTCCACAACTAGACTGAAGAACAAAAAGACAGCAACTTGTCTGTTCCTCTTCCCCTAAGGCCCCAATAAAAATCTTTAAAAAAAAATTATTGTACAGCTATACTAATCAACACAATGGGTGGTGATATAAGATAGAAATAGATCAGTGGAACAGAATAAAGAGTGTAAAAGTAGATTCACACATAGGGAGTCGGACAATTACATTCATGAACTCACCCTAGAAAAAGTGCTACACACCTAATTGCTGAATATCACTATGGTCACCTTCGAAATACTCCCCTTGGGAAACTATGCAGTGACACCAGCACCTAATCCACCCTTGAAAACAATTTTGGAACTCTTTTTCTGAAATGGCCATCAGAGCTGTCATCATATTACCCTTGATGTCCTGAATGTCATAAAAATATCTTCCTTTCAATATTTTCTTTATCTTCGGGTAAAGAGAAGTCATTGGGGGCCAGATCAGTGAATAGAGAGGGTGTTCCAATACAATTATTTGTTTACTGGCTAAAAACTCCCTCACAGACAGTGCCGTGTGAGCTGGTGCATTGTGATGCAAGAGCCATGAATTGTTGGTGAAAATTTCAAGCTGTCTAACTTTTTCATGCAGCCTTTTCACTACTTCCAAATAGTAAACTTGGTTAGCTGTTTGTCCAGTTGGTACAAATTCATAATGAGTAATCCTTCTGACATCAAAAAAGGCTAGCAACATCATTGCAACAAGTTTGTGAACTTGTCAGACCTTGTGTATTGATGACAATTTTTTTACAAAGATGAGAAGATAATTCAGTGGCAAAAGGATAGTCTTTTCAAGAAATGTTTCTGAAACAATTGGATATACATATACAAAAAAAGCTTCAATCTATAACCTGTACCATACACAGAAATTAATTTAAGATGGGCCATAGACCTAAATGTAAGAGCTAAAACTATACATCTTGTAGACAAAAACATAAGACAAACATTTTTGTGACCTTGGTTTAGGTAAAGATATTTTAGTTATGACACCAAAAGCATAATCTATAAAAGAATAAACTCATAAATTGGACTTCATCAAAATTAAAACCTTTTGCTCTTAGAGAATGAAAAGACAAGCCATGGACTAGGAAAAATATTTGCAATGTGTGTATCTGAAAAAGAACTTGTATCTAGAAAATATAAAAACTAAAAACTCAATAATAAGAAAACAACTCTATTAAAACTTGGCAAAAAGGTTATTCACCAAAGAAGTTATATGAATGATTAATAATCACAAAGACGCTTAACATCAGTCACTGAGGAAATGGAAATTAAAACCATGGTGAGATGCCACTTCATACCTATTAGAATGGCTAAAATTAAGACTGACCATACTAAATGTTGGTGAGGAAGTGGAGGGACTAGAACTGTTGTATATAATACTTATTGTGGAAATGTAAAATGGCGCAACACCTTGCAAAACAATTTTGCAGTTTCCTAAAAGTTAAACCATACACCTGCCGTATGAGCCAGCCATTCCCTCCTAGAGAAAAGAAAATGTATGTCCACACAACAATTTGTACAAAAAGGTTCCCTAGTAGCTTTATTTGTAAATCCCCATATTGGAAACAACCAAATATTCATCAACAAGTGAATAAACAGACAAATGGTGGCATCTCCATACATACTGTCACTTCTGCCATGCCACAAGCCTGTCCAGACTCATGGGAAGGGAAGAAGGGAACACAGACCCCACCTCACAGTGGCAGGAGTTCAAAGTTACAGTGTAAGGAAAGCATGTGGGATGAGAGGAATTGTTGAACATGCTACAGTGTATTATGTATGTTCGCTTGGGAATACCCTTTTTAAAACCCTGCACCACATGTCAGACTCAGAACACAAACAAATCACTGCCCCACAGCTTGGCACCATGCCGCTGTTTGCTGAGAGCCTGCTCACTAGAGCAGCTCCGCCTCTGCTTAATGAAAACTCTTTTCTGAGAGGCAGCTAAGTGTGTTATGTCAGGAACTAAGTGCTCTTTCAAGAGGCTTAGGTGCAAAAATGGTGGGCAGCTTAGGTCAACACTTGGCATGGCAACTGTTTTCAGGGGAATATCTCTGGTGGCCAATCATGTCTGTGCAGAGTGTGGTCACACTTTAAAGCATTGCTTAGTTCTACAACTGACTTTTCTAGGAAGGTAGTTACTCACTTTCTTGATGGAGATATTGCAAAAGGACTCCAGAAATTGGACCCAAGTGGCTATTGAACTAGCTCCTTAATTTGAAAATGGTAAAGGAAAAGAAATAAACATTCAACTTCCTTTCTAATAGGAACTATTCTTTATTTATATGCTAAACAAATGGCCCCAGATGATGAGGACTTTCTGGGGCCCTGGTTACTGTGTGTACTACATCCGGGAGAGGTCTCAGCAGCTCTGTCCAAACACACGTGAAGGATTAGAAAGGGTGCCCCACGTGTGTCCTACTTTATTCCATATAAGGCCGAGGGGCAGTTTTACCCAGAAGCTAAAGGAAATTAAGCTTCAGCATCTCTCACTTGTCAGGGCCTGGTGTTTCCTAACATACAAGGAGGGGCCCTAGTGATGTGTTTATATGTTTTGTTAAAATAGCAAACATAAGATATTCTTGTATTGTTTTTCATTAAAAATGATCTCAAAATCGTATAAACTTTAGGCCCTTTCAATCTGGATCCACGCCTGACAAGGGTTTCCTCTCTGTCCACACCTGGAGGATTCTATCTTCACGTAACCAGATGGTAAGCAGCCTCAACTCCAGGCCAGGACACGCTGAAATACTAGCGATCATGTGCCATCCTGTTAGATGCTGGAGGCAGAGGAAACTGCATTGTGAAGCAAGAGCAGGCTCCCTGGGGGGAAACAAGTAACAGGTTTGGGATCTGGTGGAAAGAGTTCCTTCTTCAGAGGGATGGGTAGCCAGGGGCACTGGTCAGTTACCTGTTTTGAAGTCTTGGAGAAAAATTAGTGATCTACTTTTAAAGTCTCCTCAAATAATAATACCACCGCTAAGCGCTATGCCTCAGCCATCCCCAAGCCCCGAGGGGCCGTGTTCTGCAGTGGGGAGAGCCCTCTGGTGTGGGCCTCGCCTCAGCTGCTCTGCCAAGTAGCCATGGGACTGGCCAAGTTCTCAGTCCCGCTAAGCCTCTCTTTATTCATCATAAAGGTGTTGGATTAGGCAGCCTCACGCTGAAACCTGAATCATTTTATGGTATGGGAGTAGAATCTAAACAATTTCTGCAGTGATGTAAGGGTATCTCTTTGGGAAAATACAATGCACGTGTTGGGAAGGAGATTGACATATGAAGAAAAACTGGACCATATGGGATTAGGAAATTAAAAATTATCTTCTCCTGCTTAGTAAATGTGCCAAATGTGAGCCTCTCATCCCAAGAACTGCCTTCCTTTTGGTGAATGAGAAGACACAAGCATTTCCAAAATTAAAAGAATATGTCATGTCAACTGTGTGACATGTGGAGGCAGGGATATGCCCGGTTCTAGGAAGGAAATTTGTATTTAAGATGTGTTCTCTGTTATTTAGGGGACTACAACTAAAACAAGACTAGCCCAGATGAAACAATGAACAAACAAAGCTGGTAAAATATAACCATAGCCCATGACTAACAATGGACTGATTTAGTAAATTATGGTGCGTCCATTCTATGGCGTAGTATGCAATCATCAAAGAGAACGAACCACATGTATATGTATTGAGTTGGAAAGCTGTAGGAGACATTGTGTTAAGTGAAAACATGCAGGTGATAGAATAATGTGAAGAGCATGATCATGTTTTTGTAAAAAGGAAAAATGAGACTCTGAATAGGTAATTCTATGTTTGTATAAGTGTAGAAAAAGTATGGAAGGATACACACCAACATGCTAATAATACCAGTTACTTTAAGAGGGTGGGGTTGGACAGAGGAGGAAGAGAGGATTTAAAAAATCTTAATGGGGCCAGCTGAGTGGTGCGCTGGTTAGGAGTTGGCTTGGGACGCCAGCTCTGAGCAGCAGGGCCCCGGTTCGGATCCCACATGAGGGCCAGTGACGCTGTGCCCTCTACAGCTAAGATGGTGACAACAGCTTGACCTGGAGCTGGGCTGCTATGAGGCGTAGGCTGCAGTGGGGCTGGTCGGCAGCTGGCGTGCGCTTTCGTGAGCTGCCGTGAGCCGCATGAGTGGCCATCCAGTGCCCGGTGACTGATCTGTCTCACCCAGGAAAAGCTCAATGATAATACCAACATGGGCCAGTGAAGCAACGCCCTCCACAACTAGACCGAAGAACAAAAGGACAGCCACTTGTCTGCTCCCCTTCCCTGATTCCCCAATGCTGTTCCCCTCCCCCAATTCCCCAATAAAATCTTTTAAAAAAACCAAAACAACTTTCTGTAATTCAATTTGTTTTCATTGTTACAATGACTGTGTATTATAATTTTTAAGTACTTTTGTAAAACAAACAAAAAAACAAACATAACTTAGTTTCCTCAGGCCTTGACAGTCTGTGGATGTACATTGGATCATATAATGAATGATTCTTTCACTCTGCGATACCCCCGGCTTCCCACTAAAACCCAGTGATTTCAGAGCCAGCCTTCTATTTTGGGTGAGGCCCTTAGCATAACACTGAGGCTGATGCTGTCCCCAAGGGGTGCTGTCTGTGCCCAGTGCTCTGTCAGAGCTACAAGATGGTGCATGTCCCCTCAGATCCCCAAAGTCCTAGGAGCACCTTAGTTCTTCAGGAAGGAGAAATGTCTTTCCTCTCCCTCCCCCATCACACTTTGCTGTGGGGTTACCAGAGTGGGCCTGCTTGAGCTCCTCATGTGCACAACTCTTCTAGGCTGGTCCCACTCTTCTCAGAAATGTCTGGGCCCCTCCATATGAGTTCAGCCTTGTGGGCATGTCCTCACACAATGAGCGCTAAAGTGTACGTCAGAGGCAGAAATTCAGTGAGGAGAAAGACCTAGGGTCCAAACAGGGCTGTGGGGAGGGGTGGAGGTAGGGGACATTAAATGTGTGAGCCGTAATGCCAGCAATATCAAGAAAGGAGAATGAGCAGGAGAAAGAGAGAAGCAGCTGGCCCAGCACTATTGACTCGTCTGTGGTACAATCTTGTTAAACCTAAACAATCTCACAGAACATCCATATCGGACAAGACCACTCTGTAATCATGTCTGAACATAATCGAAAACAGGAAATTGTCCAGACCATAAAAATGACCACCAAACATTCCCCTATCCCGGATGATATGAGTGACTGTTGCTTCTTTTATAGCTGTAGGCTTGCTTCGTTCCTCCTGGCTTCTAGTTAAGGTACCAATGATAGAATCATCTTGGCTTCCCGACAATATTCAATTCTGAGCAAAAATCCACATATGTGAATCTTTCCCAGAATTACCGAACACAAGCCCAAATCCTACCATAAGCCTTTTTTTAAATACCCCCTTACTGAAAGTATGTAGTCTCCCTCATTGCAGCAACTCACTGAGCCCACAGCTGACTCGAGGTGTGTTCCTGGTGGCTTGGGGCTGGAGGGCATTGGCTAGGGCCAGCTCTAGGTGGACTGGTGTCATGGTATTCAAGCCGAAGGCCCGGGAGTCTTACCCTGCCATTTACTTTCCCAGCTGTGAGAAAGTCATTTGCACCCTTGTATCATCAGTACTCGATGGGAGGCAAGTATTTCTTCATTGCCTGAATGAGCAAGATGTGTGAGGGCCTTTCAGAGAATGATCTGACTGTGGCAAAGTATTTCTTTGGAAAGTACTGTAGGGTGAGGGCATGTTGGTGAGGTGGGGACAAATAGCAAATGTTTGAATTCCAGGATGATTTACCAATCTGTATTCCACCTTGACAGGCAATTGGTGTTGAGAAAAGAATGTGGGCTTTAGGATCAGTCCTAGCTTTACTGCTTACAAGGACTGTGACTTGAAGCACAGTGTCTGAACCTCTCTGAGCTGCAGAGCCTGCATCTGAGAAATGAGAAGAATATCACTTACCTCACAGGCTTGAATAGAGCATGTCCGTCACCCAGTACTCCCTGGCATGGAGGGTAGTGGGTGCTCACCCGGTGTGCTGTCTCTTTCCTTCCCAGGAGGCAATGGACAGCCATTGAAGAGTCCTGAAAGGAGATGTGGTTGTCCTTGGGTAGTTTTATTTACTTGCAGCAAGTAAAGGAGACAGGGGATTCACATCCAAAGCTCTCTCTCTCCGAAGGGAGGCCTAACCATTGCTTATATACACTCTGTGGTTAATTATATGTTGATTTCTTCTTTGCAGTTGGCGAAACTTACCTAGTTGGATTCCAGTCACAGCTGCGTCTGCAAAATACTGTGCTACATTTTAGCATTTAGCAAGAACAGCATTCAGTAAGAACCGCCCAGACCTCGAGACCCTCGTCTTGTTTAACAGTGTGGCACTCACTGACCACTGCAGAGATTGCCTCACATTCTCACAGGCAACACGGTTGTCCGAGCTGGACATGGGCAAGGAATGAACAATGGGGACAGCGCATCCTATAGAGCAAGCCTTAGTGGGATAGGGTAGAAGGAAGAAATGCTAACGATAGGGACTCTTCTAGAAAGGCAGCCAAGCTCTGGGCTGGTGGGGATAGCAAGAGCAACAGGTCCCCTCAGAGTGCAGCAATCAGCAAAGAGATGCCCACTCCTAACAAATAAATCCATGGACCAGAACACCTTCCACTTGCCGATTGTTGCCAGGGCTTATGGACTATAGACAACACAGAGCTGGCCGTGTGCTGATGATTATTGAAAGTAGATGATGGGTCTGGGGGCGTTCATTATACTACTTTCTTTACTTTCGTAAACATTTGGAAATTTTCCTATAAAAAGTAAACAAAAAAACCCCCGAGTTGTTACTTTCTCTTGTTTGAATGAAAGATGTTTTAAAAAATTAATAATTCAGAGAACTTGTGTACTGAAATATAACATGTAGCTAACATTATTGATGCGCATTATGTGCTAGGTATAGTATAATGAATATAGACATATAATTGTATATATATAATGTACATATATGATTATATATCATCTATTATGTTATAATGTATCGATATACATATATACTTTGATATGTACATATAATTTCATATGTACATGTATTAAACACATGCACAGTGTATCAACTCATTTAATTCATATCAACAACCCTATGAGGCAAGTTCTATGTCAATTACCTGCATTTGCAGATGAGGCGATGAAGTGATATGGAGGGTCAATCATATGCTCAAAGTGATTAAGCAGGATGCCAACGCTGTCAGACTCCAGAACCCACGCTCCTTCTTAAACAGCACCCTCTATTGCTGCCTGTATCCATGCTGCTCTGCACTATTACACTGTCACCAACAATGTCCCTTATCACAGTTTATTTTTTATTTTTACAATAAATTGATTTCAGAGTGTTGGGTGGGGTGGAAACATTTTTTAACAAGACTGTGCAGCAATTCTGTTGAAGTTGCCTGTCCCCCTTGGCCCCGGGTCCGGGGCTGGTGTGACCCAGCCCCTGGACTGAGGTCAGGCGGGTTTTGACTTACCGGTAGTTATCCTGGGTCCTTCATCCGCAGAACGCGGGAGGCCCCTCCCTCCCAGGACCGGCGCTCTGGCAGCTGCGGGGCGCCACCTAGTGGCCAGAAGCCCCGCAGCGGGCGTTCCAGAAGGTGCAGATCCATTTAGAGCAGGGGTGTAGATACTAACTCTCCCTCTCTCATAAGCCTTCTGAGAAGGTCAGTGAGGCCTGAATAACTTTCTACTCGCACAAGGTGAACCCACAAGACTTCATTGGTTACCTGAACCTAAAGGCAATTTTCTATGGCACATACTTCTTTTCCTATGGCCTGCAATAGGAAAGGCCCAAGTCCATGGAGGCCTTCCCTCCAAGCACTGGATGGGCTATCTAGTTTACTCTGTGGATGCGTGTTAGTGTGCTTATGGGTACACCTCTCCATGAAAAGGCAGGGTCTTCTCTGAAGGTTGGGGTCACTCTATTAAGGAGGAAGAACGTTTCTCAAAGCTGAATCTGAGATCTGAGCAGGGAGAACTTGGGACAGGGGCAGAATGGGTGGTCTCACTTTGTATAGGGATTGAGGATGTTGGGATTGCCAATAAAGGAACTGTTTGTGGCTGGACTGGAGGATGGTGCTCTCCATATAGAAACGAGGAACCCAAGGAAGGCACCTGAGGACTTGTGTTACATCCTTTGGGTGTGTAGGTCTCTGAGATCGTGAGTGAATTTGCTGTGTTGGAGCCAACTCCCATACTGGCTGGCAGAGACACTTGGGCTTAGCAGAGCCAAGAGAAAACCAACAGACTAGGGAAGGGATGATGTCTACTCTTAGACCACAACTGTGACAGCAGCCCCTACCAGTACAGTGTTGACTTGGTAACTGAAGTGAGAGAACCTAAAGGTTAGGGATAGGTTTGGGGCTCCTTGGATTGCCATCCCTTCGTCTTTGACTTCTCCTTCTGATGCTCAACCTTGCAGCATTTAGGTTTAGTTTTAGTTAGGGAAAAGCTTTTCCTTGCAATTCATGGTTTCAATATGAGTAATAGACAAACTGGTTAAAAAGGGTAAATGCGATATTTACTTGCATTAACAAGCAGCACAGCACCCGGGCCACAGGAAGTAATCATCTCACTGTAGTGTACTTACTCTTTGTTGGCTGTTGGCTGTTACTCTGTTGGTAGGAGATGGAGATGGCCGGGTCTTGGCCAGCCCTCAAGGCTGGGTGGACTTCAAGCAGTCCTTTTCCCTCAGACTAAGTCCTTGGCCCTCTTTTTCTTACCTTTTTACTTGTTTGATGAGAAGGTCTTGGGTAAAGACCACAGCATTTGTTTTGGCCTAGGGTAGAACTCTAGGCCAGCCACTCTGTATCTCCTTTGCCTGGCTTCACCTTGCTCCTCCTAGCAAGGGCAGGTTCCCTCCAATGCAGGAGGCAAATCTGGTTGTTTTGGCAAGAGCAGAGGCATGTGTTCCCAAGGGATAGAGATTCTAATGAGAGTGGGAGAGGCCCAAAGAATGTTTGCCCAACTCTGTACCCTTGACCTAGCTGCCTCTTCTGTTAGGGTGGATAAAGGGAGCCTTGAACTTCCCCTCATGGCTATAGTGAGCCACAGCTCTGGTCAAGCCATCTCTCTAAAAAGATGCGTGGTCTGTTCACAGCTGGTTAGTGAAAAGGATATCCTGGATGACCAAGAAACGGTTGAAGTAACTAAAGGTGTTTGGTTTAGAATAAAGATGTTCAAGGACCAATCTCTCTTTAAATACTTAGAATGTTTGTGGGAGAGAATATATTTATTCTATGTAGGATTAGAGGGCAAAGTTGGGACCAAGAAATAAGTTACTAGGAAACAGATTTTTGCCTCTATATCAAAACTACCCTCCTACCCTCCACCTGAGATATTCAAGAAGGTGTCGCTGCCCACACAGCAGTGTCCCGGAGAGCAACATCTTGGCTGGAAGGCCACCCTTTCTTGCAACACCTTGTTGCAGGCTTTCTGGGACAGTCCTATGTTCAATAGTCTGCCAGTGATGGTAACTATAAACAATCGCATGTCCCAGAAACTCCATTACACCCACATTCACTCCACCCCCCACTAGAAAGCCTCTTGCTTTTGAAAACAGAATAAGGATGTTTTTGTCTAATATATCCTGACTTGTGCTTTGTAAAATGTGGGCAAGGTGCTAGAGTTTCATCCAACTCTGAAGGGGTTTCTATCACTTATCTCCAAGATTAAGTCATCACTTTAGATTACCTGGTGAAGTAGTGGCAGAATGGGAGCAAGAACCGAGGATCTGATTTATTTATTAGAGCTCTTTGAGATGTTTACACATTCTGGCTCAAAAGCGGTTGGCTTCCTGTGACGAGATACAAGAATCATCTTGGTTTGGAACAGGCTTCCCCTGTTTAGCTCCGCCTGCTCCATTCAGCAGGTCTTCCCCTTAGCCTTCCCTCCCTTCACCATCTCCATAGTGATGGCTTTTATCTGTCAGTTCCGATGCCCCTGGTACAGTAGGAGCTGAGACCGAGTTCACTTCTGGGTTTAATCGGTATTTTTCTGGAGATGAGCTCTTATCTGTGTATATCCACTTTTGGCAGGGACAAGCCCTGGTGTCATATAATGCCCCCATGCTAGTTGTATATTTGGAGAGTCTGTCTTAGAGTCTGTAAGTCCTTGAGGGCAAGGAACACAGAATCACGGCTCTGAATAACCAGGCAGCTAATAAGGTGTCACACCCTGTGGACATTTGCTAGATATTTGGTTTTTGCTTCTCTTCTTCTTCCACGTGAAATCCCAAGATTCCATCATCCAGGGAGTCAGGTTCACCTTGTCACTCCTCCTCTAAGCTCAGCTTTAGGAGATCAGGCTTCAGACTGTGTCTTCCCACAGATGACTCTGTTTTAAACTTAATGTGTTTATTTGAGTACCTAGATACCATGGTGACAGGTGCCACAGAAATAGAAAGAGCAGGGAGGTAGAACAGAGAAAGGGAGAACCCAAAACCCCAGGGTTTTTGTGACACCGATGTTTATTTTGAGCTGGTAGTATGATTTATTATGTGCTCCCTGCACAGCCTTTCTCTCCCAAGAACATACGAGATGCTTTCTTCTTCCTTGCTTATATGCTCTGGGCCTCCAGAGAAGGAGAAATGCTGCATTCACCATATAAAGATGCACATTATCGTCACTACTTTTCTTTTAAAAAAAAAAAAGATTTTAGGGCCAGCCGAGTGGCGCGATGGTTAAGAACTCGCTTGGGATGCCAGAGGGCCACGGTTCGGATCCCACATATGAGGGCCAGTGACACTGCCCTCCACAGCTAAGATGCTGAACGACAGCTCAACCTGGAGCTGGGCTGCCGTGAGTCGCCGGCGCCGGCGACGGCGTAGGCTGCACTCCCTGTGGCAGTGGGTTGCCATGGGCTACCGTGTGTAGCCAGCAGCCAGCGTGAGCGGCCAGCAGCCGCAGTGAGCGGCCATCCAGAAGCCGGCGACTGATCTGCCTCGCCAGAGAAGAGCGCAATGATGGTGCCAACTTGGGCCAGTGAAGCAACATCCTCCACAACGAGATTGAAGAACAAAACGACAGCAACTTGTCTGTTCCCCTTCCCCCAATTCCCCAGCACTGTTCCCATCCCCCCAATTCCCCAATAAAAAAAAATCTAAAAAAAAAAAAAGATTTTATTGGGGAATTCGGGAAGGGGAACAGTGTTGGGGAATTGGAGAAGGGGAACAGCCAAATTGTTGTCCTTTAATCTTAGTTGTGGAGAGCGCAGCTAGCTCAGCTCCAAGTCTAGTCACCATCCGGCCGCCCGATGGCAGCTCAGGGCCATTCAGCTCAAGGTGCCGTGTTCAATCTTAGTTGCGGGAGCGCAGCCCACCATCCCATGCAGAAGTCGAACCAGAAACCTTGTTGCTAAGAGCGCACACTCTAACCACTGAGCCATCGGGCCCCCGTCAGCAGCTCAGGGCAGCTTAGCTTAAGGTGCCATGTTCAATCTTAGTTGCAAGTGGGCGTAGCCCACCGTCCATGTGGGAGTCAAACCGGCAACCTTGTTGCTAGGAGCGCATGCTCTCACCAGCTGAGCCATCCTGCCACCTGTTGCTCAGAGCTCGCACTCATGAGCAAGCTCTTAACCAACTGAACCACCCAGCTGACCCAGCTATTGCCGTTGTATTATTCATAATTTTAACCTTTTTTTTTTCCATCTTAAAGAAGTCCCTGTAATATTCCTTGTAATATTGGTTTGGTGGTAATGAACTCATTTAGCTTTTTCTTGTCTGGGAAGTTCTTTATCTGTCCTTTGATTCTAAATGATAGCTTTGCTAGGTAGAGTAATCTTGGTTGTATGTCGTTGCTTTTCATCACTTTGAATATTTCCTGGGAATCCCTTCTGGCCTTCAAAGTTTCTGCTGAGAAATCAGCTGACAATGTTGTGGGAACTCCCTTATAAGTTATTAGTTGCCTTTCTCTTGCTGCTTTTAGGATTCTCTATTTGTCTTTAAACTTTACCATTCTAATTATAATGTGTTTTAGTGTGGGCCTCTTTGGGTTCATCCTATTTAGTACTCTCTGTGTTTTCTGGACTTGTATGTCTATTTCCTTTGCCAGGTTAGGGAAATTTTCTGTCATTATTTCTTCAAATAGATTCTCAATCCCTTGCTTTCTTTCTTCTCCTTCTGGTACAACATGTGAATGTTGTTATGCTTGATGTTGTCCCACAGGTCAATTAAACTATTCTCATTTTTATTTTTTTAAGCTGAGCCATCCTGCTGCCACCTGTTGGCAGCTCATTGGCTGCTCAGCTTGGGCCAGCAATCGAACTGCTGATGCTCAGAGCTCAAACTCTTGAGCGAGCTCTTAACCAACTGAGCTACTTGGCCAGCCCACTATTCTCATTTTTTTGGATTGCTTTTACTTTTTGCTGTTCTTCCTTCCTTCCTTCCTCCTTCCTTCCTTCCTTCCTTCCTTCCTTCCTTCCTTCC
>NW_017731466.1:2468166-2495102 GCF_001890085.2 Hipposideros armiger | reverse complement strand
TCTTTCTTTCTTTCTTTCTTTCTTTTTCTTTCTTTCTTTCTTTCTTTCTTTCTCATGCTGTTTTATTTGTTTCCTGTGACTGCTGTGCCAAGTTAACACAAACTTGCTGGCTTAAAACAACAGAATTTTCTTCTTTCATAGCTTTGGAGGCCAGAAGTCTAAAATCAAGGTGTTGGAAGGGTTGGTTTCTTCCAGAGGCTATGAGGGAGAATCTGTTCATGCCTCTCTCTTTTTTCTGTTTTGATTGGGCGTTTTGTGCTACCTTGTCTTCCAAATGGCTGATTCAATCCTCTGCTTCATTTAGTCTGCTCATGATTCCTTCTAGTGTATTCTTCATTTCAGTTATTGTATTATTCACTTTTTTTTTTTGCTATCTCTTTGTTGAAATTCTCACTGAGTTTTTGAGCATCCTTCTAACCATTGTTTTGAACTCTGTATCAGAGTTTGTGTAGTTCTTTTTTTGGAGTTTTTTTCCTGTTCATTTATTTGGGATGTATTTCTTTGTTTCCTCATTTTGGCTGCCTCCCTCTGTTTTTTTCTATGTATTAGGTAGATACATTATGTCTCCCTGTCTTGGCTGCATGGCATTATGTAGTAGGTGCTCTGTGGGGTCCTGGCACAGTCTCCCTGGTCACCTGCTCTGGGTGCTCCAGGAGTGTCCCTTGTGAGGGTTGTATGTGCCCTTCTATTGTAGTTGGGTCTTGAATGTTAATGGCACATCAGTGGGTAGGATTGACCCTCAGGCTAATTGGGTATAGTGTTTGGCCATGTCCATAGCTTACGGCTGCTGTGCAGGGGGCTTACACCACTAAGTGTGATTTGCCCCAGTAGGCTCTAATGCCTGTTGAGACTGCCCTTTTTGTATGCTACTTGCGGTGATAATTTGGCAGTGCTTTGCTGTGGTCTGAAGCCAACCTCCAAGTATATTCATTCTGGGGCCTCTTGGGAGGAACTCTGGTGCAGGCCTCGGTGCACTGCCTGTGACCAGCCAGGGACTACCTGGTAGGAGCTACAAATTGATCTGTGTTTTTTTGCTGCCTGTGCAAAACCTGGAGGCACATGGAAGAGGCCATGCTGTGAGCTGAGGATGGCTGCCACCAGTTCCGCACTTGGGGTAGCTCTGCAAAATGCCATTACACCCCAAGGCCTGCTGCCACATGCTGGCTCCCTTAAAGCTTAGCCGCTGATAAAGCCTCATGTGGTTTGCGAGGTGGGTGAGGCAGAGTCTCAGGAAATCACTAGAGTGAGAAGACTTGTATTCACCAGGTTAATGTACATCTGGTTTGGTGCCAGAGCTGGACCTGGAGCTACTCAGGAAAAGGCTCAGAGCACACCGAGGCCAGTCATCACCTACCTGGGGCCCAAGGACTCTGGTAGTTTTCCAAGAAAGAGTGCAGTGCAAGGGAGGGGAGGGCTGGCTGCTCACTGAGAAAGTGCCTCCAGCACTGGGGAAGCTGGGTGGGTCGGGGTCACAGTGAGTCAGTGGGGTGGAGCAACAGAGCTCACCAGACCAATGGGATTCAGATTTGGCTGTAAATGTAGTGGGCGGGCTGAATACATTAAAGATGGTGGCTGCCTGCATGGTTGCACAGGAGTAGGACCCCATACAGGGAAAATAGCAACTATCCTCCATCCCTGCTCTCAAAGCCACACACCTCAGCCTGCGCCCTGTATGCTTCTGATACCCCATGAGTCACCACCCCTCTGCTGGAGCGCAAGGTAAGTGCCTGAGTGTGAGTGAGTCTGTGTGTGGGCCGTTTAAGAGGACATCTGGGTTTCCCGCAGCCTTCTGTCCCACCCAATGGTTGGAATCCCTACTGTTTTTCACAGCCAGGTGTTGTGGGGGCTCCTTTTCTTGGCATCAGTACTCTGGGCTGGGGAACCTGTAGTGGGCTGGAGTACTTTGCTCCTCTAGGGGGAACCTTTGTGTCTGAGATATCCCTCCCTATTTTCAACTGCCACATGAAGGTTTAGGACCAGCCTATTTTGCATCTCCGCCCCTCCTACCAGTCTCAACGTGGCTTCTTTAAATTCTTAGTTATAAAACTTCTGTACAGTCAGACTTAAAATGGTTCTCCAGGTTGATTGTTTTATAATTTAGTTGTAATTTTAATGTGTTCACAGAAGGAAACAGGCATAGTTTTATCTACTCCACCACTTTTGATCTCCTGTTGTTTAGAATTATTTTTGCACCTGGCTTATTGCTCTCTTTTTAAAAATTGTGATAAAAGACACTAATATATAATTTACTATCCTAAACATTTTTATGTGTACAGTTCAGTCTTGTTAAGTACATTCACATTATTGTGCAACCTATCTCCAGAACTTTTTAATCTTGCAAAACCGAAACTCTGTACTGATTAAACAACTCCCCACTTCCTGTCCTCCCAGCCCCTAGAAATAACCAGGGTATTTTTAGTTTCCATGAATTGACTTCTCTAGATATCTCATATAAGTGGAATCATACAGGATTTGTGCTTTTGCAACTTGCTTATTTCACTTAGCATAATGTCCTTAAGGTTCACTCATGTTGTAGTGTGTGTCAGAATTTCCCTCCTTTTTAAGGCTGAATAATATTTCTTTGTGTGTATACACACATTTTATTTATTCATTCATCTATTGATGGACACATGAGTTGCTTCCACATGTTGGTTATTGTGAATAGTGCTGTTATGAATATGGGTATGTGAATATCTCTTAGAGACCCTGCTTTCAATTCTTTTGGATATATATATACCTGGAAGTGGAATTGCTGGAGTGCCTTAGTCCATTTGGGCTGCTATAATAGGATACCATAGACTGGGTAGCTTATAAACGACAGAAATTTATTTCTTGCAGTTCTGGAGGCTGGAAAGTCCAAGATCAAGTCTCTGGCAGATTTATAATCTGTTGAGATCTGCTTCCTGGTTTATAGACAGCTGCCTTTTTTGCTGTGTCCTCAACATGATGGAATGGGAGAGGAAGCTTCCTGGGCTCTCTTTTATCAGGGCACTAATCCCCTTCATAAGGGCTCTGCCCTCATGACCTAATCACCTCCCAGAGGCTCTAGTTCCAAATGCCATCACATTGGGGTTAAGATTTCAACATATGAATATTAGGGAGACAAACATTCAGTCCCTTGCATGGATCATATAAGAATTATATTTTTTAATTTTTGAGGAATCTCCATTCTGTGTTCCATAGTGGCTTCATTATTTTATTTTCCCACCAATAATGCACAAGTGTCCCTATTTCTCCACATCCTGGCCAACACTTGTTATTTTCTGGGTTTTGTTTTTGTTTTGGTGGTAGCCATCCTGATGGATGTGCGGTTACATCTCATTGTGATTCTGACTTGCATTTCTCTAAAGATTTTAGTGATAGTGAGCATCTTTTGATATGCTTGTTGGCAATTTGTGTATCTTCTTCAGAGAAATGTCTATTCAAGTCCTTTGCCCATTTTTTTTTTTTTTAGCTGAGCCATCCTGCTACCTGTTGGCAGCTCAGCGGCTGCTCAGCTCGGGCTGGACCCTTTGCCCATTTTTAAATCGGGTTGTTTTGTTGTTGTTGCTGACTTGTTCTTTATATATTTTGGATATTAGTTCCTTATCAGGTATATGATTTGTAGATATTTTCTCCCATTCCATCAGTTGCCGTTTCACTGTTGATCATGTGTTTTGTTGAGGCTTATCTCTTTTACCAGTTTGAAGTTTTGGGGGAGTAAGATTATATTTCAGGACATCTCCAGTAAATGATTGCAGAGAGAAGCAAGGAACATACACTCAGGGTGATTAAGCAAGCATGTTTTTAATGAGGTGGAATTGAAGTTTTGATGGGTAAGGTGCACCCCAAGTTGACATGCAGACTGACAGTTTCCCTATGGCCCCCTCTCCCCCTACTGCCCTCTTCTTTCATCTCTTCCTCTCTGCTCAGGCACTAGGTCTCCTATCCACTGGGTGACCTAGTCCAGTTCCGTTTAACAAGTGGTCATCAAGCACCTATTGGATACCAGGCACTCTGCTAAGAGCTACAAAGGACATCAAGGCAAAACTCTACCCTCAACATGTGCCAATAAACCAAGTGGGAATTTCAGAATAATGTGAACAATGAGGAATGTGCTATCAGGTAGTGGTTACCCACCATAGGAAAAAAGGCAAAGGGCACTTAATCTGGACCGAGGGATGATGGGAGGCTTCCTGGAGAGGGTAATCCTGAGGTCATTTGGCACCTGGCCTGGTTTGCCCTCAGGGCAGCCTTTAGCTCTTCCACTCCTCAGACCCCAGTGGTCACCATCCGGAGTCAGCCAGAGAGGGCGCATCATTGCAGGAGAGGGTTTGGGCGGAAGGTTTACGATCTATTGTATTATATTTCCCCACTAACACATTCATTATTTAAAAGTGCAAAAATAATTCTAGACAATAATTGAAGAATCTCAATAAACTTTATTTCCTTTGGAAAACTAAAAGGAGCAATACACATGACTGGTAAATTTATTCTGAAAATTAAATGCTTATGAAAAGATTTGTTGTATTTAAAAACATATGCTTCATATGTACCAGTCACTGCTCTAAGCACTTTAAATGCATTTCACTTAAATTCTCCTCACAACAACCCTATGAGATAGGTATTATTACCCACCTCCTTTTGTAGATAGGGAAACAGAGGTACAGGGAAGCTAAGTGACTGGCCCAAGGCCACAGAGTAGGAAGTAGCAGAGTTGGAATTTGAACCTGCAGCCTGGCTGTAGAGCCTGTGTTCTCAATCTTGGATGGTTTGATTTTCACATGCCAAGAAAATTTTTCCACTTCAACTAACTTGAGCCAACAGGATATGTGTTATAAGGTCATTCCCTTTAAGACTCCAATTTCTCACTTGCAGCATCTGAAAAATTCACGATTGACTTAGGTGTTTGATGTAGAACTTAATGTCACAGTGCCCTAGAAACATCTCAAAGTCACCACTTAGCTCTGTCATCCAGACGCCTGGGAACTTCACTAAAAGCCACACTTAAAAAAAAAACACAAAAAACTTAAAAAGAAAATCCACAGACATAAGAGGGAAAAAAAATCTCAGAGAAGGGTTTTAAAAAAGCATAGCCATCATACCATTATCACACTCAATAAAATTAATAATTCCTTCATACCATCGAATACTAGGGTTGAATTTTCTCCGATTATTTCAAAATTGTCTTTTCACAGTTGTATTTCATTGTAGGCGTCTTAAGTCTTTCCTGATTTATAAAAGAATGTCTTCCTTTTAATTTGTGTATGTTTTATTTGTTGGCAAAACTGGGTCATTTGTCCTTTGGAATAACTAGGGAGATTGAGAAATATGGTTTAAGATGTCTTGTGGCTTTCTTGGTCTCCAGGCTGTATCCCATTAGGATGTTCAGTCAAGATACAGTGTTTTAGAGACTTGAAATAATTCTTCTCCATGTGATTATGAAATCAACTTGACGCACTGTTGGTTTTATTTGTCTCGGCTTGTTTTCGATTGATGGGAGTTGCCTTTTCAAAATATGATTTTGCTTTTAATACTGCAAAATATCTACACGGCTGAAAGTCAAAGTTTTAAAAAAGATATGAGCAGGGAAGTGTAAGTGTCCATGTCTTTCCCCACCTCTATTCCACTGTCATTCTCTTGCTTGTCTTAGAGGTAATTGGTTTTTATTTAGTTTTTGCTTTATCTGCCCATTGTTTGTATATCTGTATGCTTATAGTCCTCCTCTCTTTCTAACAAAGATAAGTAGCATACTATGCTTACTCTTCTCACCTTGTATTTCTGGAGGCCATCCTTACTCCTTTTTACAGCTGCTCAGCACTTCACTGTGTCAGTCCCCTAGTGACGGATATTGGAGCTGTTTCTAGCCTTGGCTCTTACAGATAGTGCTGCAATGGAAAACCTTGAGCACATGGCATTTCACAAGTTTGCTATTTATGTTTGGGGTTGATTTCTAGAACTGTGATTGTTGGGTCAAAGGGAAAATGTGCAAGAGATTTTGCTAGACATTTCAAAACCCTCCTCCATAGAGACTGGACCATTTTGAATTCCCATCAGCAATGCAGGAGAGTGTCTCCTTGGAGCTTCCACCAGTAGAGTGTGTTGTCAAACTTTTGGATTTGTGCCTGTCTGAAAGATAAGAATGGTATCTCAGTATATTTGAAATTTGCAATTCTCTTGTTATGAGCAACAGTGAACATATTATCATTTGTTTTATTTGCTTTTCTTCTTCTGTGAAGTGCCTGTTCATATCTCTTGCCCGTTTTTCTATCAAGTTATTTAGCTGTTTCTTCTTAGGACCTCTTGTTAAGGATATTAGCCCTTTGTCTGTAATAAAATTTACAATTGTCTCTCCCAGCTTTTCATTTGCTTTTTGATTTTATTTAGGATGCTTTTACATTGCCATGGAGCCAAATTTATTAATCTTTTCTCTTACAACTTCTGGATTTCACCTTTCCTAGGTTATAAAATATTTCACCCTTTTTTCTCATTATTTGTATGGTTTCGTTTTTTACATTTAGATCTTTAACCCATTTGGAATTATCCTGGTGTTTAGTGTGAGAAATGGATCCAATTTTATCTTTTTCCATATAGGTCTCCAATTGTATGATATGTGAATTATATCTCAATCAAGCTGTTATTAAAAAATCTGTCTATCTAGAAAAGCTTGCAAGGATATATTCTAATACTGGTTGATGCCAGATGGTGGGCTTATGAATGTTTCTATGCAAATGAGTGGTATAGACAGGGAGGGTGAAGAATTCGCAGGAGGGAGAGCTCTCTATGGAGACAGGTTGTAACACTGGAAGTTTCAGGGAGGATGTGTCTTCCAATTAGTCCTTGAAGGCTGAATAGGATTTAGACCGACAGGGAGAAAACAGAGGCGCATACAGGCAAGGGCAGTATTGTGAGTGGAGGTGACTAAGAGCCCCTTGGGCTGTTCTGGGGACCAGGTAGACAAGACTGGTCAAAGAGGATATGCCTTGAGCATCCGACACTGCTCACCATGACTGGGGAGCCAAGCTCTCTCCTCTCGAAGGAGGTAAGGCTGTCTTCAGTCACTTGGGAGCTTCTCAGAGGATCCAGTTACACACAGAGCTCCTCCCCAAGGAGGTCATTTCTTGTCTCGAACTGCTTGCAGATGCCTGAAGCCCATGGGCAAAGAGACTGTGAAAGTTTGAATTAGACGTGGCTCTTAATCATCTCATTTTGGCTGGTACCCGTGGTGTGAGGACCTTGAGTCTGCACCAGGACACAGCCAGTCCTCCAGGGGATGGAAACACAACAGCTGCCTGGCAGGGCCTGTGGAGGGCAAACACCCAGGCTTGGATGGGCTTCTGCTTAGAAAGATTCTGGGCACAACCTCCCTCCTTGTCCTCCAAGTATCAGAATAAGCAATGGCATTTATGTTGGGGTAGGGTGTGGGGGATGGGGGAGGTGGGGGAGCAGGCAAGTCTAACAGCCTAAAGCAGCCACCTCACTTCCTTTCGTACACCAGAGCCTCATTCCTTTGAGAGTTAGCACAAAAAAGGCCCCCAAATTTTCAGTTAACCTTTTTGATTTTGTATATGTGTTTGGCGGGGATGGGAAGCTTTTGTGGCTCTCCTCCGTGACTCTCTGGCGTCACTTCTAGGCTCACACTGACACCTTTACCTCTGGGCTGTCCCAGGATTGCCAAGGGCTGCCTTCACGATGTGTTCTCCCTGCCACCATGCGTTCCCCCACTTCAGGCAGAGCAATCCTGCCGACTCACTTCCCAAAGGACTTCTTCAACTTCCTGAGTAATCCATTTCCTTTTAAAACAACTACTTATGTCTAACCTAACGCTCTTATGCAGCAGAAATAGAAAATACCCAAGTACCACCTTTCCCCCCTTAATTACAGACGCTACTGTTCTTCCCCCTTAGAGGGCCACATGGTGAGATGGACAGAGCATGGGTCTCAAGTCAGATGAGTCCTAGCTCTGTCACTACCAGCTGGGTGACCTTGGGAAAGTGACCTAACTCTGAGCCTGTTTCTGCACTTTGCCTGGTTGTGGAGGGCTAAATAACACAGGCAAAGTGCCAGGCTCATGGGCAGAATGCATACATCCACATGACAGTCGTTATCCAGACCACTGGAACCTGACCAGACCTCCTAGCACCCATCTTTCAGACCACCTGACATCCACCATCTTGACTACCTGTCATCTGACTGATAACCATGCTGGACCAATCCTAGGGCTAAGAATGCAGGACTGATAATTCTCAAGAGTGTATTTTTTTCTATAACAACTTTAAACTTTTCTTACTTCTTTGGAACACTTCTGGGTTTTGGCCTAGCTGTGTTTCTAGTTTGCAAACCCTAAGACCCTTGAATAAACCTCTATCATTTATTTCTAGCAAAGCCTCCAGGCTCTTTCTGAGTTCGTTGGATAATTCTTTGGTATGTTAAAAGTCTTTGCTGGTGTAGCCCTCGTCATTCTGTGTTTTCAGCACCCTAACCTTATCCATCCTGTTTTCCAACATTTTAACCAGCCTTCTTCTTTGAGTGCATTGCTGCCTACCTTACCCAGAGCCTGCACAATTATAATTTTCCTTTCCAGGCAAAGTTTCTGTACCAAGAACTGGCTTTTAGGCCCAAGAGACTACCCCAGGAAAAGAGTGTCCCCTGGACACTGCTTGCAGAACCAGAGCAGACACAGGCTCCTGTGTTTACAATCTTGTCCTCAGTTACCCGACACCAGTCTCCATGGGAATTAGCAAAAGGCATCTCCAATTTCAGGGTACATATTTCTATCTGAGGTTGCATGGCCTATCCTCAACCTCCATGGACCTGAACCATATCCTCCCAGAAATAAGTGACCCAGTCTCTTATGACCTATACACACAGCATACCTTTTACGGGATGAGAACTGGGACAACACACGAGGGAGAGATGAGGCTCTCGAGAATTAAACAGGACACATATAGCTGGTCAGGAGCTAAGTCATTAATGATTTCCCTTTGGAGCCGTTCAGGAACTGTTTTTCTCTCACCTTTATGTCTCATAAACCCTTTGATAATCAAGATGGAGGTACACAACAGCAGGCACCCCAGGACCTCCTCATAACTTTAGTCGGGTCTCCTCCCCTCCCAAGTCTTCAGGCTGTCTGCCCCCATCTCACTTTCCCCTGGGGCTGGTTTAGCCATGGTCCTACACATAGAGCTTCTGTGCATCTCACTATCTCAGCACCGGAGTGTTGACAAACTAGTTTAATTCATGTTTCCAGGTTACATGAGGGAAGGCCAAAGCAACTCTAGGTTCCCCATTGAGTCCCTGTATAGGTCCAGACACACCATCCCTGACTTTGTGATTCTGATATTGGAAATGTCTCATAAAGTGGGAGATGCTTTTGGGCCAATAGGTCATTCAAGCACTCTCATCTTAAATGGGATACCAAAGTTATATATAAATTAAAATCAAAATTATGGGATGACCATCATGCTTGCAAACAATAAACTGAATTCTGTACACTGGTGCTTGGGACCAATACTATAATCTAGCATGTTATAATAGAGATGACCTGTCGCCTATTTAGTGATATGACGTTATGTTTTCTTCCAGCCCCCATTACAATTAGCCATTGCGGAAGAGCATCTTTTCAATTTGACTTTTCTATGATAAGGTATAGCTTCTGATAAGTGATAGTTTCTTTCTCCAAAATGTAGAGCAGTGGTCTTCAAGGTACAGTTGTGAGCCAGCAGCGTCAGCACCACCTGGGAACTTGTTAGAAAGACAAATGCTCAGGCTGTACTCCAGACTGATGGAATTAGGAACTCTGGAGGTGGGCCCTGGTAGTCTGTGTTAGAACAAGTCTGCCAGAGGGTTGGGATGCACTCTCAAGTTTGAGAGCCACTGGTGGAGAGTAACCCATTAACAAATTAATAGTCTATTACCTGCTCTAGCTTGGAGCACTGGCCTGCCCCTTTGCAGGATGTTCCAGAGAAAATAAAATTCTTGTCAACCTTGTCTCTTTTATAATCAACTTACTTTGTTTTGCTTGGAGTAATGAGTTGAGGTGGGAAAGAGGGAACCAGCCTTAGGAACAGAATGATATACAGAGCAAACTCTTGGGAGGACTTGCTTAGCGCAGCTGAGGGCTGTAAGCAGAAGGTGCACCTGGAATTAAGTCCAACAGAGTTTAAACTGAGCCAAAGGGATGGCTCAGGCACCCACTGTGCCCATGAGGGCTGCCGGGCTCCACCATCCCAGGAGTAGTTCCTTGTCCGACCTGCCTTTCCTCCTTTATCAGTGGGACAAGAAGAGCTGTATAAACATCCTTCATTGGTGTGTGCTCTGGTTTTAAAGTAAGTCAGGAACAGGACTTGTCATCATAAGGATGGCCCACAGGGTACAGCCTTTCTCTTGACTGAAAGTTGATAAATTAGATCAATGTTTGGCAGCAATGATTTCTGTCCAAAAGGGGATGTTTAGAACCATAATGGTTCCCACGGACAGTGCTTCTTGTGATCAGTGTGGCCACACCAATGATGAAACTTGGTAAATGCCAACTACCGCACTGCACTTGCTACTCATGACCCTTCAAGAGAGGCACTATCATTAACCTAGTTATAGATAGATAGGGGAAACTGAGGCTCTAAAAGTTTGCGTCAACTTCCTGTTAGAAAGGGGCAGAGCTGGTGCTTAAGCTAAGTAGCCTCAAAACCCACCCAGCTGGGCTGCCTCTGTGAGTTTAAAGGGCCAGAATCACCCTTTATTAGTTTTCTGTGAAATCTCGGCTTCCCTGCTCCCCACACCCGTATCTTCCTGTCTCTCTCTTCCACTCAGTGTCTGTTTTCTTCCTTAGTTTGTTGACAATCTTTTCTCCAACCCAACAGAATGCTTTGTTTTCAGAGGTGTCTATGGGCTGCACTTTGCCTAATCCATTCAGAATTAACCCTAAATAATAATGAGAGACAGAAGTTTGTACTTAAAAAAAGTGTTCATATTCTCTCGGGCTATAAAAAAAAAATGGGTCTTGAATAATATTTATTTGCTGAATGAAGGACCAGTAAGTGGGGATCCTTCTTAGATGTTGATGGTGTTGGGCTGAGGTGGCTGTTGTAAGTAAACCAGGGGCTGCTGGGGCCCCAGAGCAGTCCTTCTCAGGTGAGTCAGGATGAGTGGGCCACACCCCCCAGGGGGTGGCATCTGGATCTGAGTCTGGCTGTTTCAACTCTTCTCTCCCATTCTGAATTGTGAGGCTCAGAGGCCAGGACATTGGTCTTTTTAATAGGTCCCTAACAATACTTAAGACTAGGCCAGTTTCGAAAATGCTGGGCTGAAGGAGTCAACTTTGGTTCTTTCATTTTCTTGTACCTTCAAATCACCTATTTTGGAAGCTCCTTCCAGAGATTCTGAGCCCAGGGGTCCCAGGACCAAAAGTGGAGACTACTTTTGAGTAGTCTAAAATTGCTCTAGAGCAGGTGTCCTCAAATTGCAGCATCATCAGAATTCCCCCATAGGCTTGTTAACACAGAGACTGTTGCCCCTCGCCCAGAGTGTCTGATCAAGTCAGCCTAGGGTGAGTTGGGGAATTTGCATTCGTAATAAATCCCCAGCTGACTGACAGCTGATGCTGCTGGTTTTACCTTAAGTCCAATTTGTAACGAAGTAGGGATAAATATGTTGATGACTGAGTGATTGAGTAAATGAAACAGACAAATAAAAAATGAATACATCAGGGCCGGCCGAGTGGCTCAGTTGGTTAAGAGTTAGCTTAAGAGCGTGAGTTCTGAGCAACAGGGCCGCTGGTTTGATTCCCACATGGGCCAGTGACACTGTGCCCAAGCTGAGCTGCCAACAGGTGGCAGGATGGCTCAGCTGGTGAAAGCACATGCTCCTAACAACAAGACTGCCTGTTCGATGGTGGGCTATGTCCTCCCACAACTAAGACTGAACTCAGCACCTTGAGCTGAGCTACCGCCTGGATGGCTCAGTGTATAAAGCTTGTGCTCTTAACAACAAGGCTGCTGGTTCAACTCCCGTGTGGGATGGTTGCTATGCCCACCCACAACTAAGATTGTAACACAGCACCTTGAGCTTAGAGGCCACGAGCTGCTGACGGGCAGCCAGATGGTGACAGGCGCCCTCTACAGCTAAGATTGAAGGACAACAACTTGGCTGGTCCCCCGCCCCAATTCCCCAATTAAAAAAAAAAAAAAGAGAGAGAGATGAATACATCAGTAGAACTCTGGACTGATGGAATGAAGTTCTGGGCATCTCTTGCTTTAAATAGCATTTCAGGCTCTGCAGAGGTCCATAGTAGCCCAGCCCAACGTTGATAGAGACCAAAGGAACAAGACCGGGGTCATCAGCTGGACTCGTACTAGAGACAGTTAGTGTTGCTCTGCCTCGTGGCCCAGGCTGCAGTGTGGAACCAGACCCATCACCTGACAGATGATGGTGAGAGCAATGTTTGCCTTCTCAGGGATCCTCCTTGTGGTATAATTTCTGTTCTTCCTACAAGGGCCAGAGCCGTGCTCCATGTCCCAGGAGCATAACCCCATCAGGGTCTCTCACAGGACTGACAGAAGTCCTGTATGTTGGCTTTTCCTTCAGTTCAGTTCATCAAAAGCCCCTCCCATGGTATTCTACCCTGCTCTGTGGACAGTGGGTAGGACCTGGTTAACCTAGTTAAAGGGAATAGCCTCCAAGGCGCGGAGACTGTCACGGTGCCAATGTTAGACATAACTGAGAGCCAGAGGAGAAGTCATTTCTGGAAAGATGGACCACTAATTCTTCCTTTCAATATGTTAGTTGTTTATGTGTTAGATACCAGGCCAGATACTGTAGAAGATTAAATACACACACACACACACACACACACTTTCCCTCTGGAACCTTATAAATGAATGGAGGAATCCATACAATGCACAGAATATTATAATTAAGTCAACATACAATGAGGATAATCATTTTTTTTTGTTTAAATAATGATTCACTGATTCCTATAAATATTCTGTCTCACCCTTCTTATCTTCCCATTCACCTTTCTTTTCTCTCTACCTTTATCTGTTTGCACAGCTCAGGGACATTACACAGAATGGCGGTTCCTGTGAAATGCAAGAACAAGAAAAACAATCGCTGTTCAGTCAATTCTGGTTAGCAGGAAAACACCAGAGACTGCAAGGGTCATGTGAGTCAGTGAACTGTTGCTCCTGGCAATTGAAAGGCTTAATTTGTCATCTGAAACAGAGAGGTCAGGACTGCCCTGGAGCTCAGTTAAAAACCACAGGGTTACCTGAGGTCTGGGACTAGGTTGTCAGGACAGGAGAAAGGAAACCACCAGGTGAGGCTCAGATCAGCAAAGGCTCCCAGGAGGGACACAGCTTCTTATGTCTGCTCTTCTATATCCTGCATCTGACTTCTCTGAACCTCTGTTTCTTCAACTGTGGCATGGCCATAATATCTACTCACAGAGTTGCCATAAGGATAAAATGAGCTAATGAGGTACATAAAATCTACCCCAAGCACACAGCACTTTACTTGGTGGCTGATCATTTCAGCAAAACTCATTATCTTGGTTCACTGGAAAAGAAGTGAGATTGGCAAGTACTCGACACCCCATTACACTAGAGAAGTGATTCAGCGATTTCCCCACAAACCTTCCAAGGACTCAAATAGCTTTATCAGGCATCCACTCTGGCGTGACATCCATGATTTAATTTAATCCTCTCAACAGCCCCATGAGGAATGTACTTTCTTTTCCCATAGACAGAGGGAGAGACCAAAGCTCAGAAGTGTTGACTACACCATGCCTGAGATCACATAGGGATCTGAACTCAGACCTGTCTGACTCAAAGCACATTAATTTTTCACTGTATCCCACTGGCTCACACCTCTGATGGATATGGAAATAAAACCTAGGCTTATACGGTAAGTCACCAGGACACCTAAGTCAGCCATGGAGAAATGAGAGAAGAGATAATGGAATCTCTGGAAATGGCACTTCACCTCAGAACTGTTTTATGGAGACAGCTGAGGGCCAATGGGAGGCCTGTGTCCACTCAGTGGGCATCACTTCTTTATCCTCCCAGTCTCTTTTTCTCCAGTATCTACTTAGGATGGCTCCAAGGCCAATAGTCCACAGAACACATTTTCCTGGCCTCACATAGGTTTCTTGAAGCTGCCCAACTGCCCTCCAGGAGTCAGGTCAGATGGACACTTCAGGTGAAGCCCAGCTGGGGAGCAGTTGAGAGCTTAGCGGGGGTGGGGGTGGGCAGTGGGTAGGCTTCACTCTAACTCCCTTGTTCAATGCAGTGCTGCCTCCTCCTTCTGGCCTGCTTTCTGATGTCCCCAAGGCCTTTTCATGTAGGGAGAGTGGAAGGACAGAGTGGATGTGGCCAATCAAGAAATGACATTCTCTAATCAGGTCACCCAGGCAGCCCCTTGTCTAACCTAGCTGGCTCTGAGCCTTCTGCCTGGGGATTGTTCTGTTTTGTAACAGTAAAGTTGACCTCAAGCTAGGCCTCTCCGTCCAGATCCTTGTTTGATCTAAACAAGCACAATAGCTGTCTCTCTGGAGAGTCCTGTCTTGATCTCCAGGACGGGGCGTTGCTGTTTAGCCAGGGGAGTCAGCAAATAGCCTACCAGTTACTTGGACTGTTTGAGTAACTAAGGATAAGCACCTGCTGATGGATTTTTCTCAGGTACAGAAGGATCTAGATTTTCTAGAGATGTGCAAAAAAGAGCTTCATACAGTTTATAAGGGAATGCATCCAGGTTGCTACATAGGTCATTGTACAAAAATCAATTTGTATTTTTATGACCAATCACCATTAGAAAACCAGAACTTTTAAAGCTAACACCTATGAGAGAAATAAAAGCTATAAGGGACCAGGAGTAAATCTAATGAACTATATGAAAGATTTGAATGAAGAAAATGATGAAACTTCACTTATTTAAGTATTCTTTAATAGATAGATAAGGTGTGTTCATGATATGAAGATTTGCTGTCATATAAAATCTTTCTAAATTAACCTATGAACTCGATGTGACACCAGTCAAATCCAGGCAGGGTATTTTGTGTAACTGGACAAGAGGACTCTAACAAAGGGCCAAAAGAGTTATGAAATTTCGAAGAGAACAACTTGCTCTATAGACAAGTTGATGAGTACTTTTGACATGACTTGTCTTGGCCACACTAACTTCTGAAAGAGACTAATTATGACTTTGTAGATCTTTCATTTATTAAAAGCAGACAGAAAAATTTAACAATTATTTTCTCCTCAGTCCGTACAACTGTTGAAGTTGCTAGAAGTTTGGTGGTATTCTCTTAAATGTCTGCCTTGAGTGGGCCTGGCATTTGGAAGTACAAATGGAAGGGGGCAGAATAGGGAGGGGGCTTCGGTGGGGGAAGAGGAGAAATAGGAGTGTGAGGGCTGCCGGGGGGGGGCCCTGTGTGCACTCCTGTTGGGGAGCTGCCATACTGGTCCTGCCTTTGTCTAGCATAAGGCTGACAGTCCAGCTGCTGCCTCATGTGTGCTGTCCTGGAATCCTCATTATGTCGCAGGAATCCAGTTCTGCCCAGTGATGAAATTACAGACAGCAGGGTCCAGCCTTGCCTATGTGACCCAAGAGGGGAAACCTCTCTTCTGGATCTTGGCTTTGGAAAACCTCGCAGGCCTCTCTGCCAGGGCCTTGTCCCCAGTTGCCTTCCTGAGCTGTTTATGGGTCCCTCGCTTCCTATAGGAAACTGTCCCTCTGCTGACTTTGTCACCACACCTTCAATTAAATCCACAGTGAGCACTAAACAAGACCTGGGCTAGGGCTGTATATAAACAGACCAGATCAGGCCTGGCACGCAAAGAGTTTTCAATCAAAGGGAGCATTATTTTATTTTTAAAAGTCTTATGCAGAAAATATTTATTGAGCCTTACAACATCCTTGGGGGACAACATAGAACAAGATTCTCACTTTGTCCTCAAGGCATGTAAAAGCTCAGAGAAGACAGACAAGTGAACAGACAGTTACAAAAGAATGAGATAAGGGCTGGGGCAGACAGAGCGAGGTTCTATGTGTGCCCACTGCAGTCAGATCTAACCTAAACCTAGAAGTCTGAGACAGTTTCCTGGGGAGATGACAGCTCCACCGGGAGAAAGACCAGGACCTAGCCAGGTGCCCTGGGAAGGGTTTGGGATGGAGTGAGGGTGGCTGCTGGGATGGTATAGAGAGAATCTTTCAGACAGAGGAAATAGCCAGAAAAGGCTTTGTGGCAAAGAGCAAAGGCGAAAAGAAATAGCATGGCCAAGAATAGTTTGGGGTCAAGGAAGCTAGGTGAGAAACTGGGAATGAAGGCATCCTTTAAATCCTCAAGGAGTCTATTGGAAGGGGCGCCTTTCTTTCTCTTTCTTTCCTCTTCATTCTTCCTTTTCTTCTTCCCCCTCATTAAATATTTCATGATTCTTCTATGCATTGGCAATGTATTGGTGACTCCAGCTGACAGAGGCTGGTGGCAGTGGTGTTAGGATAGACAGAGATGTATGATAGGCAGAAAAATAGCTCAAATGGCAAAAATAAAGAGGCCATTTCCTAATTCCTGAAACTTGTTTACGTTACAAGGCAAAAGATACTTTACTCTTGTGAGTCAGTTAAGGATCTTGAGATACAGAGGTTAACCTGGTTTATCTGGGTGGGGCCAAGGTAATCACAAAATGGAAGAAGGCAGAAGGTCAAAGTCAGCTAGAGATTTGAGGATGCTCTGCTGCTGGCTTTCAAAATGGAGGAAGGGGCCAAGAGCCAAGGAATGCAGCCAGCCGCTGGAAGGAATGCAACCTTGCTGACACCTTGATTGTAGCCCAGTGAAACCCATTTAAACTTCTGACCTCCAGAACCAAAAAAATGATAAATTTGTGTTGTTCTAAGCCACGAAGTATGCAGTAATTTGTTACAGCAGCAATAAGAAACTAGCATAAGCTTAATAGATTCTAGAATGAGTCTAGAATAATTTGATTAGAGAAAGGAGGTGAGGGAGAGGCCTCACAGGATTCTTGGGTCTGGTATTATGGGGAACTGAGGTGCCATTCCCTGAGCTAGGGTCCATTGGAGAAGGCTTGGTGGAGGAAGGATGGTGATGACATATTCAGTTTTGGACACGTTAGGTTTGAGTGTCTCTGCGGGGTTCAAGGTAGAGAGGAAAGGCTCAGTAAACAGCTGTCTGCCAGGAGTGAGACAGGCCTGGGGACTGAGGTTGTACGTGGCCATTGAAGTCGTGCGCCAGGCTGAGATAACCCAGAAAGAGGAACACTGGAAAGGTTGCTGAGGACAGAGTCCGGCATCTGAAGGAAAATCTCTTTAAAGGTAGAGACGCAGAACAAAACATAGCTCCAATGAGTTCTTTTTTGTTCTGTAAACCCATCTATACTTGTATTCTCTTTGCCCCTAGGGCACTTACAAAAAAACCCCTCCTCTTGTGTATAAATGGGCAGATTTCAGACCTGCACTCCTGCATTCTCCCTTTTATCCTTGTTCATGCCTCGCCAGACACAGAAGGCCACGTTCATGTACCGGGCTTTAAAATGTTCCTGGGCTCCAGCTCCCACTTTTTCTTCAGGCAGAACAGCTCCCGTGCGCCCCCTCCTCCCCCCATATCCCTCCTTACTGGTTGGGAACACTTGAGTCTGCACACAGCTGTTTGCACGGCAGTGGCGTGTGCCTGCCCCCTAAACCGGGCCAGCGCTCCCAAACAGCATCACCACTGGCCCATAAATGCCGCACTGCTAGCTGGTTGTCCAGGCAACCTCCCTGACCTCCTTTCTCTGCATCCTTCTCTGTCCATTCAGCTCTGACCTGTTCTTACCCACTCACTTCTTTCTGCTTCTCCTACTCAGATGTTGGCCCATCAGAAGGAAGCAGCCTTCCTGACTCTACTTCTGGCATTTGAGCCTTAGCGTAACTTGACTGTCTCAGAGTTAGAGAACCCGGCCCTACGTTCCAGCTTTTGCACATGTTGTTCCCTCTGCCTAGAGCGCCCTTCTGGAAGAAACCATCAGTTCTGCCTGACTCAACTTTCAAAGCACTTCTATAGGATTTTTGTATACTGGAGATAGTTTCATTTTATGTATCACATGAATTGTAAAGGACTGTTTACAGGCCTACGTCTCTCTTCTTGACCATGAGCTCTTTGCGAATAGGGACCCTGATTTATTTACTTCAGTATCCCCAGCACCTAACAGAGTACGTGGTTTAGTAAATATTTTTGTTGAACTGAACTGAACCCATCTAGATTGCGTCTCTGTCTTCCCTCTGACAGCTAGGAGGATTTTTTTCCTGACAAGCAGTGCAGTAATTAGCAACAGGTGAATAGCAGCACTCAGACTCACGTGGTTTGCTTACATAACATACCCTTTTTCCTCCAATTCCATTAGCTGCCTCCAGGCATTATGCTAAAGCCCCAGTGGCCTCATCCCCACTTGTCAGAGGCGGCAGGGGGAGCATAGATCTCTGCTTCCCTGACAGTTACCTGTCTTTGGTATCACATATCTTGCTTGACAACATGAGCCAGGCAGAAAGGAATTGCCTGTCTTGGAATGTTTTGGCAGGCCTGGAACCCAGATGGAGAGAGCCAGACGGGATGTTTGGCTGAGGGGCGGGAGGGAAGGGAGTGGGGCTAAAGGGTGACTGAGTGTAACTGAGTCTCCAGGGATACAAAATTCCATTTCCCCTGAGGGTGGAGCAGGGAAGCAGTGTTGAGAAATGCTAGATTAATTGAACTTGAAAATGAAAAGGAAACGGGGAAGAATGTGAGCAGTCTTAGCTGTTCTTTGCCTACCACGTGTTGCCTTCTAAGCTCTCATTTCCAAAGGGAAGGCCCAGCTGGTGCAGGTCTTAAGGACACTTCTCAGTTACCGCGCCAATGGAGACAGCTCAGAGGGAGCCACACGCAGCCAGAGCCCAGTCCCCGCACAGCTCTTTGTTTACTTTGCTGCATTTCCCCCAGCCTAGCAAAAAAGGCAGATCGAGTTGATGAAATTGCATTCTGGCCCTATGGTTCCTCCTCCTCACTCCCACGGTTAAAATAGTTGACCCAGTAATGTGTATAATAACCCTGAAAACATTGAACTATATGTCGTAGAAACCCTGCACATTCCTGCAAAGAACGCTTAAATACAAAAGCCAAACATCAATCGATAAATAGCAAAAGGGTGAAATATTTAATACCTTCATAGTTCAGTGGGCCTGCCATTCTGCTAAAGTGGTGGTTCTCAGACAACCTTGTCTCAGTGTCACCGGAAGAGCTTGTTAAAATGCAAGATGCCGGCCCCACCCCTACAGGTTCTGCTACTTTATGTCTGGGATCTGGTAGAGAATTTGCACCTCTGAGTTCTGAGGTGATGTTGTTGCTGCTGGTCCAGGGAACTACTGTTTGTTTGTTTTTTGTTGTTTTTTTTTTAACAGCTAAAGTAACTCATTTAGAGAGAAATAAAAACAAACACATCAAAAAACAGACACAAAAGGTACTAAGTCAAAACCTGGCCTTGGGCCAGTTACAAATAGAAGACCTCTGGACACTTTTCATTGCTCTTGGCTATTCTCTTCCAGAAGCATCCAAGGTCAAGGAGAAATGGCTTTTCCAAAGGAGGTGCCCTGGGATTGATAGTCTTTCCTTTTCTTAGCTCCGGCGTTATGACTACACATCTGGCCTCTGTGCACAGCTAAGTGAAGACAAACGTCAGGGTGCAGCGCGTCGAAGACATGGGACTTGGAGGTTAGAAGGCTCAGCTGGTGGAACCAAATATACTCCAGAGTTATTTCCAAACTTTTCTAGTTTCCTGCTCCTCTCTACTCCTCCAACCCCTACTTCAAGCCTAGCATCTTCTAAAGTGGACTTTAAAAGCCAATACTTCTCCTCGAACAACTTCCCCCAAGAACATATGAACTTCTTTGTGGAAACTGAGTTATCGCTTGTATCCTTAATTTCCCGGACGAGTCAAAATAGTTTTCTGCTTGGGCTCCTGGTCTACCCTTAGATGCACTCCAATATCATTTTCCTATAGGCTCCAACAGTCTTAGTTTTTTTATTGTTGTTGTTTTTTTTAAAGATTTTTATTGGGGAATTGGGGGATGGGAACAGCACTGGGGAATTGGGGGAAGGGGAACAGACAAGCTGCTGTCTTTTTGTTCTTCAGTCTAATTGTGGAGGATGTTGCTTCACTGGCCCCAGTTGGCACCATCATTGCGCTCTTCCCGGGTGAGGCAGAACAGTCGCCGGCTTCTGGATGGCCACTCACGGTGGCTTGAGGGCCGCTCACGCAGGCTGCTGGCTACATACGGTAGCCCATGGCAACCCACTGCAGCAGGGGCTGCAGCCTATACCTTCGCTGGCGATTTACAGCAACGCAGCTCCAGGTCGAGCTGTTGTTCAGCATCTTAGCTGTAGAGGGCAGTGTCACTGGCCCTCATATGTGGGATCCGAACCGGGGCCCTCTGGCGTCCCAAGCCAGTTCTTAACCAATGCGCCACTCGGCCGGCCCCCAACAGTCTTAGTTTTGATTCCCAAGACTTCCAGAGTAGGACTCTGCCATCTCTTCCCTACTCCGAGATGACAGCTCCTCCAGGCAATTCTCATGCCTGCCCCATTGAGCTGCCTCCTAGCTGCCATGGCCTACTTTAAACCACTTTGCAGTATAAGGAAGCCTCTCTCCCCGCTGAGATGATCTCTCACTTTCAAGGCAATAACCTCAATCCCATGCAACCCCGCCCCACCCCCACTCCCTTGGGCTGGGCTAAAAATGTGGTGGAGGGAAGAGGGTGAAGGGGTGAAGTAAGGGGGTGGGAGAGAGTGGGAGATGTGAAGACCATTTGCTAATGAAATATTCATCAGAGGGAAAAGCAGACCCTTGTTCTCCTTCCTTTACCTTTAAAAAAAATGCAATTTGGTGTTGTTTTTATTTAGGGTGCAGTTCCTTAACCAGTTGTGCATTTAGGGCCTGTCTTAACGAGGCTCTGACCACTGTTGCCAAACCATCTACCCTGTAACTCTAAGCTGTGTTTCAGTGAGAGAAACATACATTGCTTAGCAGGCTATTTTAGTTTTATACTGTTTCAAATATTTGTTGGAGGAAAGAACGCTTTACTCTCGTGTGATTCCTTGGGCCTTAGCCTAGCTGTATAATGGGACTCACAATAACAATATCATACCTCATGTAGCTTCACCTCAGAAAATGTCCTAAATTAAAAAAGTATTTTTGAGGTTAAAATCTACAAAAACATTTTTGACCTCCACGGAGAACCTCAGTGCCTGCTCCCCTTACTCACATATAAAGAGAGTAATTCTCTCCTGGAGGAAAATGACATGTCATAAAACAGAGCCTGCACAAGCCAGGCAACTCCACACGAATGTTCTGCCCTCCTTTTCCTAACCCACAGCTTTTCTGGGATTGTACGTTGGTGTCCTCGGTAAGACTCTGGGATGGAGTTATGCTATTTCTTAACTCTGATCACACGGACAATTGTTAAGACTCACTCATGAAGCAACAGTTGAAGCTGGGGCAGCAGAGTGCAAGGTTTGGCTTGGGATCTGATTCAAGGGCAAAGGTCTCCCTGCCATCTGAGCAAATACCAAGAACTGGTCAGTGCTGTGTGCCATTCACGGCTCACATCTGGGGGTTAAGAAATCTGAACTCAGAGCCAAAGATGTCATTCTGGCTGGACATGAATGCTGTCATTGACAGACGCTGCAGCAAGTGTGGAAATCCAGCCAGCAGCTAACCAAACACAAAGGAGTCACTCAACCGCAATGGTCACCCTCCTCCCCTCCAGTCCTCCTGCTCTGGAGGGGACCCATCTAGGGATCACTGGATCGTCATGTCTGGACAGTTTGAATCAGAACCACTGTAGAAATAGCAGTGATGATTGGCAGTGGCCCCCCCAGCACTTTGCCACACAGAGTGGTCAGCTCGGGCCAGGCCCCGCCACCCTGGTTTGGGCCTCACTTGCTCAAGTTGTTCCCTCATAAACGGGCAGAGTGAGGTTACTGCAGGCTGAGTGCTTGACATTCCCATTTTCAGGCCCACCAGCGGGGTAATGACCGCTGTTCCTGAAAAAGGGCTTTGCTGAGAAGAATAGACCGCATTCTGGAAATAAAAATCCTTTTACAATTTCCACCTCTTTCTGAACTCAAGGGTGAGGTGGGCTGGGACTTGGTGCTACCAACCAGGAAAATGAAAGGCAAAGGAAACGTTGAGGAATCACTTCTTTAAAGGTATTTACAGCAAAAATAATTTTCTGTACTTTTCCAGTAGAGTGCTTCAGGCTCCAAGTTGTTTCTCTGACTCTGTGGCATGTGCTTATGCCTCCTCTACAGTAGGGTGTACACTTGGGAAATCGTGACGTCAGGGGTTCTTCTGGGACACCACAAACAAAGCAATCCAAGTGACTGTATGTGGAACAGGTCATTATGATTGTCTATCTTTTCTAGGGGGGAAACTGAGGCAGAAGGGCATTACAGGAGGTCGCACAGTACAAATGCAGCTTAATAGAAGGCCAGGCACCATGTCTGAGGGAGGAGGAGGCCTGGACCTCCGAGCTCCCCTTCCCAAGGCCCACAGCAAGGGCTTCACTCCTACAGGCACAGAAGGGCTGTGGGAGCCCACAAAATGCGCTTCTAGCCAGAGAAATGTGTTGCTCGTAATAACAGTAGACATTCACTGAGCATTTGCTATATGCTAGGCATTGGTCTAAGCACTTGACATTCATTAACTTAATTAACAACCCTATGAAGCGGGGGGCTATTATTATCATCCTCATTTTACAAATGAGAAAACTGAGGCACAGAGGGGCTAAGTAATTTGTTTGAGGTCAACCTTGTAGGAAATGCCGGAGCCATGATCTGAATCCAATCAAGTTCAACTCCAGAGCCAGTGCTCTTAATTTCCACATACTCCCATCTCATGCTCTTCACTGTTTGTCTGAGGATGACTATTTATCCAGTGCATTGAATACGCCTAAGTAGGTGCACATGCATGATCACACTTAATTTCTTTGTATAGCAACCCTAAGGGGTAGGTAGATTGAATAATATCGTTCCCATCAGATGCTGAGGAGGCTGAGACAGAGGTCAAGCACCTTTTTAAGGTCACCTGACTAGTTAGTAGTAAACTACTCAGGGCTCATGATTTCGAAGAAATGTTTGCTCCATTGAACCACTGGCATTAATCCTGTGTTGGGTTAGGAGGGAGCTGTCATGCCCTGACACTGAACTCAGGGTGTCAGGTGGTTTCGGATCCAGGTCTTACCCATCATGACTTGCTTTCAGAATAGAATGGAATAATCGTCTCTCGGTGCTTTTGGGTGGCGAGGACAAGACAGGTCTGGCTCTCCCCAGGTGATGGATGTTGACTGTAAGGCCACAAGAGACAGTGGGGAGCCATCTCAACAGTGGCACAGGTGTGCTTTATCCCAGTGCTACCGGAGCTGGTCCCTGGGGGTGCCTTGGGACAAAGGCCAGTCCTTATTTAGAGCGCTTGGTCTTCCTGTGGTTGCTTCGGCATGTTCTCTGTAGGTATCTCATATTCGTCCTCCTGACACAAGAGAATCTGAGGATCTGGTCACCATCAATAAGGAGGACCATTTTTGGATAGAGTGGCCACCTGCCACCTCCCTAGTGGCTAGCCTCATTTGATCCATTGTGTGGATTGCTTTGGGCTCAGGCATTTTCTGTGTTCCAGGTGGTCCTGAGCAGGATTGCAAGGCTGATTTTATTCATCATGCAGGACACTATCCAGAGTAATGTCACCCATTATATGACAACCCAAAAGCCCCTTCTCTCAGAGTGGGGACCAAGGTCTTGCCAGGCAGGAACTATCAGTGGTCTGTTAAACACAAAGTTGCAGCTAGAAGAGCCAAGTTTAGCAACTCAAGACATTTGCTCAGGGCCACTGGAACTGTCATGACAGAGCTGGAACAGAGCCCGGTTCTCAGCCCCAGGTCCAGTGCACTTCCTACTGCTCCCAGGAGATGTCAAGGAAGAGTCCATTAGATTCCATTCTGCTAGATGCTTGCTATGTGCTGCCCAGTGGTTAAAAGGAAAAAAAAAAAGCAGGACTTTCTTGGGTACTAACATTTCCATATCTTCTCCCCCTGTCCCAAATATCCCTGCTGTCTAATTTGATGAGGACTTGGTATAGAAAGGAAGAGACGGCATGAGGAAACCCCATACAACAGAGCCAGAAATCTGTCTGCAAGAGGGAGAGATATGGAAAGGATCAAGCAAGTGGGCAGCTATCAGACACCACGTGTCTTCAAGCCAGCGGCACTGCCACCCAGTGCTGCCCAGGCTTCCTGGCACTGTCTGCAGCCCCCCATCCCCCTCAGAGGGATGATTCAGCCAGAGGGCACAGAGAACCTGCTAGGCATGGAACACCAAGTAAACAGCCCCTAGGAATTTCTCCTACTTGAATTTCAGCTCATTTACTTGGGAACATCTGTCCTCCCCTCTGGTTGGAGGAAGGGAGAGCAGGGTGGGGAAGGCTAAGATTACAATGTCCTTCTGCCTAAAGGAGGCTGCAGGGTCTAGAGGCGCAGTGGTTTCCCAAACACTGTTCCCAGGGTGTTTACTTGGGGTGTTGCAAGGACAGAGGGTGGGGAAAGGGAGAAGCTGAGGAGGAAGCTTGTTCCCTCTGCCCCATTCCCTCTGCCCCAGCGACTTAGCTTCTACTGCTTTAAAGAGTGGATTTTGCCTACATTTTGTTTCAGGTGAAGATTCTGTGGCTAAAACTTTCTGAGAAGCACTGATGTAGTGGGAAGATGTAGCATGAGAAAGAGCAAGGTTTCAGGCTCACACCTTCATCAAAACTCCCCATCCCAAGAGCCAGACTTCGGTCATTTCCACTTTGAGGAAGGCTCACCTGAGCTCTGTCCGTTGTCTCTCTGACGGGTCAAGGTAACAGCCTAGGTAGGCTGCCTTTCCTCAGAAACATTGTCAGCTTCTACCTGTGCTCTCAGGCCAGTCCCATAACCCACTGCTCCCCAGGTTCCCTCATTCGCCTGTCATCCTGTTCCTAAGGTCTTTCTCAGTTGAGCTCAAAGGTGTGACACGAGCTGGAAAAATAAAAAAAGGTAATTAAAGATCAAAGTGTTATTATAACAAAAATTGACAAGGAAGAAGAAAGCTTGGGGGCAGGGGAGAGGGCCGGAAGGGGTAGGAGGGATCCTATGTCTGTCAACACGTTCAGGGCTGCTTTTAGTAGCTAACATTTACTATCTAGTCAAACAAGCTTTGTAGATTCAGTAGAAAGGGATGTGGCGTTCGAGGCAGCTCTTGCTGGCTCCGGTTAGGTAAACTACACTAATTAGCATGCTGTAGGAAGCCAGAAAAGACATAATTACTCATCTGATTCCAAATGAGGCTCATTGAACCAATGTGAAGCTTGCCACAGTAACACACCCTGTTGGAAAGGTCAAAATCATCAAATGAAAGCTGGAGACAGGTCAGGAGTGTACTCTGACGTTCAGCCGAGGACTGACCTGTCTCCGTGAAAAGAACCGGCACCTTTGCTGACTGCTGAATTTCCAAACGCGAGCATGTTCTCCAAATTCCATGACGAGCATAATACTCCACCAACTCCGGTGCCTCCTTGCTGTTCTGTGCAGTGATCTATTAAAGGAAAGATGACTTTTTCACATAGCATTTCCTATGTCGTAGGTGTTCAGGTGGGGGGTACTTAAGTGATTTGGGGGAGTAATGATGATGGAGCTGATAAAGAGGGAAAAAAACCCCAAAATTATAAGCAGTTTAGCAAATCTGGATTTTTTAAAAAAGTCGTTTTAGGAGAATGCATATGCCCCCAAAATAGAGGTTATGAAAGAAACAGGCCTAAACTTCCCATTAAGATTCTTAGGAACAGATGGATTTCAGCCCAAGGGAATGATAGCATAGTAATTCAACTCCCTTGTCCCCATGACTAAAAATAAGGATGATTAAAAACAGAATCTTAGCTCCCTGTCGTCCCAGACAGCCAAGCCTTGTCCCTGGACTTGCAAATTGAGCAAGCAAGCATGCTGGAGAAAAATAATTGCCTTTATACATATTTTGACCATTATCCACCCATTATTAAGGCAGTAAGGTTGAGGACCACAAGGTCACTGTCGGATACCATTGGGCCCTTCTCTGGCCGACTGCTTCCTGAGTGGTCAGAGACCATGCTTGAAATGACCCCCCGGGTCATTTTCCCTCTCAGACCACCTGTCCACGTGTCGCTGTATGTTCTATAGCTGGTGGCGATTTGCAGGCTGGATCTTCCAATGCCATCTGCATTATTTGGAATGTCATCCTCATCTCACAGCCTGTTCTCTCCAACCAGCGATTTGTCCCAGGGCGTTCACTGCATTTACATTAGGTGCTCACATTGCTTACAGCAGTGACAGGAGACAGAGCCAGTGGACAGGCGAAGCTGTCACTTCAACAACTTCTCAGACACGGCAAAATTATTCCAGCAAACCAAAGAGCCCAAAGAATGTCTCTGTCATGAAGGCCAGTCAGTGGGACACATAAATCCTTAGGACTGGGAGAAGGAAGGGGGAGGGACACGAATACATCCTGAAACATCCTGCACCGCGCCAGTGGAAGAGAGATTTAACACCAACTCATGATCGTGTGTGTGTGTGTGTGTGTGTGTGTGTGTGTGTGTGGTGATTAAACTACTTTTGGATTCCCCTCTGTTAAGTTCTCTGAGACTTTGAAATGACAGCCATTATAGTGTGTAAATTGCTGTGTGTCCCATTTGCCTTCGGTTAGAGTTGTGCAGTTTATGACAGTCTTTGGCTCGTGTAGGTTGGCTATAACCAAACTGCACAGAATCCTATAAAAGGTAAGGACATATTTATTGAACTCTCCCTGAACCCTGCATCCCCACAAATCTGTGCACATGCGCGCACGCGCACATGCACACACACACACACACACACACAGACACACACACAGACACACACACACA
>NW_017731466.1:2414679-2468066 GCF_001890085.2 Hipposideros armiger | reverse complement strand
AGACACACGCACACACACACACACACAGAGACACACACACAGACACACAGACACACACACAGACACAGACACACAGACACACACACACACACGCACGCACACACACACACAGAGACACAGACACACACACACACAGACACAGACACACACACACAGACACAGACACACACACAATCTCTCTCTCTCCCCGCATGACCTTATTATTATCTGTGTTGAGCCACCATTTCTGCTGCCCTGAGAAAAAAAACATGAGGTCTTCATGATATCTGTGTTTACCTGAGTCAGTATAGATTTTTTTTCCCCAGAATTTGCCTCAGGTACTGAAAACCAAGAAATCAAACTTGCTCCAAGGGCCCCAAGGCCTGGGCAGTTGGCATTTTCAGACGACTCCTATCAACAGCTTGCAGATTCCGACTGCCTGACACTGCTGTCGAGTTTGTTTTTACACTGGTACTACATAAAGAAAGAGTGATGGTTGGGGCGGGGCTGCCATTGCCATGCAGACCCACAGTGGTGGCCCATCAGCCTCCTTCCCGCCCATCTCTCTGCAGGAGGATGTGTGGACCCTAAGGACGGCTGCCTTCACATGTTTTGTAGATCCTTGCTTGAGTCGTTTGCCCTTTCCTCGATATAGCATATTCCTTAGTCCATGCCTTGTGACATCATGGAATTTCCCTTGGACCCTTGGTCGCAGGGACCCATCTTATGTGACACCTTGTTTGCAGAAATAGGGTTAGTAACACTCACCTTAAAGGACTGTGGTAAAAATTCATCTGACAAGCCAGACCCAGAGGCAACAGCCTGAATTAAAGGCATGAAATTGTGCCTGGGTTTGGCATATTGAGGAAATTTTAAAATGGAGATAGTTGCCAATGATGAAATGAAGATTAAGGATTTCACCTAAAAACCCTTATTGAATGAAGCTTGCTTTGTTCACCTGGGTTTCCAACCTCCTGCTTATAGGCATCTTGGTTAACGATGCAAATCAGGTTCCCTAATTCATTACTTGCATTAAATTGAGTTCAATCTAGGAACACTGAGAGAAGTGCCTGCCCCAGGACCTGAGGTATACAGCTATGTGGGTTGGGAGTAGGGGCTTGGTTCTGGTATTAAAATGAGAGAAGGGATGTGGACAGATGAAAACATACAGGTTCTTACATCCCATTGCAACTGCTCCAAAGTGCTCTATAGCCAGCCCGGCAGGCTCTGAGGAATTCTGACAGAGAATTCCTAGCTTCTTGAGGTCCCTGCCCCCAACCCCACCCATACCCAGAAGCCAGCCTTTCCAAGAATTAGTCCTTCTCTCTGCCAGAGACACAAAAAAGATTAACACCCATAGTGCCTGTTCAAAGCCTGCCCTACCCTGGGGCGGTGGTGGAGGGGGTGCACTTCAGCTGCCAAGTGAAATGATCAAAATCCTGTGAGAGTGCTGTCTGCACCAAATTCTGAATTCCCTCAGAAACTGCAGGTGACTGCAGCCCTGCAGACTGGCGTGGGTGCCAGGGAGAAGAAAGCCCAGAGGAAGACTAGCTGAAAAATATCACATCTCTTGTCCAAGTAGGGATTTTTTTTTCTTTGAATTTATACAGCTCTTTGAATTTGCCCCAGAACAATTATCATTCAACAATTATAAACATCCTTTATTTTAAAAAACAGTTTTATTGAGATATAATTCACATATTATGCAATTCACCCACTTAAAGTATAACTCAATAGTTTTTGATATACTATGATATTAATTTTTAAAAATTGTGCTAAAAATATGGAACATAAAATTTACCATTTTAACCATTTTTAAGTGTAAATTCAGTGGCATTGATTACATTCACAATGTTGTGCAATCATCACCACTATTTCCAAAACTTTTTTATCACCCTAAACAGAAATTCTGTGATCATTAAACAGTAACTCCCCATTTCCCCCTCCCCAGCCTCTGGTAACCTCTAATTTACTTTCCGTCTTATGAATTTGTCTGTTCTATATACTTCATAAAAGTGGAGTCATATAACATTTGTCCTTTTGTGTCTGGACTCTCTCACTTAGCTTAATGTTTTCAAGTTTCATCCATGTTGTAGCATATATCAGAACTTCATTCCTTTTTAAGGCTGAATAATATTCCACTGTATGTATATACCATAGTTTTTAATTCAACCATCTGTTGATGGACCCTTGGGTTGTGTCCACATTTTGGCTACTGTGAATAATGCTGCAATGAACATTGGTGCACAAGTATCTATTCAAGTCTCTGCTTTTAATTCCTTTGAGTATGTACCTAGGAGTGAAATACCATCCACTTTTAACTTCCTCCCCCACTCTGGCTGCTCACACCAAGCCAGAAAATTAACTCTGATCCTAAAAATAGGCAGGGGTTTAGATGTTTAAGGGCAAGTGGACTGGAGTATGACCACTTAGAAGTACCTGTGGGAGTCCTCTGTCTCTTCACAGCCGCAAATGATATCACCCCTCCTGTTTGCAAATAGCCAAGCCCCATGGAAGGCAACATGAGGGGTGGTCAGACACCCTCAAAGGAGTTTCTGCTGATTCCCTCCTCCCTAAAAGAGGAGAAACAGCCCCTTCAGGAGGAAGGAGAGAGGAGGAGATTGGCACCTTGAGCTTCTTCTGAGGGCTAGGTGCTGGGGTAGAGGCTGTATATTTGTTTGCTTACTTAATCCCTTGGAGTACCAGTGTTCCCATTTTATGAGGAAACTGGTTCAGAGAAGGTTCCTCACTGACTCAAAGACTCAGTGGTAGAAAATGAAACTGCAGAAATTGGAAAACCCAAGCAGATGATGCATCTTGAGAGAAGGCCACACAACATGCTGTGGGAGTTCAGGACAGGGAGAGACCACTGCTGCTCGAGGGCTCAGGGGAGTTTTCCTGGAGAAGGTGGCCCATGAAGCTGGACCATGAAGGATCATTTTATTTCCACAAAAGCAGGGGGTGGGGATATAGATGCCGTTGAGCAATAGGAAAATTGGTTTGGAATCCTGTTCTGTTACACCTGGCTAAATCCCAAAGTCCAGAAATGGCTGTGCTATACTACAGTGCTGTAGGAGGTTTCCTGGGAAGCGACTCTGGGATGGAGATAAGACAGCAGGATGTTTACAGGGAGTGCCATGTGGGTCAACACCTGTGGAAGGGAGGGCAGAGGGGAGGAAGGGAGCAGGAGTGGCCTGAGTGGGAAGCGGGACTGCAACGCCTGCCAACAAAGCTGGGTTCTTCAGTGGTCCCAGGTGGACCAAGGAAGCCTGGCCTTTCTCTCCTGCATCGGCTCAGTCATCAGATATGGGATGCCCTTGGAAGGAGCCGTGACCTTGGGCGAGGCAGTGATCTTCAACCAAAATAATCCTCAAAGAGGGTTGACAGCTGAGACCTATCAGCTGACAACCTTTCCATTCCCAAAGGGGGATCTGGTGTCACATCACAGGGTCCCCATGCACTGTCTCGCCAGGGGTCACCCAGCTCTATTATGTATTCAAGGCTGAGGACCTTCAGATTCCTCCTTGGGCCTCTTGTCTCTCCTCATCCAGACAATTGTTAAAAAAAAAATAAAATAAAAAAATGTCAGCTTGAATATGTTGAGCTGTTCTTATGTGAAACATCTTTGATATTAGGAAGAAAAATGTATAAGTTCTTATTATTAATTAGCTTGATTTATTAAAAAGAATATGTTTATTCATCCAAAATGCAAAAATTTAAATACATATTTGAAATCTATTTGAAAATATAATAATGCATTCTGATATTATGACTACTTTTAAATGAGGTCCCCAAGGAAAGTGTTAAGACCCATATAACCTTCCTGAGAAAAATTAACAAATCCCAAGTGCATTGGGGATTCAGAGACAGGAGTGGTTTTTATATCAATGGAGAAAAGCATGGACAGCTGCAGGCTTTGCTCCAGCTGCTCACCTCTCTCCACTGTCTGTGGGCTTTCTCACTTCGGTGTGAGTGGTTAACTCTTAATGAGCTGGGGGACTAATCTCAATATGCCTGTGGCTGCCTCCTGCATGGTCAGGACAATGATCGAAGTGGGTTTTTGATAACATTCCTGTATCCGTTTTTTGATTTGTTTTTATTTTTTTTGCAAATGACAATTGCAGTTGACTTAAACAAAAAGAGAAGATATGGGCTCATGTACCTGAAAAGCTCAGACGGCTTCAGGAATGGCTGAATCCAAGGGTTCAAAAATGTCCTCAGATCTCAGCTTCTCAGTTTCTCTTGGGTTTGCCTCCACTCAGTTGACTCCACTCTCCGATAAGCTTTTATCTTTCTGTGGAAGATGGATGTAGCAGCCTCCTGATTTTTCAGGTTCATGTTTAGCAAGCCTCTTCTTTGGGATTGTCATGTGCTGCATCGAGGAGATAGGGCTAAACTTCCTCCCCTCTCCCCTTGAACATATGGGCTGACCCAATTAAAGTTAGAGGCCATAGCCAGAAAAGGAGTGTGGCAGACGCAGTTGGTTACTGTGATGGATTTGGTGGGGATGGAACTCAGTATTTTCCATCCTTCATCTAGTGTGCTTTCCTATATTTCAGGAGATTCAGAGGTAATAATTACATTTCTCAGACTCTTCTGCAGCTACAATTTTGGCTGTGCTTTGATTCTTCCCATTGGATGTTCTCCTATAAAGCTTGGATCGCTAAGTTGAGGTGGGGCCAGGATTCTGCCAGCAAATTCAGCTGGGGAGGTGTTTGGTTTTTCTGTAGTTGCTGTAGCAGGGTTCTCAGTGTCCAGTCTCTGGCCTTATGGGTGTCAAGTGGCAGGTGGGCCACTGGTTGAGCTGGTATGAACCACAGTACACACCGTATAGTCAAGGAGCCGGCAGCAGTACTGATGGCTTCCCGATCATGGCCATGGCAGTGTGCTTCCAGAGTCTTTGGCTTTCTGAGCACAGGCCAGGCAGCAGCTTACTTGGTAGCCCAGCTCTTCATGGTGATTTTAGGACTCTTTCCTGAATGCTCAACCCAGAATCTGCTTCTTTGGCTCCCACAACAATTTTGTTGATGAGTTTATACCCTGAAACAAATCCCTTCTGCTTCATTTAGCTACAATAAACTCCCTTTTCTGTATCAGCCCTTCAGCTGTCTCCTCTGTGCTGCCCCCTTGCACCCACTTCTTCCTTGCTGGAGGTACCCACTCCCACTAGAAAGGCTGGAAGTCTCTCCTGGTGTCTTTTGCAGCTGAGTCTATATTGGGCATGTGTGTGAGGAGGGGAGCATTTCTGGACAAGCTTTCTATCCTAATAAAAAGTGACATTTAAGAAAAATCTTCCCGATTGCAGTACATTGAGCTCCATAGAGACAGCGCCGGGGCAAGTGCGAGTCGGACGGGCACTGGGCGACTCTGTGCTCGCTGAGGAAAAATAATTAAACATGGGCAAAGGAGATCCTAAGAAGCCGAGAGGCAAAATGTCATCATATGCATTCTTTGTGCAAACTTGCCGGGAGGAGCACAAGAAGAAGCATCCAGATGCTTCAGTCAACTTCTCAGAGTTTTCTAAGAAGTGCTCAGAGAGGTGGAAGACCATGTCTGCTAAAGAAAAGGGAAAATTTGAAAACATGGCAAAAGTGGACAAGGCCCGTTATGAAAGAGAAATGAAAACTTATATCCCTCCTAAGGGGGAAACAAAAAAGAAGTTCAAGGATCCCAATGCACCCAAGAGGCCTCCTTCGGCCTTTTTCTTGTTTTGTTCTGAGTATCGCCCAAAAATCAAAGGGGAGCATCCCGGCCTGTCCATTGGTGATGTTGCAAAGAAGCTGGGAGAGATGTGGAATAACACTGCTGCAGATGACAAGCAGCCTTATGAGAAGAAGGCTGCTAAGCTGAAGGAAAAATATGAAAAGGATATCGCTGCATATCGAGGTAAAGGAAAGCCTGATGCAGCAAAAAAGGGAGTTGTCAAGGCTGAGAAGAGCAAGAAAAAGAAGGAAGAGGAGGAAGATGAGGAAGACGAAGAGGATGAGGAGGAGGAGGAAGACGAAGAAGATGAAGAAGAAGAAGATGATGATGATGATGATGAATAAGTTGGTTCTAGCGCAGTTTTTTTTTCTTGTCTATAAAGCATTTAACCCCCCTGTACACAACTCACTCCTTTTAAAGAAAAAAAATTGAAATGTAAGGCTGTGTAAGATTTGTTTTTAAACTGTACAGTGTCTTTTTTTGTATAGTTAACACACTACCGAATGTGTCTTTAGATAGCCCTGTCCTGGTGGTATTTTCAATAGCCACTAACCTTGCCTGGTACAGTATGGGGGTTGTAAATTGGCATGGAAATTTAAAGCCGGTCCTTGTTGGTGCACAGCACAAATTAGTTATATATGGGGATGGTAGTTTTTTCATCTTCAGTTGTCTCTGATGCAGCTTATACAAAATAATTGTTGTTCTGTTAACTGAATACCACTCTGTAATTGCAAAAAAAATTGCAGCTGTTTTGTTGACATTCTGAATGCTTCTAAGTAAATACAATTTTTTTTATTAAAAAAAAAAAAGAAAAATCTTCCCTCCTGCTTTTGGATGTGATTGGGAGAGAATGTGCTGTGTGGTGCTGAAGCAGCCCTTTTGCAACCCTGAGGACATAAGCCAACTGATGTGCCACTACATTCACAACCTTGGAACTGGAAACTATGAGAATTTTCTATTGTTTAAGCCACTTTCACTAGGTTGTATGGTTACCTGAAGCTGGAAGTGCCCTGATATAGATAGATAGATAGATAGGTAGATAGATAGATAGATAGATAGATAGATAGATAGATAGACAGATAGATAGATATCTTTTTTGGAGGGATTCAGGCATTCATGTTTTGGCTTCTTTAGTGCTGAATACATCAAGTTTGGCAGAGGGGAGGGTGGTCGGGACCCCTTTAGCTGGTTGACATGGGTGGTGTCCCTCAAACCTCCCATCCTCAATTACATTTCATGAAATACTATAGCTTTTATAGATGCCTTTCCAAGGTTTCTTATGCCTATTTTGATGTGAACAGGCAAACTCTTTCAGGCGGTAGGGCAAATATTATCTGTCCTGTATTTGTGATGAGAAATCTAGGGCAGAGACGAATTGCTGGGTCAATCTCACACAGCTAATTAAAAAGGTACAGAGTTGTGACCACTGCTCTAGTTTTATTTCTACTACACCACATTGCTGCCTCTAAACTTGAGCAAAATGATTTGTTAAAAAAAAAAAATAATAAAAAATTTAAGGGCCTAGCAGGGAAACAGCCTGTTGGTTGTTTCTCTCCCTGACCACTTGCTCTCGCCTTTGGCCACTCACGACCCATTTGGCCTCCTCTAAATCGGTAGGAGAAGGGGACGGTCAGCAGAGCAGGGGTTCAAACAGCACTAGGTGGAAATGCAACTCTCCCACTGTCAGACCCAACGGAGCGAGGTTCCTTCACAAACTGCTGTTGTTGCCGTGAGAGCGTCCGAGTGCCCAGCTCACCCTTTCACACGGGGTCTTGGGTCCTGGGTCACTGACCAGTCAGTTGTGGGTTGACGGGATGACACGAGCAAAGGGTCAGCTGGTCTACCACCCAGGCTCCTGGGCCCAGCCCTTTGTCAGGAGGCAGTTTCTGTAGAAAGGGCTGGGCCAGGGGTGACAGGAGCCGTGAAACGTGTCTACACAGTCCCTTTCCTGGGTTCTGATCCGAAGATCTCCCCTTAACTGTGGAGTTTCCTGGGCAGTTGCATCTTTGCCAGCTCTGAGGATGGATTTTGCTTCTAGGACATTGTCCTGGGTTACAGCTGGATGTGACCTTCTCTACCCTTAGTCCTTGCTTCATTCTCCATTATGTCCCCTGGGCCTAGCACAGAGGAGATGCCAAATTATTGAGAGTTTTATAGATGACACCACCATGGTTCTAACTTTGTTTCTTGAAGGGAGATGAATCAAAAGGGGGATTTCAAATATAACTTCCCTTCTAAATCACTTCAAGCGCTTTCTAGCATCTGACAGCTTCATATTCAACATTTTCTTCCTGGTCCCTAAAACTCCAGTTCTTCAGCTCAGTTTAGGATTATGGGCCAGGGTGGGGTTGAGTGGAGGGAGCGTGGAGGAGACCCTCTTCCCTGCCAACGGTGGCCCCACAAAGTCAAGGGAGGCGACAGACAAATTGTGAACCCAAATGAACATGAAACCTAATCGGATTTGGCCACTGGGTGGAATTAGACTATTTTTAGATGAACTATTTTAATATTATCCCCACCTGCTTTGCATTCATATTTTTAATACTTCTCTGAAACTGAACATTTGTCTATAGTCTGCCTTATTTCATTCCAAGCTGCTGCTAAAGGTGTGATATGAGCACCTGCCTCCTGAGTTATTGTGGGACCAAACACTGATTCATAGACTGGCTTTCCCACCATTGATAGTACATTGGAGTGCACTTTTCACTTGCTAATCAGCTTGGCTAAACTTCCTGTTTTATCGAGCTATGTTTGATACTAAGCCCAGAAGTAGAATTAAGGTGGGGATATTTATGCTCAATAAAGGTATTTTAAGTGAATAAATACGTGATTAAGAAAGTGGGGAAGTAGCTCTAGTTTAGGTTCTCTGTGACACCTTGTCTTCCTTCTCTGGAATCCGCTTCCCTCCATTGGTGGCCTCGGGTACCTTGGTGTCCTCATGGTGTCCCCTAGCTCCCTTGAGTCTCTCCCCTTTGGCATACCATCCAGGCCTGCCCTCCAGCATTCTATTTTCAAATGGGATTCTTGGAGAATGGAATGGTTAGTCTGAAGGAAGGAATCCTCTAATGGTAGACTTCCAGACATTGGCAAACTGGTCAGAGGGCAATATTTGGTGGGAATGGGGCAGGGTGAGGTAGGAGACAGCGGGGAAAGTTTCTGGGAGGCCAGCTCTATTAGACTGGCCCTTATTGAAACCCAAGCCCCAGCCAGTGGAAGCAATGGTACTTATTCTTATTCAATCCTTTATCTGGATGAGCTAAGCAAAGAGAAAAATATATTTGCAGATGGGGAAATCTGAGACCCCGAGAACTGCCCCTCATAGAGTGTGAGTAGAAGAACCAGAAGATATCAAGTCTTTAGATCCCAATTTGTATTACAGGGCCTGCGTGCAAAGTTTAAAAACATATATTCTAGGATGGATGTGCCCACATGAGGGTTTCCTATAATAGAGGCAGATCACTTGTTTCAGTGATTCTACCATGAGTTTTCTTCTTCTCCTTCTTCTTCTTCTTCTTCTTCTTCTTCTTCTTCTTCTTCTTCTTCTTCTTCTTCTTCTTCTTCTTCTTCTTCTTCTTCTTCTCCTCCTCCTCCTCCTCCTCCTCCTCCTCTTCCTCCTTCTTCTTTTTTTAATAAAAAACAACAGCCCACAATTGAGATCTGTCTTCAAATCAGTTTAGAAGACACACAAGAAAAGTCATTATTAAGATGTCATTAAAAACAATAAGGGTGGGGGAATTCCTCAGCAGTCATTACTTCTTTGCAACAAAAAAACTTTTTAAAAACAACGTTATTGAGAAAATTGACATATAATAAGGGCTCACATTTAAGTGTGTATTTTGATGAGTTCTGGCTTTCATAAAACCATCACTACAAACCAGATAATAAACACACCCATCACCCCCAAAAGTTTCCTTGTGACCTTTGTCCTCCAATCCCCCTATCCCATGCCCCCACCTACCCTGTCCCAGGCAACCACTGATCTGATTATAGCAAATGACATTTCATTTTTTTTTAAATCACATTTTTCCTAAAAAAGATGAGAATGTTCTAGCTTTGGGGATATGGTCAAGAAGGGAAATTCCCCAAAGAAGTCCAAAGTGGTCCTTAGCAGTGGCAGCCCTGTAGGAATGAATGTCTAGCCTCTAAAGAAAGGACAATATTCATTTTTTATATAATTCCTGGCATGGCTTTTGAAGGATTAACCACCTTATTTTATACTTTATCTTGTCTTTTATGATAGTCTGTAGTAGGAATCTACTAACCCAAGTTAATTGGCCAGTTCTATAACTGCTGTGTTAAAGCCATCATCTGGGAAAGTAATAACCGTGGTCTATATTCCAACAGTGTCATCTGAGGAATTCCAAAAAGCTGGCAGAAAATACTTTTTATCTCCTCATTCTGTCTTCTACGAGGGAATAACTCTCATTTCCCCTAAACTTACTTCTTGTGCCCCCACATTGAGTCCATCACCAATCTGTGTCAATCCTGTGCTCACAGCAGCTATCAGTTTCATTGTATCCTTCTGATGTCTTCTGTCAGTCACCTAGGGCCGGCCGTCTGCATTTCTCACTCGGTTACTCTGTACCTGTCAGCCCCTTCATCGATTCTCCTGCTTCCAGCCTCTCCCTCTTTTCATCCTCCATGTATCAATGGAAACTTTATAAAAGACAAATCCAGTCATATCATTCCTCTGCTTCAAATATTAAAATCTGTGCCTCTGTGATGTGGCTCATATCTACCTCTCCAGAGCCTCCCCTCTCATAGACCCCACATCCCTGAACACATCCTGCTGTTTGGGCTGCAACCAGGAAAGATTTTCATAGTGTTATAGAGAGTAGAGTGGAGCCCACAGCTCTGCCCGATTCTATCCTCATTTCCTGAGACTCACCTTCCAATGGTACCAAAAAACTTGAGGACTCTTGAATGCACTGGCCACTATTCTACTTGTTCCTTTATGGTTGCTACTTCCTCTGATTGAGGTTCCCCTTTTTCCTTCCCCTTATTTGAGGAAAACCTTGATGCTGTGACCTCACTCCTTGGCAGCACTCTTAGTACCATCATAACACTGACCATTGTGGGTAGTAGATTTTTGATTGGTCACTGATGTTGAGGCCTTGGATCACCTGTATCTTTCATTACAGAATGCCTGCAATTGGCACTTATGCTTGTGGATGGAATAAACCAATTCAACTTGTCTTGTTCCTAAATCAACATCTAAAAACCTCTAGGACTGTGTCACGGGTGGGGAGGATTTAACAAGCCAGAGATCACTGGTACTTGATGCAAAGTATTTGTAGCCTGACACAAATGCTGTCCACTTGCTGCTTTATTATCTGCCAGGAACTTCTCCCAGAGACAGAGATGCCTCATTCCCTTACCTCCTTCAGGTCTCTGCATCTTGATTACCAAGGCCTTCCCTGCCCACTCCATCTAAAATAGTAGCAACCCACCTCGAGCAATCCCTCCTCTCCTACCGCCTGCTTTCCCCCCCTCCTTTACACTTATTACCATTTGACATATATGCACTTATTTATGGATTTATTTATTGTCTGTTTATTTGTTATCATGAGAATGTAAGCTCCACAAGGACAGGAATTTTTTTGTTTTGTTCTCTGCTTTGTCCCTAGTGCCTGCTACAGTAGTGCCTGACACACAGTAGGTGCTCCTATATGATAGTATGTGTTGAAAGACTGAATGTGCACAGGGAACAGTGTGTATCGCTGAGGCACGGTGCTATGCATTTCAGTTTCAGTATGATAGAATGAATTTAGTAATAGCTTGTATGCAATAATAGTAACAAACTGTGGTCATGGGGATGGTGTAGAGCTGCGGTTCTCAACCTGTGGGTCACGACCCCTTTGGGGGTTGAACGACCCTTTCACAGGGGTCGCCTAAGACCATCGGAAAACAAAAGATATTTACATTATGATTCATAACAGTAGCAAAATTACAGTTATAGAGTAGCAACAAAAATAATTTTATGGTTGGGGGTCACCACAACAAGAGGAACTGTATTAAGGGGTCGCGGCATTAGGAAGGTTGAGAACTGCTGGTGTAGAGGTTTCTAAGAATGAAAACAGCCTCCCTTAGCCTCAAGCAATATAAAAAAATATATTTAAAAAAGGCTCTTACCCTGTATCTGAAATACTAATATGTGAAGAGACAAGATCAAAGCAAACAAAGAAATATGAATTCTAATAAATCAGAGCGAGACAGAGAGAGGGAGAGAGAGGGGCGCTCGACCACACCAACCTTTTTTTTTTTTTTTTTTAGCTGAGCCATCCTGCTACCTGTTGGCAGCTCAGTGGCTGCTCAGCTCGGGCTGAACTCGAACCGCTGTTGCTCAGAGCTCAAACTCTCACACCAACCTTTTGATGCTACTAGCAGACCTTGGCTGTTTGCTCTGAATTCTGTAAAACCAACTGCACCAACTTGTGAGGAAAAGCAAATGGCAAAGACAAGGTGAAAGCTGGGGTTTTATTTTAAGAAGCAATCTGAGGGTGATGGGTGATTTCGCTGAGATGCAGCTCAATCTCACAAGAACTCTGAGCTGGCGACCTGTGGACCTGGGTCTTGGTTTTACCCCCAGCGGGTCTCAGGGCCCAGGCCAAGCCGCTGCCTCCGCTGGGCCTCAGCTTCTGCCGGCCAGAGAGCGAGGGAGTTGGTGAGAACTGATTTCTGGGTTCTCTTCCCCTAAAAAGTTCTGTGATGCTGCATCTTGACAGGATTTTCAATTTGTCCTCATTAATGAAGAGATTCAATTAATCAGGACATTAAGTTCCCTGAGCAGTCTGGTTAATTGTATCTTTTTAAAAATAGTTCTGCATTTTGTTTATTGCATTTTATTATTTATTTTTTTTTCTTTCTTTCTTTCGTTCTTTATATTTTTCTTTTTTTAAGTTTCTAACTTCCACTGAACCCTCAGTTCTATAAAAAAAAATTGTGGTTTTTCCATTGTCCTTCTTTTCTTTCCTTTTAATAGTTATTCCAAACCTTCGCCTCATTCTTCATGACCCTAGCCTTTCTCCTAGTCAAGGGGACCTGCTTTGTTTTGTTCTGAGCCTCCCCATCCTTGACTCTTCCCTGCATCCACACCCCTCACCTCTTCCCTTCTCTTGGACCTCAGTAGCAAGACACTTTCTGTTTGAAGCTGATCCCATGTTCCCGGGCTTGTTTTCTATGCTGTCTTGAGGATCTTTCTCCTCATTGCCCTCCATCTTCACCCTGTCCCTCTCCAATGGCAGTTAAACGTTAATATCCATCCATCCATTGACATCTATCTGTCCACCGATTTATATTTTTGGATGTGTGAAACATGCATGTGGAACGAAAGGCCGAGGGACCATGCAGAGAAGAAGTCTTCCTTCGTCATCCACTCAGGTCCTTCCCCAGAAGGTCACCATGGTTATCAGCTTTTTATAATAACTGCTGGTTGCTGACGACTCATCTCCAGCCCAGATTTCTCACCTGGCCTCCAGAGACATGTGTCCATAGCACGCCAGACATTTTCACTTAGAAGCCTCCTGAAAATCTGCTCCTTACCTTAACCACAGCTTCCTAATTGTTTTCATGACTTAATACACACAGCAAATGACAAAGACATTGAGGCAACCAGCCAGGGGATTCCACCTGCCCCAAGACTCAGCCCCTGGGGCCAAGAAGATCAAGAGCCCCACACACCCAACCCATCTGTGGCTGACTGCTTGGGAAGCTCTAAGGGAGTGACATCGCCATATTTGCAGATGCCAAAAACATCGAGGCATTCTTGACTCTCTGAAGCGCTCGCTGATCCCCTGTTGCTGATTGGTCAAGTTCTGTCAATGTTATTGCTTTCAAATCTAGCCCCTTCTCTACATCCTCATGGCCGCTTCTTGATTAAAACCCTCATCATCTCTACCTGTGAAAGAACTGGTCTTACTACTATTAATATTTCTGGTCTTTGCCCTCCAATTCATTCTTCCCATATGAGCAGAGCGGTCATTCTAAAATTAGAATCTGCTTCTGTCTCTCCCCTGCCTTAAAGCCTGCATTGGTTTTAACAAGGTAAATAACCTCTCTGCCTCCTGACCTTTCTCACCTCAAACTTTAGTTTCCAGGTAAAATGAATTGGCAGTTCTCGGAAAGTCCTTTGCTTTTGTTTGTGCTGCTCCCTCTAAAAGGAACAATCTTCTCACTTAGCTTAGCAAATGCCTCCTTTCCTCTTATGACTAGGTTTAGATGTTACCTCTCCCAGAAAGCCCATGTCAAAAATCCTGATCGGGGACTCCCAGTGTTCTCAGGGGGCCCACATTCGTGTAGCCCACAGCACTAAGCACACCAGCTCCATAGCGAGACGGTGGCTACTCTGTTTACTGCATTTTAAAAAAAGTATTTTTGCATTGTTTTACATCTGTGAGGAATATAAAAGCATTTAACTATAACAGCTAGAGGTCTGGCTAAAAGTTATTCCTTAAAGCAGAGGAATTTTGACAGTGACCCACGGTTAAAAAAAATAAATAAAACTTTTACACCACACACACACACACACACACTGGTTTTACATTCTAATTCACACCATTTGAATTATCTTTGGCATCTCCTGAGATGTGATCCTAGGCAGCACAGTGGAAAGAAAAGAGCACTGGATGAGGCATGAGAGTTTCTGACTTCTAGTGTGGGTCCTGTTACTGCCTGGCTGTGTGATCTTGGATAATTCACTTAATGTTTCTGAACCTTAGCTACCTGCTCTCTATACCCCCAGGGTGGTTGTAAGAATTGAAAACAATAAAATACTTTGAAAAATATAAAATATGCTAGAAATGGAATGCCTTTTCGGTCTTAACTGAGGATTTTCTTTTATTTTATTTTTAAGATTTTATTGGGGAATTGGGAGAGGGAACAGCATTGGGGAATTGGGGAAGGGCAACAGACAAGTTGCTGTCCTTTTGTTCTTCAGTCTAATTGTGGAGGACGTCGCGTCACTAGCTCATGTAGGTATTATCATTGTGCGCTTCCCAGCTGAGGCAGACAGATCGCTGGCCATTGGACGGCTGCTCACGGTGACTCACAGCAGCTCATGCCATTTGCCAGCCACTCACGGTAGCTTATGGCAGCCCACTGCAGCAGGGGCTGCAGCCTACGCCGTCTCTGGTGACTCACGGCAGCCCAGCTCCAGGTCGAGCTGTTGTTCACCATCTTAGCTGTAGAAGGTGCAGCGTCACTGGCCCATGTGGAATCTGAACCAGCGACCCTGCTGCTCAGAGCTCGCGCTCCCAAGCCAACTCTTAACCAATGAGCCACTCGGCTGGCTCTTAGCTGAGGATTTTAGTTGTATCTGAAGTATGTTAAAAATCAAATGAAGCTGGGATTTTGGGGAAAGACTTGAGGAGACGGTGTATGAAGTTCCATTGCATATCAAGATAAGGAGTTCTATTATCCTTCTTGGTGTTTATTTCCCTCATCATGGTGTTTCTCTAGATCCCCATTACATCTTAGTTTCCTTTCTCCTCTCTCTTCTCCCTTCCCTCCTTGCCTTTCTGTCTTCAGATTATGAAGCGGGTCTTATTATCTTGGAAACCCATCTCCTCCTTTCTTGAACCAAAACAAATCAAGAAAAGCATCTGCATTATGATTCTTTTACAAAGACCAAAATTTTGAGACACTTAAACCTAGTGTGTGGCTAGGAGTAAGAAAGTGATGGTTCATTGATTGGCATAGAGACACTCTGGGCATCCGTCTTGTGGGCAAAGCCCTTTGCTCCTTGACCCTGTGTACAAGTAGAAGGGGACAGATTTCTGATAGACACTGCCTGCAATCTCCACCCTTTTAGGACCAGACCATTTATGATCAGAGAGACTCGTCCTCTTGGTGGGCTGGCAAAGCCTCTGCTAACTGAGCCAAATTCAAGTGATCCATAGTGATTTCTTCCTTTCTAATTAGGAGCAGGCAGATAAATTCAAATTTCAGATTTTTTTAATATCCCCATAAATGACACTTATTCCATGATGAAAAAATCTGGTGTGACAGAATGTTAAAGATACTCCTGGTCTTAGCAAGGTCCCCAGGTGAACAAGAAGTGTTATGTATGCCTATATCCTAAAGAGAGGTGCTAGGACCTGCTAAAAGATACCCTCAAAAATGCAAGCGCATCATCCACCTTTGTTCCATATGCAGGAAAAAGTGGCAGAAAGATAGAAGAGAGGTGTTGACCCAGTGGGTAGGGTGCTGTGTGCTTCTTTCTTGCCATGTACCTCCAGTCAAGTGATGGGAGTTCAAGAAAATCATTAATATAGAAGCAGGTACAATCATAAAGGGAAATTGACTTCTCTAGTTGCCCCTCTGCAGCTCGATTGAGATGTGGAAATGTGCTGCTACTTGAGAGACCTTGACAACATTCTTGGTGGCAGCTTGCAATTCCAGAGTGTGGTAGACACCAGTAGAAGAGGGTCTGGCTTGAATTGCCTCAAAAAGTCCAGCCCCAGAAATTGGCCTATAAGGACAAAGTAATATTTTCTCAGCATCATTTAATTAATGAGAGACACAGCTGTGCTTTGAATCCAGGTCTTCTGAGTGCAAGTCTAGCGCTCTTTCTACTCGCTCTCAGATTTCATTATTCGTGGCTTATTTAATAGCATTCTCAGTCTGGGCTTGAAGCTGAGGGTGAGGAAATGGGTCTTGTTCTTCCTTAGCTCCTGCAAAGCGTGTGCTTTGCAAGTACATGCTTGTTTCTTCTTTTGATTGATGGAGGGGAAGAAGGGAGAGATGAGAAGGAGGAAGGAAAATAATGTGGTATGCTCTCAAGTGAGAGTTGGGAACTACAATTCTAAAATGAAGTACAACTTTCTCTTCCAGTACTTCTCACCCAGCTTTGACATTATTCACCCCACCTGGGATGACCAGTCCTGAGCCAGGTGCTCAATAAATATTATTCATCAATATTAATCACTAGTAATCCTTGAGTTAAATGCCATATACCAGGCACTGTAGCCATGGGACTGCTTGGGGCCTGGGGCACAAGAGAAAGGAAAAATGCAAAAACAGGTAACTGGGAGATTTCCCCATTCTCTCTGATCATTAGGAGTTCCCTTTTCTGCTTTGAGCTAAAAGTAGAGTGCGCCCCCTGGAGCTCTCACAGTTTGTGCCCCACTTTCTGGGTTTTGAGCTGCTTTGAATGCAGGCAGGGAAATAATGGAGGAAAAAATGGCAAACTCACCACCTGTCTGGTGGTGCTTTAATTCTGGTCTTTTCCCCAGTTTACCTGCTACTGTTAACCTTTCAGAGTTCTCAAATACCTGCTCCGTGCATTCGGTGGGGGAGAGACAGAGTTGTCCCAACCTGAGTCAAGAGAGCAGGGCTTTCATACTCACCCACCCTCATTCATTGGCTAAGGGCCACCAGGTGGGGGCTTAAATTCCAAGCCACTTTCAGCTATTCTAATTGTGGGCAAAGTGGGTTTCAGCTGCCCAAGAGCAGTCCTGTAAAGCAGAGAAAACACCCTGAAGGGAGGCACAGAGCCCATCAATAGAGATCTGAGAGAATCTGGGAGGAGCTCCAAGATTATCTACCCCAGGGGCATGCCCAAACTGGGGAGATCCTAAAACAGACTGTGGCCAGGTGACCCCAGAACACTTGGGTTGTTTACCTAGGAGTGGGATGAGTGGGGAGACCTGCAGATCTGTTCTACCCTCTCCAGGCACCATGATGGTGACTGTCATTTTGCTTTGTGTCCACCTTCAGGTTGAACTGGGACAGATGAAATGCCCACAAAGCCTTTAGATTTCTGTGGTAAAATGATTTAAAAGCCCCTCCTGGCTTTAAAAAGAATGATTTCTGGCTTGAGTGTTCCTCAGGAGACTCTTGCTCTTTCTGAGAGCCCTTCACTTAATGCTTCTTCCCGTCTCCTCTTACCAAGCATCGCCCCAGCTGTCCCAGCTGCTGTGGGAAATTCTTCTTAGAGTCTGGCTGTTTAGCTGACTTGCCCTCCACATATATAGGTTATGTTTGGATGAGGGAAAATAGCCTTCCTGGTGGTGTCCCATGCATTCCAAATGATGTACCACAGTGGAAACCCCTGGTAAGGAGGGCCTCGGCAGGCCTCGTGTGAGATCAGAGTTGAGGCACGCATCGTCTTGGGTGTACCCCAAACCAAACCATCAAGTGGATACCTGAGCGGTGGCAGGAAAGGTGGGAATGACCCTTACTACAAGACAGTGGCCTCAGATCTCCCCTTTGCTTGAGTTTTTTGTTTGGTTTGGTTTTGGGCTTGGTGTTGGCTTGGTGTTTGTGCTAACGCAAATCTGAAGGGCTGACAACGATTCTTTAAAAACATCCATAAAAACCAGCTCTACAGTCCAACGGTCTACTTTGATTCCAGGTTTCTGCAGCTTTATTCGGGCTCAAGTGGGGCGTATTCATTTTAGTTCCAGGTATGGAAACAGAGTTCCAGCCAGCTTGTGGAAAAAGGAGAAGCCAAGCGCGGGCAGGATGTAACCAGGTCCAGGAGCCCGGCCCCAGGGACTGAAGTCCTGCCAGGTTCTTGCTCCTACTGTCGTTCCGCTCTTTTCCACTGCGCCTCAACATCGTCCTCTGTCACGGCTGACCGGCTTCCTCCTGAGGTGGTAGGCAGGTTGCTGACAGCACTAGTGAATGACATCTTAGCTCTTGTCCCTGGAGATATACTGACCCCCTTCCTTGGTTCCAGGATGAAAAATGCTGGGAAGATCTTTGCCTCTCCTAGCTGTGTGTGTCAGTGCTTCCCCCCACCCTGGATAAATCAACCGGGGAGGTGGGGTTCATGGACGCTCCTGAGGTAGATGTGTGGGTGGGGAAGGGCAAGCCATTCATTCATTTATTCATTCATTCAACACATTTTTACTGAGCAAAACTGAGGGGCTCAGTTTAGTGAGGGGCCTAGATCTTCACTGATTAGGGAGAGGCGACCCGGAGGTTGGTAGATGAAGGTGAGGGTGCCAAGTGCTCTGCAAAACGCCAGAGGGAGGGAGAAATGAGGAGCTTGTGTCAGATGATAAATCAACTGCTCTTTTGCCACAGAGTCCTGCCATGAAAAAATGCCAGTTGGACTAAGCAGTATATTTAATAACGCAGTTGCTTTACATCCTTGTGCAAGTTCCTTACCTCAGTGTAAAGCGGTGGCTGTTCGAGTACCAGCAGCGTGTCTGCAGACCACTGTTTGAGTAGCTTTGGAAATTCTCGCTCATATTCTACAGGGGACAATGTACAAGAGTGTTCTTATTAAGCTTTGTTTATAATAACTGAAAAAAGGAAACAATCCAGTCATCTATAAACAATGGACTAGAGAAGTAATCTTGATCTATTCATACAATGGAATCCCACTTAGCAGAGAAAGTGAATAAACTTCAGCTGCACATATTGGCACGTAGCACACGTATCAACATGGATGAATTTCAGAAATACTGTTGAGTACAAAGAGCAAATTGAGAAGACTGTAACTAGAATGATTTCATTATATGAAGTTGAAAACCAGGCACTTAATTAGACAGTGTTACGGCGGTTAGGGATCCATTACAAATACTATATGAAAACTGTAAAGACTAGCAAGGGTTAGGTCAGTGGCTTGCCCTGGAGGTGGGAAGGGAGAGTGAGACAATTGGAAGGGGAGGGCACAGAGGGAGCTTCCGGTACCGGCAATATTTTATTCCTTAAGCTGGGTGGTGGGTGCTTGGCTTTTATCATTATTCTTTAAACTGTACCCATATGTCATATGCACACTTTTCTAAGTGTGATCTATTTCACAATGAAAAAAATTAAAAAGTCTATTTAGCCAAAGCCAAAGCTTCCCTCCCACCCCCACCCCCCCAACACACACACACACCAATAACAGGTAAAGGTTAGTGTAGGTGAATGGTTTCAGCCAAAAGAATGAGATCTTTTTCAAATGTGGTGCTTAAAGGTCTGGAATGGCCTCAGGGAGAAAGGAGGAAGGTAAGCCAGCCCCCCCCCCCACCTGCCCTGGGCACCAGCAGCTGGACTGAGGGGAGTCCTGCTATTCCCGGGACCTCCTGCTCACACGGCCCTGGTCTATGGGTGCCCACCTGGTACCTCTTTATTTCTGCACCATCATCCTCAGGATTTAGCCTGTTTTGCTTTCCATTTAAGATCTGTTGCCACATGCTCAGTTTCATGCTGTTTTCCCATGGCTGCCTGCTGAGTAGGATGGCATCATCCTAACCTTTCAATTTTTTGATGTTCCCCCCCCCCCAGCCCCAAACAAGTGTGCTGGCCCATTTGAAGTTAAAAGTCTGAAAAAAAGCATTTTGTAAGGTGTGGAAATCTTTCCTAACACCACTTCCAAAGTTGGGTCACTCACCATCTGATTACCTTTTTAGGGAAAGTTTATCATGTGCCAGCTGAAGTTTATTTTAAATTCTGTCTGGTTTGCAAACACATTCTTGGACAGCTCTGGTTTGCAATGTTTGGACTCGCTTTGCTCTGGGTGAAACACATTGTTAAGTCTTTTTTTAAACCTCTCTTGTTAGATGGTTCTTCTTGCCTGGCAATTTGGTGTCATAAAAGCTTAGAGTTAGAGGGAAACTGGGAAGTCACCCCTTCAACTTCCCACCCAACGAAAGAACTTTTTCTGAAACATGCCTGATCATCAGCCTCTGATGGCTTGATTTTTTAAAGGGCACTCTCGTAGGGACAAAGAGTACCATAGTTTTCAAATTCCCCATGAATTTTTGCATCAATTTTCACTTTTGTGTTCAAGAATCAGAAATCAGTGTGAGCAATTTCAAGTTTGCTAATTGAATTAAAATGAACACAGACTCTTGCAAAACTGGTTCTGGAGGTGCAGCACGCCTTACACGGCTTTAATCTATCTAATATCACCATATCCTGGATTAGGAGGGACAGGGAGACAGCAGAAAATTGGATCCATCCATTCACTTGGAAGTAAGGGCAGAAAAGCCAGGGGGATTATCTCTTGGAAGTCCCATGTGCACATTTTCCTCCATCCTTTGTCTCTGCTTTCTTGTCTTCTTAAAGGTGTAGAAATGAATGTAGGCTTTGCCTCTCCCCAAAGATGCACCTCATGGCTTTCTGCTGCTGAAGAGTCTGTATCCTTCCTCCATTCTCTGCCTTCACCACCTCCTGGGGTTCCATTAGGCTGGGCCCACCCCAGTTTCTGAGCTCATCCAGAGACAGTGTGATGTGTGTTAATAGTTGCGTTTTCCTCGTATCTCCCCACTTTTTGTTCTGCTCTGCCAGAGCTTGGAACCAAGCCGTGACCTCAGCTGCCATTATAGTTAAGTGGCTTTGGGCCTTGAGCTATGCTGGGACATCAGTGGCACAGGTTTGTCAGGCCGAGGGAAGGAAGCCAGTCCGCAAAAGGCCCAAGTTAACCCATGAGGGCAGCAGGGTTTTTCGTGTTGAATCCTCCATCTCATATAAGCGGGGGATTTTCTGGGCTAAAGAGAATAGCTGAAGATGCTTCTCAAAAGCTGGGGGCAGGAAGCAAGGGTGGAGAGGGAAGGAATAAAAGTGCTGACCCAACCTGGACATGAACTTATGAGGTACAGTGGGCACAGGAGGCTCAGGCCAGGTTTAGTAATGGTTGTGATGCGTCCTGGCTGGTGGGACTAGGCCTTGTGGCAGGAGGTGCACAGAACTGGGAGCCTGGACCTTCATAGCAGAATGTCCCTGTGAGGGCTTGTGCAAGTGGGAGTTGCTGGGGTGAGGAGTCAGGGGGCAGGGCTCAGCCCATGGGGGAGGGGTAGGCTAGAGCTAGGCGGAGCGTCAGCGCCAGAGCCTGATGGTCGAGGCAGGTCAGCATGCTCCGCAGGCAACGAGAGACAGGAGAGTCTTTTGCAGGCTGTGATCCTGCTCTGCGCAGTGCCTCCTTCAGCGCACTGGGCCTGATGCACTAACAGGCTTGCCTGGGTTCCCTCTAGGGACTGGGAGGGGTCCACGGAGTCTGGGGGTGATGACTTGAACTGCTGGACTCTGAGTTTCATCAAGTCAAATCAACAAGTACTTGACTGTGTTTGTGTGTGAGACAGTTGTGATGGGATCAAGATAAGGGGTTGGGTGGTTTATGTGGATTAGGAAATGCCATCTGGACAACATACAGATTATATAGCAGATTACAAAAAATGAAGCACACTCTCTAGTCAATACAGGTGCCCATTGCATGAGTTGTTTGCATGGGGAAAGGAAAGGGGAAGACAAGTGGGGGAGAGATGGGGGAGGGGGGTAGTTTTACACAGATACAAGGCAGTGCTGGTCTCTCATCTTGTTTCCCAGGCCAGTGGGAGGCAGGGGCAGGAGGAGACTGAAGGAGCCATTTTTTTCAGGGCCTTAGGGAGCCAGAAGCCAAAGCTGTCTGCTTTGGTTCCAAAGTAACTCCCAGGGACACTGAGTGGAAGAAGGACATTGTCCTTACGCTCTGTGCAACAAAGCATCTCTCTGAGCATGAAAGAGCAGGGAGTGTAACTCCATATTGGACCCTACAACAGTGGCATCATGGAAACAACACCCTTGGCAAGTATATGGATTTATTTCCAGAGGGCAGACTGAGAGCACACGGGTCTCCTTCCCAGGCTCTGGGGACACTGGTGGCACTTGAGTGGGGCTGGAAGGCCTGCATCATGTAGGTGCAGGCAGGAGCCAGCTAAGGTCTGGGTACACCTGTTTGTGTCACTGGGTTGGTATTCACAGCCCAGTGAGACCTGGAGCCACTCCAGATAGGAGAGTTAACAAAGTGCAAGATAGAACAATCGAGCACTTTCATTTTCACCTTCAGAATAGCTTTGAATAATTCCACCCCCGTCACCCTTTTAATTTCATAGAGCTTTTCTGAGACTGTAATTACCTTGCTTTTCTTCCCTTTGTCCAAGGGGCAGCAAATTGTTTTTCTGTGAAGACCCAGATAGTAAATATTTTCAGACTTGTAGGCTATACACTCTGTTACGGCTGCTCAGCACTGCCATTGGAGCGTGGAAACAGCTGAGACAGGATATCCACTGACGCACAGGACTGTGTTCCAATAATATTTTATTTGTGGACACTGCATTTGAAATTTTATATAATTTTCACAAGTTACAAAGTACCCTTAAAAAAATTTTTTTTAACTAATTAAAAAATGTGAACACCACTTTTAACTTGCAGAGTACAAAGCCAGATGGTGGCCATAGTTTGCCAGTCCCTGTGAGGGCAGGAACGGGCTCATCAGTGTGCCCCTGGTGCCTAGCATGGTGTCTGACACATAGTAGGTGCTCAGTAGAGATTTGTTGGAGGAGAGACCTTCTCCACTTTACAGACAAGGAAACTGTGGCTCCAGAGGTTAATCGCCTCTCTCAGATGTGGGGCTAGAACTCAAACTTGCACGGTAGAGGGATAGCTGCAGAGTTGGGTAGCTGGCAGTTTTTCCAAATCCTGTGCTCCTTCTACCAAACCACAGCACCAGTTTTTGCAGAAAAATTATTGCCATGTGGAATTCAGAGTTTGGGATTAGGTATTTTACTTGAGCAATAAACTGACCAATGCAATAGATTCTGTATAGTCATCTTTCAACATTGTGGAAACTTGACTTTAATTGCTGTTTTTTTGTTTTGTTTTGTTTTGTTTTTTTGTTTTTTAAATCTGAGGACCATACACCATTGCTAATTTACCTTGGAAAATGGCTGTGAATACATTAGGGGTTTTAAAGATATTAAAAAGTCACCATGAGCAGCTGGCTGGTTGACTTGTAAATATTCTTGGATTGTGCATTTTCTTACAATCAAAATTAGTTTCTTTGTTTTTCTTTTTTAAACAATGGCTCTGTGTGAGCTAGGGGGCTACAGGAGACCTACAAAAGTCCGGTTTCCTGGTGGAAAAACTGCTTCTTTTTCAAAGTTGGCTGAATTCAGTCTGTATCTCCGCCCCCAGCTCTGTCAACACTTACACTGTTTCAATTTAAGTCTGTCTTGATTACTGTACTTGGTTTGTTTGTTTGTTTTTACTCCTCTGACTCCCTCACACACTCTGTTCTCACTGGGCCTTGAGCCTGCCCTGCTCCTCAGGAGGTGTGGTTAACCACAAACCACCCTGCGTTCCAAGACAAGGTCAGGAGGCATGCTCCTTCTCTTGGAACCTGTGCCCGTGTTCCTCCCTCATTCACTGGTTTGGTTGGATTCTTATACGGAAGGCTTTGCAAGGGCCAGGCTGGGGCCCAGACCATGGGTTGGGCACCAGCATGGTGCCTCCCCCAGGCCCTTGATGCTGTTCTGACAAGCAGCAGCCTCAGCAGAAATGGAAACTGGCGCGAGGAACCCTCACCCCGGCACTTTCCACTGTTACCAGAATCTTGTCCAGCTCAGGAGTGTGGCATCTCAGGGGTGGGCAGTTGACAGTGCTTCCTGAGGACACGCCTTCAGAAGGCCTCATATCTGATGGGTCTTATTTGTTCTCGTACTAGGAAGCATGGTTAATATCAATGCAAACTTTCCTCCTCCATTTTTTTTTCTTATTGTAAAGGTAACATACACTCAGTGTGGGAAGTTTAAAAACACTGAGAAGCACAATGAAAATAAAACCCACCTGTAATCACTCTACTCAGAGATAACCACTATTAAACATTTCAGAAGAGTTCCTTTGAGTCATCCTATAGTCACAATCTTCTAAATGTCTTGCATTGTATTGCAATGCTGTTTTGTCACTTGATTTGTGTTTTTACTTGATACATTGTTAGCACATTTCCATGTCATTAAGCATCTGTATATAATATTATTTTTTTTATTGCTATACTGGGTTCCATGGTACATGTGGGCACAGACTTTAATAAATGGTGATTGTTGGACATTGAGTTTTGTTCTAGTTTTTCATACCAAGATGACCATCCTTAATTATAAATATTTGTATGCAACTCTTGCTGCTATCTTAGGATATATTTCTAGAAGTGGAATTAATTAAGTCAAAGCCTCTGCACATTGTTAAAGGCCAGCTTGCCTTCTAGAGATGATCCAATTTTTGCTTCTACAAGTACAAAAAGTTCCTGTTCTCTAACCCTTGCCAACACATGATTGGATACATAATAACTTTTAATTTGATTGGTGGTGAATAGTATTTAATTATTGCTTTATTTTCTTAGGCAGACAACTGATAAGGCTGAATTTTTTATGATTTTTTTTTTGGTCATTTGTATTTCTTTTGTGATTTTACCTTCTGTTGAGCATAAATAAGTCTTTACACATTCCTTTCTCAAATGGATTTATTAGGAAACCCTTAGGTTTACCAGTTGCTAGCTTTGTGACCTTGGGCAAATCACTCCATTGAGTCCCACTTCATCATTGATGGATTAGAATAATAATTCCTACTGAATAGAGTCACTATAAAAAGATTTTCAGTCTCTGGCACACACGAAGTACTAAATATATGCTAACTTCTTTCTCTTCCCCTACAATGAGGAAAGTGCTGTGAGCAACACAAAAATGTATGACAATGTATTTGCCTTCAAGAAACATGCAATTCAATAGGGGCAGTAAATTGTACCCAATATTTAACATAGACTTTAGAAAATGCGTAGTTTTGACAGGGTGGAAGAATTGCAGGGAGAGGTGGTGGCAGAGGTGGGAAGGTATCCAATGTGTGTGGAAGTAGATTAAATCGACGAGAGGAGACTTCCTAACTAACTAGCCTGGAAACATAGATCAGGGCCTATACTGTGAAGAAACTTCAAAATTCAAGCTAATGAATTTATATTTTGCTCCCAAGGCGATGGGCAGCTATTGAAAATTTTTGAGTAGTGGAATAATGCAATCAAAAATACATTGAAAATGAACAAACAAAACAGAAGCAAACTCATTGATACAGAGAAGACACTGATGGTTGCCAGGGGAGGAGTGTTGGGGAAGTGTGTGAAAAGGTGAAGGGATTAAGAAATACAAATTGGTAGTTACAAAATTGTCACAGGGATGTAAATAAAGTACAGCATAGGGAATACAGTTGACAATGTTGCAACACTGTGTATGGTGCCAGGTGGGGACTAGTCTAATCAGAGGGATCGCTGCATAACTTATCTAAATGTCTAACCACCATGCTGTACACCTGAAACTATTGTAATATAAAATAATATTGAATGTCAACTGTAACTAAAAAAAAGAAAATAATTAAAAGAGCACATGCAATTTGGTTCAAGTATCAAAGCTCTACCAAGAAAAAGAAGTGTTCACCAAAAAGAAAGAGAGAGATTTGGGGGTGTGGGGGAGAAAGAAAGGAAGGAAGAAAGGGAGGAAGGGAGGGAAGGAGGGAGGGAGAAAGGGAAGAAAGAAGAGAAGAAAAAAAAAGAAAGTTTGTTTTTTGAAAGTGAGAGTTTGTCTTCCTTTTCTGAATTATTTATTTTGAATATTTTCATTGTTTAAGATCGACTTCATTTTAGTTTTGTAATGAACTTTGCATAGTTGGTACTCAAATTCCTATCAATACTGGAACTGTGGCTACTTTATAGGTTTCTGATTCTCATGGGCTCTATTTCAAAAACCTGGGTATTCAACTGAAAAATTCTGCTCAAGACGGACTAAAGTCGGGTGTCTGTTTTTGCCACTCAGACTCATTAAGGCAGAGTCCTGAAGCTGGACTAACTTTCAGGCATGTTCAAATGACTTTGGTCTTGTGTTATTCAATAAGTGTACCTCACTAGAGATAACTAGACAGGTTTTATTACGAATGGCTTTCTTTCAGAGAATGTCAAAACTTTGGGTTGAACGTCCCTAAAATTTGGAGATTTAAAATTATTTAGAATCTAAATGACTCTCCAAACTCGAGAACTTCTAGATGGCAAAAGGGGAAGGATTCTGCATATGAACAGAGCACAGAATGAACTTAGATTTCTTGGAACAGTATCTCCTCCGCAGAGACCTCTGGACTCTCCAGGAAAACTGTCTCTCTCCTTCCTTCGCTCCTCAGTGCTGCTTATACATCTCCCTATAGCATGTACAATTTGGTATCTGCCTGTCTCCACACTGGACTGTCAAATCCTTCAGGTGCTTTGTAGCTACCCTCAGCATCTAGAACACTGTCACAAAATGGACAGTCAAGAAATGTATGTTAGTGTGTTGAATACATGAGTGACTCCTGACAACAAGTGACTATTACTGAGTATACTTCATTCTGAGATTTGTCTATCAGTTTTTGTCTTATCTCTAGCTTGATCGAAGATCAGTGAATATAATAATGGCATCACTTGAAGTTATGCTTAGGCATACCTTTTATCTGATAACCAAGATTTTATCCTGTTGAACCAGAGCCAAATATTTAATAAATATCATCACTCATTAAAAAAAAAAAGTACACTGAGTGCTCATATGACAAAGATTGGAATTGGGGGGATCAGCTAAAAAATGTAATCATGATCAAAGTTATATCATATATAAAGTGCCACAATCAATACTGAATTTATGAGATGCTGGCAATGAGATGAATCCTTGATGGTCTGGGGCTGCTGTGGACAAGAGAGGGACATTTGTGAAGCACCGCAAGGTTGAGGACATGTCAAGTTCAGAGACTGATGGGTTTGATAACTACCAAGAGCCTCTGTGAACAATGAATCCTGTGGGTATGAGAGGAAAAAATGTGAACAGGAGCAGGCTTTCTCTTGGGTTCTGGTACTGAGCAGCAGGGGGTATACGAATAAAGTAACAAAGAGTGAATACACAGCATACAAATGAGAAGCAAAGAGAGTGGGGGCAGGGGAGATAGATAGATAGAGATAGAGATAGATACATAGAGAGAGAGAGAGCATGCAGTGACCTTTTGGAAGAGTCACTAGGAATGTGAAGAAAGTCTCTCTCCCTTCTCACCTGGGCAAGTGACAGGGCAGATTGAAGGTAGTGATATTTTTCTTTCCTTGTTTTCATTTTCAAGTTTGTTTCTGAGTAGGTAGCATATTCACATACAAAGAAATTCAAAAGATACAAAAGGATGCATAGCAAAAATTCTTTTTACCCTTGCTCCCAGCCAACAAGGTCTCCCCTCCCTGGAGACAATTATATGAACAGTATTTATGTACCCCACAAGAGCCATGTGGTCCCTGGACTAGCAGCAAAATAATCACCTGGGAACTTGTTAACACGCAAATTCTCAGGCCACACCCCAAACATTGTGAAGAAGAATTTGGGGGTGGGGCCCAGAAATCTTAACAAGCCCTCCTGGTGATTCGGGTGCATGCTGACATTTGAGAACTACTGCTCTAGATAGATTCTGTGCATATATGCACAAATATACATCAATTCCCCCCCCCCTTTTTTGTACAGAAGTATTTTACATTAATATTTTTGGAGATCACAGACTCCTTGAAAATATTTTTAATGCTATGTACAATGTTTAAAGTTTTGCAAGTATTTTCAAGGAGTTCACAGCCCTCTTTGGGATGTTCATGGGCTTCATATTAAGACCTTTTATTGAGTAGGAAAAGGTTGCAGAAGAAGATGGAGATAAGGTGTATCAGGACACATGGAACGTTCTTTCAAGGGAGTGCCAGGCTTTGATGATGGCTATAGGTAAGAGAATGGAGTGAACAAAACAGGTTTAGGGTGGAAGGATAATTTTTTTGAGGTAAAATTCATCTAAATACAATGAGCTATTTTAAAGTATAAAATCCAGCGGCATTTATTGCATTCACAGTATTGCGCAATCACCCCTTCTCTCTGCAGGAAACTGCCTACTTTGGAGTCAAGTTTCCTTAGAAAGAGTTCTTGGGAGAGGCAAGGGGGAAGGATGAGGCCAGGGGATAGGTAGGAGGGGAATGACGCAGGCGGGTGTCAGGTGGCAGGGAGTGCTCAGGCAGTCAGGTAATCAGGGCTGACGGAAGCTCAGAGGCACACACTGGAGGCTGGACAGGTGAGGGCCAAGATGAACAGGCGCCCAACAGCCGGTTTGGATTTCTGTTGTTCAATTAAGAACCGTGGCTTTTTGAGCCACGTCTCCCAGTGAGAATGAGAGTGTGGGGTGCCAGCCATTGTCCAGAGAGATCAAGCCTTAGGCCAAGACTGACTTCTTTCTGCAGATTTCTTGACAGAAGCAAGCCCAACCGGGAGAAAGAAAGACGGGGAGAGCACGGTCTGGCTCTTCTATGAATTTAGACTTGAAACAGAAACAGAAGAAAAGAAAACATACCACATATTCTGAGACTTCTAACCAGGCAGGGACTCTAGCCACGAACACAGTGGCCATTAAAACACTCTCTCTGAGAGGGTAACACTCCTCTGAGGGCAGAGAGTGACTCAGCCTATCTCCGGGAAGGACATTTAGGTTCTGTCAGAGGCCAACATTCACTTGCAGGGTTGGCTTGGAGGCTGTAATCAGTGCAAAACCCTTGCCTGTCAGTAGGCCTTGATTCCAAAAATATGTGTATGTGAGTGCCTACTATGTGCCACATGTTGTCTTAGGTACTGAGAATACAGTGAATAAAATAGACAAAAGTCCCTGCCTCCTGGGAGCTTACAATCTAGTGGAAGGAGATGGTGACCATACAAATAAAAAATAAATTATGTCAAAGTAATAGTCCTGTGGAGAAAAATAAAGCAGGAATAGGAGCTAAGGAGTACCCGGGAGTAAGAGGGCTGAGCAAACTGTCCTTTCAGTAAGCATCTCTGAGAAGGCCTCGCTAAGAGGGTGGACATGTAGGAGGCGACTTGGCAAAGGGGATCGATTACAATTACAGGGATGCTTACGTGATGGTTGTGGTTTCCAGTCCTCCCCCACTGGAAACACCTGTCAGACACAAGGCTAATTGTGGGGACTATGGGTGAGATATTTGAAGGGAAACTCTGGGTTATGTGGGTGCCTCATGTTCTGGCAGGTGGAGGTAAAGGGCTTCCTGGGGTGACCTGGGCCACCACGCTGGATGGGGCCACCCAGCTGGGCAGGGCTTCCTAGAGGACATGACTTTTGGAAATGAGGATGGCAATGACCCAGCCATGATCACTGGGCAGGCAAAGCCTTGGTCACAGGTTTTGAGGTTTTACTGAAGACAAATGCCCTCCCTGATGAGAGGGGAATCTCATCATTGCATTGGTGGAGTCTTTCTCCCCCAAGCAATAAACCTACAGGTGACATTGAAACCTTTTCTAGAATTATTAAAACAAATACAAAAAACCGAAGCCCTAGTCTGGATTATTTTTCTGGAATTCTGACACCCTCAGCATCATTACAAGCCAGCCTGGGCCTTTTGCTTCCTTCTCAATCAGACTCCTCTTCTTAAGACAACAACCCTGGGCTATAATAACGCACTCATATGATCAACCACCTGTCTTTCCCAAGGTCTCATTATCACTATGATTTAAGAGACTGGAAGGAAGAAGCACAGAAGACCTTCCCTGGAATGCTGATGAAAGCAGGGAAAGAGAACTCCTTGGCTATTTGGGCCTCGCAGATTTTTATTACTGAGGGACTCTGTGCCTTAGAAACTCTGTATTATGGGTTTTTGCTGTGATCAGGAGTGATGCTTTATACCCACTGAAGTGCACACAGACACGATCTGACCTATATATATCATGAATCCAAAGCGCCGAGCAGCGATTCAAAACAAGATGTTTAATGTATCTTCTCTAGTTATCCAGGAGGAACCTCCCCTATGAGTACTTGTTCTCTTCAGAGGCTGTGGCAGGGGCTGGAAAAATATACAGAGAAAGGGTAGACCCTCAGATGGGTCTTTTACTACGTTCCAGGGACTCATTTAGTGTCTTCCCAGCCAGGGTTCTTTATTTCTTTGCCTTGCACATGATTATTCCAGGGGGCCTTGGCAGCTTTTGAGAGTAACAGAAATTGAGATGCAAACTGGTGTGATGTATCCTTTTTGCTTTGCAAAATTCTCATCTGCAACCAAACCCAGTCATGCAAAGCAGCCAGATCTAAAATTTGGATTTAATGCTTCAAAAGAAATAGGTGGCAGGCAAGGGAAAATGTTAGTAAATATTAAACCCATGTCAACCCGGTCTCTGACTCTATTGTATATCTTGATGCTGATATCCATAAGCATCAGAAGTCACATTCAACTACTCAGTTGGAAAAAAATCCAAGCATACATGCACAAATAGTATATTTATGGATATCTGCTAACATAAAAAGACTCTGCTGACCACTGGATCATAATCTGGGTCCTCAACGAGTTTTACATTTTGTGGGTGCAGAAAGCAGACAACCAAGCAAGAATGAAGTAAGGGCTAAATAGAGGGGAAAAGAGGTGTGGGGATTTTAACAGGCAAAATTGTTTCCTTCTTAATCATCCTGATTAATAGATAATGGCTGTCAAAGGGATATTATGCTTCTCGCATCCCAGACCAACAGCACATTAATGGGCCATTGGTTAAGCACCAATTATGTGCCACATGTATGCTACACTCTTTACATGTGCTCTCTAATTCAATCGTCAGATGAACTCTGTGAAATAGGTGCTATTGGTAACTTCATCTTACAGATGAGGAAACAGACTCAGAGAAATTAAGTTGCCCAGGATCACATTGCTAGTAGTGGCAGAAGTGAGATTTACAACCAGGTCCAAGGCCAAGTTCTGAGGATGCAGACTTGATGGCCTAACTCTTCATTATTGCAGACACAGTCACCACGAAGTCACCTGGAACTGCCCAGAACAGGTGCACCAAGCCAGGGGCTGAGGACCTGAGGACTGAAACCAACTGTAAAGGAAGGAAGTGAAAATGCCTATTTATTACTCTAACTCTGAATGTAATGACTCTTTAGACTTTGATGTTTGCCCCGACCTTTCTGTGTTCTGTGAGGGAATGGGGAGGTGAGCTGTTGTGCAATAATGCCTCCAAAGTCTTTGGACTCTGGCAGCACAAGAAAAATATTAAGAAGCAGAGGCCACACTTTTCCCACACGGAGCTCAGTGGAAGGTGAGCTCAGCTACCTGCATCGTTCTTTTAAAGGCCTAGCTGCAGGCTACCTTCAGCTGCATTGGTTTGGCCACAGTCCAAAGCGGACCAAGCCCCTCAGGCTGGTTTTAGCACAATTGTTATTCCTAGCCTCTTCTACAGGGAGAGGGTCGGCCATGAAGGCTGCAGTCATAGGCTTTGAACAGATGGCTTAACCAAGATGGTGACACTGCCAGCTACACGTGGAATGCCTGGGTGACTTGGCCGTCCCCGTCTCCTGGTCCTTTTCTCTTGTACTCCTCTCCCAGGCTCAAAGATGTATATTGTGCTGGATGGAAAACTGCAACAGAGTTCGTCTTAGCTGTCACTGGGACAACACCACTCACCACAAGACTAACTGCAGAGAAGCTGGGGAGTAAGACCTGGGGAAATCCAAGGACATAAACTCTTTCCAGTTTCCAGTGAAACCTCACAGAGCCAATGTCACACTTTACGGTGTATCCTTCACTCTTAGCAGAGGAAAGGACTTTCTGGTTTGCTATTTCCTCTCTCTAGTATTACTCTTTTTGTATTCCCAGTGCCTAGAAAAGTGCCTGACGTAATGGGTGTTGAGTTAATGTTTGCCAAATCAATCCGGAAGAAGACACTTAGGGGGAAGCTTCAAGGCCATCTGGAAAGCGGCTTTTCTATTGGATGAACTGTGCCCCAGAAAAGGGACGATCTGCTAGATGGGACCTTGGATCCACCCAAAACCCAACCCTGGGGGCAGCCTGCGTGTTCTGGGGCTGGAGTGTGGTAGGGAAATTCTACAGCTAGATCTGGAGAGACAGAGGTAAGAACCTCCTTCAAAAATCAGAGTCAAGAAGTACAATATGGAGAAAGGACTGATGCTTTTCACTGAAAACTCAAATAGTCTATATTGAGAACCCAGTGCAGTAGTGCTGGGGGTCAAACTTAAGGTCTAGAAAGAATCTGGCCTTAAAGAATTGTATCAGGTTGGGCAGCGCGATGGAGACCAAATTCTGGAGGCTTCCAAGCATTATCCTGGAGAGAGCACACTCACCCATCTGGGCAACAGGTGCTATAGAAACACTTGGGATGCAGATGTTGTAGTCTTCATTTTGACTAACTTTTTTTTTTTTTTAACTTGCCCTCAGCATGATTTCACTGTACCCTTTATTTGCAGCCGCGTTGAGGGTATCAGGTTGGGCCTCCGCCCCACAATTCCCCCAGGTGATTTAAAGCTGACAGTTTCCCAGGAAGGGAGGCTTTCCTGTCTGGGACTTTCCACCAGACTTCATTTCCAAGTACAGCTGCAGTCCTGCAGGGAGGCCCCTCCAGTCTGGACTTGTCTGAGAGAGACGAAGGGTTGGGTCAGTCCTTCCTGCCCTGCCCTGGCCCAACCTGTATATCTCCTCCTGCAGCAATTGCAGTTCCTGGAGAACAGCCAGGAACCGCCTGCAGAGCCAAGGCCCCTGGGGGAATTTTGCTTCTGATCACACACCTTCAAGTTCCCAAGGGAGGAATGCAGCCTATTTGGAAAGGGTTCATTTTCCCGGCCTCAGCAGAGCGCCTGGCCAATCTCTCCCATACATGTGTGTACAGGAGGGACTTCCCTTCCCTTCTCTTTCTCCTCATTGTCTCCACCCCCTCCACTCCCCGCTCAGCCCCAGTATACAAGCCTTAACCTGAACATCACGTTGGCCACAGGGGGACAAGTGTGCAGAGAGACTGCTCTGGATAAAATTAATGCCTTTTAGTTTCAGCAATGCTGCCCTCAAGCAGAAACCTGACTGCTGTGCCGATTCAGGGTCCCTTCCTTCAGCTGCCAGCTGAGACTCGAGATCTGGACCTCCTTGCCCGGATGTGTGGCTGAAGGGAAGCTGGAATGGCTCTCATATATATCTCCCTCATGGTGGGGGAGCCGGGGACGCTGCTGAGGCCTAAATTTTCCCCTTCCAGTTGCTATAGCATCTGAAATTCCCAGGAATCTTGCAGCACGTTAAGAGGGTAGCCCTGTGGGGGGATTAAGATAGCAACCATGGGTGCACACCTTAAGTGTTCAATGAATCAGAAGTTTCTTCAAACCACCCAGCAAAGACCCAGAATTCCTGGAGGAGGAGGTGCTTCTTGAGGTGCTAGTTATCTGAGGAAGATGGCAGAAGGCTTAACCCTAGTGAAAAGAGCCCAATGCCAAGAAAAGACTCACTTTTTCTGGGCAAGGCAGGCTTCCTCTCCCTGCCATGGCTGAAGGGTCCTCTGAGAGAACAGCCTAGAAGCAGTTCTCAAAGTTCAGTTCCCAGCCTTGTGGTGGTCTGGGAAAGTCTTCCAAGTGGTCTGCAGGCTGGTTCAAATTACACGGGTGTAGTTCTTCAGTATCATACTCTACCCTCGGGCTCCAAATGATTCTGGGAAGTTAAATCTGAGATGCCCTATTCCAGGCAAGCACCCTGCAAGTATCATCATCATCATCATCATCATCGTCATCGAGCATTTCCCTAGATTTCATGAACACAGCCTTCAACACTCATTCATTCAACAAACTTTTATTAAATATCTTTCTTCTGCACATGTGTTAGGACAGGAGACAGTGCCTCTGTCTTTCAAAAGAGCTTATTTTACTCTCGGGGGGGGGGAATGCATGGGCAAAGCAATAATTATTGACAACATGGGACGATTCTCTAAATACTGACAGAAGAATCCAAAAATGCTATGGGGACACAACCTGTGTCTACGGAGGCCAAGGACAACTTCCCAGGACAGGTGACTTTCAGGAGAGTTTTGAAGGAGTCGTAGTTTACCTTAGAGATGAGAAGGAAGGCTTCTCAGGAAGCAAGATGCAATGATTTACTCTTGATAACATGGACCGTGAACTTGCTGAAATTGACTCCTTCCTTCCTTTAGGTAAAAACCAGATTTTCAAAGGAAGCAGTCTTGACGTGAGACCTAAATGGTGTATCCTACTTGGACATTTGGAGATGAGGGAGGGGTCGGCATTCTAGGCTGAGGGACCAGCACAATCAAAGGAGTTATGGGGAGTTATGCAGTTCAGAGAATATGAAGGGGAGTAGGGAGAAGTTAGGAACTGGACCTTTGACCAATCAACCACCTCATCCTATCAATTCCACCTTTGAAATGCAACGGATCAGGGCCAGAGTTCAGAACTCAGGTCCTGTCTGTCAGTCCTATCGCTAACCCTGTCAGTCCTTTTGCCGCTGCCTAGTTCATTCAGGCCCTCATCATCTCTTAGCCTCCCTCTCAACGGGCCTCCCTGCCTCCCTGCCTCCCTTCCAAATCATTATCCACACCGCCATTAGGGCTATTTTCCTAAAATGCAAGTTTGTCATTTTTCTGCATGACACGTCTCAGTGGTACCATTTCAGGATAATCCCCAGTGTTTAGAAAGGCTATCGTATAAGGTCCTTTGGGATCCAGTCCCTGTCTACCTCCCTCGCTCTGTAGCCACTGCTCCCACCCACCTTACACCCTGCTTTTGATTCACCAAATATGTTGTGTTGTTTCATGCCTTCAGGTTTTTGCACATGCTGTTTCCTCTCCCTGGAAAACCATTCTGAGTCTTATCCTCTCAGCAAACTGGTCTTCAATCTTTGAACCCAAATGCCGCCTCCCCCAACCGTCCCATACAGGGTTAATTACTGCTGTTACATACTTATATTTATATTGTTCCTCAGGCCTGGCTGCACATGACCATCACCTGGTGTGGGGGGACTGTAAGAATACTCATGTCCAGGCTCCTCTCCAGGTCAATTAAACCAGGGTCTCTGAGGGTGGGGCTGAGCAGGGGTTTTAAAAGCTCCCTCGGCGATTCTAATGTGAGGTCAAGCTTGAGAGCTACTGGTCAGGCAAAGTGGAGAACCAGGAGGCCGGAATCCTAAACTCTGCGCTGAGTCACTGCATGATCCCGGGCAAATCAGTTTTGATTCCTCTGGCCTCATTTCTCATCCGTAAATTGGGAGTTCTGAACCAGAAGATTTCTGAGGCCCATGCCACATCACTGGCCCTTCTTGAAATGTCATTCCCAGGTCGCAGAGGGGTAGTGGGCTATTGGGGCTCAGTTCTGCTTTTTACCTGACTGGTGGGGGACATGAGCTGCGTGTTGCTCAGCCTTTCCTGCCCTTCCCTCCACTATGTCTTCTGTCCTCCCGTTCCTAGCGGGGCTGAGATTTCCTGTAAGCCATCCTTCCAGAAGGAGCTAGGAGCCTTTCAGGCAGCAGGCAGGCTCCCTGCTGTCACACTGCTGAGCTGAAGTGGAATCCTGGAGAGCCCAAGGCTGGGGCTGTTTTTACGTCACTAGATAGGATTTCTTTCAGGAATGAATGGGCTGCGTCTACTGCGTTTTCTTTTCAAAATGTCATGCGCACTTCGAGAGCACATGTAGGCGTATATAAAGTGTTAACGGTAAAAACTAAATGTAAATGGTGCTTCCCTTGTATTTTGCTGACTGATCTGGAGCTGCGGGACTCTGGGTGGGAACCCTCGCTTCTGTGAAAATCAGACAGTTGGGCATATGGAGAATCTCCAACATTTAGTCACAGAACAAGTGCAGCCCCTGCAAACAGTTTCTATTACTGGCAATCCAGTGTGTCCTGATAACAGACGAGACTCTGTCTTATGGTAATGTGCAAAGACAGAGCCCATGGTGCCTTCATTTTTATTAGAAATAAATCATGTCAGTCTCTCCCCGCAGTCAATATGAATTTGATGCCTTGCAAATAAAAGCAGTTCTAACTTGAGCAGACACAATCCATTATCCTGCCATCTGTGGTGTCCTGGTTTCCATGTAGGGATAACAAAAAGATAGGGTTTTCTTGAAAGCCTGGCACTCTGAGTGCAGAGGGAAACATACCGCCTTTAAAAGGTATTATTAAACTGGCTCTCAGAGTAAATACTATGAAATCAGCCTTGGGTCCACAGAGTCCCCAAATTGCTGCGTTTCCCATTTCTATGATTTTTATATTCCCTATAATGATTAAGCAGAAGGAACAAAACCACTTTTCCTTTCTCAGTTATCTGCCATTTTTCAGTTCCTAACCTTGATTGCACATTGGAATCCTCTGGGAAGCCTTGGAAATAAGCTGATGCTGGGACTGCCTGCCTCCTTCCAAGATTCTGATTTAATTGTCTTCGGTGGGGTCCAGGATCCCATAACTTTGAAAAGCTCCCTAGGTGATTCTAATGTGCAGTTAGGGTGAGAACCACTGGAGTAAACATTATAGAGTGTCGCCTGCCCTTATTTATGAAAATAATTCACAGAAGTTGAATATACTCTTGTGAATCTTTTTTTCAAATTCCACAAAGTAATTCACAGAAGTTGAATATACCCTTGTGAATCTTTTTTTCAAATTCCACATTTATTGGACTGTGGTGGGTAGACACTGCTACCAAGATAGACATACCCAGATCCTTGCTTTCCAGAAATGATAACTTAGTTGGTTTTTTTTCTGTACCTTACTAGCATTGGTGTTTGTTATTTGAAAAACCCAAAACCTTAAAAAGCAACTCAAAGCAAAACAAAATAGAAACCTCCCTGTAGCTATTTGGCAAAATTGCCATAAGTATTACAATGTGCACACTTTCTGTCCAAGAAATTCCACTTTTAGGCATTTATACTGAAGACATTATTAAGGGTGTGCACAATACGGATGTTTATCAAAACATTGTTTATTCCAGGGAAATTTTGGAGGTTCAGGGGATTGGTAAATAAAATGGTAAGACACCAAACTTTCTAGAGCACTATATACATCATTAAAAATTATAATGCAGATTTTTCATAGGTTATGGAAAAGATTCACAATGTACTAAGGGAAAAACACCAGACTCTAGAGCAATTTCCTGTTTAAGAGAACCATTATATGCTTACAGGAAAAACAACAACAACTGGATCTGACAATTAAGTTCAATAAACTTAATTGTTCGACTTTGTATGCCTCAGTGTTAAAAGAAGGTATCTCTGGCCATGGGACCCCGGATGATTTTACTGTTTTTGTTTGTCTTAGGAAGAAGGTATAAAAGTAGATATTGGATGACTAAGTAAGGCTGGCCAAGTTTAGGAGTCAGAGAATTCTCCAAGGATTGTCAAATTCTCAGCTGTTGATGTACTATTGTCTGGAAGAGCTGAGCTCTGTCGACATAAGAAATGTACAAACCTACAAAGAATTTTTATAAGATTTTATTTAAACCAAGCTGATGACAATTGCTGGGAAGCAAGATCTCACATACTTCAGAGAATGACAGTTTGTAGTTTCTTTTTTTCTTAATTTTTTTTATTGGGGAACAGCCATGGTCATTGGCTACACATTGCTTTCATGCTACAATGGCATAGTTGACTCTTTTAGGGAGGGCGCAGCTCACAGTGACCCATTGGGGTTGGAACTGGCAACCTTGGTGCTATGAGCACCATGCTCTAATCAACTGAGCTAACTGGTCACCCCTGCAGTTTCTTTTATGCATTTGAAAGTAAGGAGGGGAATAAGGAAGCTTATAATCAAGGTGTGGATTGGATTACAGGATAATTAACAAGATTATTTGTTTTCTTGAGGGTGGTTATGCTTATTTCAAAGATGTGTTTAAACTAGATGCACAAAAACAATGGACAGGGCTTCCTTCGGCAAAGGTAAACAATTTACTAAAAGGTTATATGCCTGGGCATGACTACCCACCATGACTTGCTCTGCTAGGAATTTATGACCAGATCACCCCTGTGAAGTTACTTTCCATAGAACCTCTTTTTCATCCACGCTTCCACTCTGGTGGCCTCACCCTTCTCTTCCCCGCAGTGCCAAAGTGTGTGATCATGGGCTGCCTCTCAACATGAAGAATGGTTGTTATGAACAGAGTAGCTTTAGAATTTCAACACAGGAGGGCTTAGGGGTGCATGAAAGGGTGAGCAGACTGGGGGCCTTATCTTGAGGCTGCTAATATCCTATTCCTTAGATTGTATTTGTTAGAGAAAAATAGAGAAAAAATTTTTTTACAGGTGTCTTTATTCACATTTTACATAAGATTGTGAAAATATCAGTTGTCTCTGTAAAAGACTTTCCCTATTATTATCATGATTTGGAGGCCGGGGGGGAACTAAGAGATTGTGTCAGTCAGACTACAACTAGGAAATCAGAAACCACCCGGCGCATTTAAATAGAGGGAATTGAATGGGGGGAATTGGTTACAAAGGTGATGGATGAAACTGAGAAACCAACCAGGGGACTGGGAGACAACTGAAGACTAGCAGTAGTTGGATGTCACTATCAGCCGTAGACTGGAGGGACAATCAAAGGGAGGCGGAGAGTTCCCAGAGCCCAGAAGCAGGGGTCATCTCGAGCACAAAGGTGTCCACTGCTATCAGTGCGGCCTAAGACAGCAAAGAGAGTGAGAAATACTCCAGCTTTTCTTGCCTTCCGATCTCTGCCAGTGTCTCCCATTGGCTAAGCCCAGCTATCAGTCAGTGACAAGGAAGAATTCCCACCCCATAGTGCAGAGCAGGGGAGGCGGGAGGAATGGAGAGGAGGTCATTCAGGCCAGGACTGTGTTATAGAAATGAGCCAAGGATGACTTCTGTGTATTGGCCCCTAGATGGATTAGTTCTTTACTGCAGGCTGGACCCATTAGCTCGAAAGCCAGCCAGCACCAAACTCAAATTGTTACACATCCTGTTACTTCAAAAATAGCCAAACAAGAAGATATTTTTAGCCATTTAGAGCCTGCCGGCTTTGCATACCCCGTGAAACCTCACCCATCTGCTGGCCATTGGTAAGGTAGAGCTATGTGGTTACATGGCCCCAATATGCTGTGGCCCTTTGGAGTTTTCTAACCCAGAGACTCCCCCTGGGTGACATCACCTAGACATGTAAGTGCTGCTGAGTGACATCGCCTGCACATGTAAGGTCCCTCTCAGATCCCCTTCCTCATGCTCTCCTGTCTTTCTGGACAGCGGTCCCCTCCCCATAAGCCTCTGCATAGCCTTCCCCTCTCATGTGACCCTGTCCAAGTGCTGCTCAACAAAGCTGGTAAATTACTGCCTTCGGTGGTCATATTTTTTTTCCAGGATCAGTCCCAAATCCCTTGAACCTTCTATAGACTGGCATAGAGATTACAGAAGGGAGCTAAAGTCCCTATGGTCACCCCTTAGAGTCCCCATCAGTTGTGAAAAATGAGTAACATACTACTACACTGATAGAAAAAACTTAAATGATAAGGACATAGCTTTTATTGATTTCGTTATTAAATTGAGCTGTATGAATTGCCAGTATTCATCTGGTTTTGAGCCACAAAGATGGCAGTGTCGTATGGTTCTGCCTTAGACTTTGGGGTTGACTTCTCTCCATCCCATTGGTCTCTAAACCCGATCTATATTCCATTCATTCATTTATCGGTCCCGCTTACTGTGCACCTACTTTGTGTGACAGGGTCTTTGCTTACATGTTTCTTTGCTAGTCTCTTCTTCAGTACAGGCCCCGTCCCCTTTGGCCTAGATGACTGCTTGCAGACTCTAGTGTGCCTCCAAATTACCAGGGAGAGATAGGTTAAAAATGCAGATTCCTAGGTCTCCCTATTGGCTATGAATTCAGGTCTAGGGCACAGTTAAAATGATGTTTATTTATTGTAAACAAGCATCCAGGGTGTTCTGAGATACGGGGTGGGGGTGGAATAGGGGTGGGTGTTTACTACCCTTCAAGTAATTCTGTGTCACTCCCCAGCTTAAAATACCATAACGTTTTCCCACTGACTACAAGGTGAAACCCAAGTTCATCAGCTAACAGGAAAGACCCGCCATGATTGACTCCTGCCCCACTTTGGAGGTTTTCTTCCTGCCTCTTCACTTCCCATAAGAATACGTGCTCCAGTTCTGCTGAATGCTTACTGGTCCCCAAATACCCACCTCTGTGCCTGGAAATTGACCTGCTCTGGTCCCTCACTTTTAGACCAGACCAACCCACCAAATGGCTGCCCCCAGTCAACAGGAGTGGCTCTCTCTTCTAGGTCTGCTCTCTCTCCCTGTTCTGCCAGCTTCTGACGCTTTGACTCTGTTGCCAACTGACCCGGACTTTGTGGGCGATGACCTCCCAGCCCTCTATAGAGCTTGGCCAGCACTCCTCTCTGGCTCTCCCCACTTCTCGTTTGGCTCCACTTTGAGGTTCATGGCCAGCTTGCCTGGCCCACACCCTGAGGGGCCCATTTTGGCTCCTGGTGAGCAGGAATTCAACAGCACTTGCTTTTCTCTTTCACCTGGCATGACCTTTCCTCATGTCTCAGCCAGAGGAGCTTCTCAAGACTTAGCTTGAAAGCCATGTCCTCAAAGTTACCCTTTCCAATGTTCCCAGGAAGAATTAGCCACTCCTTTCTCTGGGCCCTCCTGGGCCTCTGTGAACACTTGGAACTGCCCTTATCACATTGATTTATACATTTACCTCTCCCATGGGGCCAGGAACTTATCTTAATGGACTTGCTGATGTGCCAGGTATGCAGTGAGTGCTTCCTAAGTGTTTGCACAATGAATGAAGGCTTTCTGACTTCCACTCTGCCTCAGGTTTACATTCTGGGTCCTATATGTTTGTTACCTTAGGGGACACTAATTACAAATTGCACCATTAGTAACAGAACAAAATTTAGAAATGTGCAAATCCTACTGAGGCTGTGGTGCATCCTTCTTAGGCTGGGTCATTCAAATGATGAATTTATGACCTTATTGCTCGTGGTTACCTTATTAATTATTTTATATACTGCACACTGTGATACTCCTGCTCTATACCACCTGACCTTAGGAATTAGTTCACTCTTAGAGTTGTGCACTGAGTGGTATTCCCAGATGATAATTACCATGAGTCGCTCTTCAACTTGTTAATAATTATAAGCAGGAAGAAGCTTAGCAATATTTAATATATGTATTGTTAAAACCCAATACATAACCCTTAAGATAGATAATGCAATCCTTCTCCTCAGTTAATTTCAGCTTTTCCTTTTTCTTACTCATCTCATTAGAGGCTGGCCTGTGAAAGTATAAAAATTTGTGTAAGGACAGGTTAGATCTTATCTGAGGGTTATTTTTTACTGGTTGTGCTGGGAAGAGCTCATTGTAGGAGTTCTGCTTTGTGACCTGGTCCCACAGTCAGGGTCCAGTGAATACTATAAAGTCTGAAAGACATGAGGGGTATAAATGTATACCCAGGTCTCTACTTGAGATGCAGCAGCCAAACTAGAGAAAGGACGCAAATGATGACCAGCGTTATCTTATAACAGACAATGATATGATATTTAGAAATGGGACTAAACTTGGCTTAGAGGTTGGGCTATTTGCCATGTTCTAACAGAAACCATGACAATGCCACACAGAGGGAATTTCAATGATACTTTTATATTTTATAAGCATTGTCTCATTTATTCTCTATAGCCAAGTCCAGTAAACCCTGTTTGTAGGCAAAGAAAACACAATTGAGTATTTTGACCAAGATCATAAGAAGTAGAAACTTTGCAGGTAGGTTTCCAACTTTAAAATCCAACATTTTATACACAATGCTGGATTCTGTTTCCTGTGGAGCAGCTAGAAGTGCCAACTGGATTATTGTGGCCAAGGTCACGGTTCGTACACCCAGCTGGCTCACTTAGACACTTGGGGAAAAGGACTGTATGTTTCATCTTCTTCCCTTCCAGCGCACATGGTTTCACAGTTATGTCATTGGTGTTTCAGGCATTGACCTTTATTGAACATCTGTCTCTTTTATGCCAGGCTCTGTGTTTGGTGTTGGAAATGCAGTCTGATCCTCAAGAAACTTGAAATTTAATAGCAGAGACAAGTAAATACAGTGTGATAAGGACTTTGATAGAGGCATACATGGGCATATATGGAGCCAGGGGAAATATAATTCACATTGGGGGTTGAGGCCAGCAAAGTTTCCGGGAATCTGCTAGTCACAGAAATCTTGCAAACTAGTTAGCTAGGCTAGGTGGAGTTAGCCAGGGGAAAGATAGCGCAGGAAGAGAGGACAGCTTGTGCGCATGCATGGTAGTGAAAGAACATGGCCTATCTGGGCAATAGCAAGTGTGGTGAGAGCTCAGAGTAGACAAGGTGAGGTGGGAGAGGTAGGCAGGGTCCAATGAGAGTTGCCTTGGGGTCCATGATAAGGAGTTCAACTTGACTTAGATTGTTTTAATGAGCTCGAAAGGATTTTAAATTAGAGTGGGGGTATGTATTTTATAAAGATTCCTCGGGAAATCATATGGAGGAGGAAGAGTTGGGGAGCAAGGCTGGAGGCAGAGCCCCGAATGCCCCAAGGAGTGGAAGCAGGGAAACATCAGAAAGGGACATTACTGAAGACCGAAACTGTGCAGTGCCATGAAAAGCCTTCTGTGTGCCAGGTACCAGGCTAGGTGCTCTTCATGCATTGTCTCAAATCATCATCACGCCAAGACCAGGAAGCGGGTATCAACTATCCTCATTCATAGATGGTAAAACTGGACTGTGTGTCACACAGTTATAAATATTGGAGCAGACATTTGAACTCAGGCCTTAATTATCTCCACAACCTCTGAGCTTAACCTCTCTATCATACTGCCTTTTGACAAGGATTGGCCTCATCCAGAATAGAGAACAAGGTCTTTGTCTAAGACACAGAGACTCTTCAGACTGAGTAGCTCAAATTTTTTTTCTCCATTAGATAGTGATAGAAAGGGATCCTCTGTATTACAAGCCAATAATTGGTAAGAATTCACAAGTGAATTATCTAAAACAGACTGCAGCCTCTATCTTTTGACATAGCTGGGACACAACAGGGAAATTCTTGTTTTGCTAGATGGGGCTGGGATGGGTAGGGCTCAGGCACAAGATGAAATAAAACCCCTGGCTTGTCCTGATCAATTGTGGCAATTCCCTTCTTTGTGGGGCTGGGGTGGATAGAGCTCAGGAACAAGGTGAAATGACAAACCCACTTATTCTGATCTATTGTGGCAATTCCCTTCTTTGTGGGGCTTTCATGCCATGCCGTGCTGTGCCATAGCCCCAGCCCCATCAAGGGCCTACAGTGGAAGCTGTCATGTTACAAAGCGGACCGATGACCTCCCTCTGAAGATTTAGGATGGCAGACTAGAAGGGAGTGGGTGGAGGTCCTCTCTCCAGTGGATGAAGTTGCAAGATGAAATAGCCAGGAGCTGTTGGTGGCTGGGTTATCTACTATGAGGAGAACGCTGGACTTCAGAAAGGAATAGGAACTTGATCTCCTGTAGGGAGAAGAAGAGCCTGGCAGAGATGGGGCCTCTGGTTTTAGTTGTATGTGAGGCCCAACTGCACCCAGCCTTTCTTACCACTGGATTTTTTAATTCTTCCTTGGATCCTATAAATGCCCTTAGTGTCCATCTAATACAATCTATTCTTTGCTTAAGCTAGTTTGAGTTTGGTCCTAACTAATTCATCAACTCCATCCCAAATCCTCTGAAGAGTAATTGGCCCCTAAATTTCAAAAAGAGAATGATTTGGGGGGAGATAAAAGACGACTGCTAGGTGCTAAGTCTACCTCAGTGTGGGCAATTACGCATAAAGACTCAAACAGATGAATAGAGAATCTCTCATAAAGAGGAAGTATTTATGCTCCATTTGTTTGCAGCTGCTTTTCAAAAAGTGGGCCTACCTTAGTATGGCTCATTAGTCTATGAAGCCTGACTAGTATAATGGGTTGGCTACTTTTGGTTCTCCGTGTTGTAGTTGGATGTCTAAACAAGGTGAGATTCTAGGGAGGGCCCAGTAACTGTCCACTGGTTGTAACAACTGACTCATCTTACATTTTGGTCCAACCCTCCATTGGGAAAATAGAATTGGCTCAGCAGGGGGCTCACCGGAGCCCGTTTGCATGCTGGGGTGTGGTCACAGGGGAACTCCAGGGCTAGTGCAAGCAAAAGAAACAGCATTAGTTCGTATTCTCCAGGGACCCAGGAACAAGACACAAAGCCCAAGGGGTCTCAATCGGGCCGGACACCAAAATTGAGCAAGGGGTCAGAGCCAGGTAGAAAACAAAGGTAGACAGTCTAAGAAAGTGGCTGCCAGTGGGACTGGGGTGTCCAAGACTTTCAATGATGTACACTGACCTGTGTATATAGGCCTATTTAGATTAAAACACTGATTACAGGTGGACAATTCTAGCAACCACTCAAGGATTTGGTTACCTCACGTACAATGAACCATCGGCTTGGGAAGGACCTGGTGTGTGTACACAGAGGGGGCAAAGAGGAGGGCGGCACGTTAGGCAAGAATCCTTGTGTGGACCCTTAGTTCCAGGAAGCCTGCTGCTTATCCTTTTTTTGACCATAGAAGCCAAGCCACACAGCCATAAAATGGAACACAATTGAATAGTGTTCCATGCTATGTCAATTTGTGTTCAAGTGACAGATAGGGAATTTCATATAACATCTTTATTTATCCAAACATTTGGCTAGTGTGGGTAAAGATAACAAGCATTATCTGGGCTCTTAGGGAGGCTCACCATGACATAAATAGACACAGTTGCCCAAAAAAACATGATTTTTACTCTAATAGCTGTCTGGCACTCACTAATCAAGTCAGTTGAATAACTAATGCTTCTCTCTGACATTCGCTTTAGCAGGCATGGTGTCTGCATGTCTGTGTCTTCTCACAGTCAAGGAGTTTCATTTTGTTTTGTTCCCCCCTCCCCCATCTGAGCAAATAGAGAAATGGTTGTTGAATCAACAAGCCCAGGGGTTCCATGCTGCTTTCTTGTGGGGAAGGAAGCAGCAGGTTGACCTGAACAGTGATGGGAATCACTCTGGGGGTCCAGAGAAATGGGTTTGACCATCAAAGGAAAGTCAAAGTGAACTAGTGGGAGGTGGATGAGTAACTTACACAGCGAGCCCTCACTTCCCATGTGGGAAGCAGACCCTTGAAGTTCAAAGCTTAGTTGAATCAGAGGGAAGGAAGGTAAGGTTTTTGCACTGCCTGGGAATTGAAAGACATCCTTTGGTTTATGGTAGTGAGCAGTGGAGAACACAATAGAGACTGCGGCCAACTCCTCGGTCAGCTATGGAGAAACAGTGGGTAGTCAGTGGTTCCACAGAAGTGCACCTCTCTTTTCCTTTCCTCCAAAAGCAGGATGTGGCCCAGAGAGCAAGGAATGTTTCTCGATCTCCTCAAGGCCTTCCCACTACCTGGCAACAGTGCCGTGCAGCTGCTGGACAGATGTTTCCCCGCATCAGATTATATCACAACCCTGATTAGAATTCTTTGGGGGTTCTCATCTGCTACAAGACAAGGTCCACACTTCTAAGTGGGTGCATACTTAGCTTAGATCCAATGTGGCCCCATCTGCCTCTCTAAGCCTAAGATCCCAGGTCCCAGCCACAGACAGTTTACTAGATCATGGAAGACTCTTCTACCTGTGTGCATGCTTTTCCCTGTCTGGATTGCCCCATATATCTGTGTGCATTCTGTCCCCTATCTGGATTGCTTTTCTCAGTTCACTTGGCTTAGCTCCACTTATCTTTTTTTTTTTTTTTTTTTAAAGATTTTTATTGAGGAATTAGGGGGATGGGAACAGTGCTGGGGAATTGGGAAAAGGGGAACAGACAAGTTGCTGCCATTTTGTTCTTCAGTCTAGTTGTGGAGGACATTGCTTCACTGGCCCAAGTAGGCACCATCATTGTGCTCTTCCCGGGCGAGGCAGATCAGTCGCCGGCTTCTGGACAGCTGCTCACTGCGGCTGCTGGCTGCTCACGCTGGCTGCTGGCTACATACAGTAGCCCATGGCAACCCACTGCCACAGGGGCTGTAGCCTACGCCGTCGCCAGCGACTCACAGCAGCCCAGCTCCAAGTTGAGCTGTTGTTCAGCATCTTAGCTGTAGAGGGCAGTGTCACTGGCCCTCATATGTGGGATCCGAACCTGGGCCCTCTGGTGTCCCAAGCTAGTTCTTAACCATTGCGCCACTCGGCCGGCCCCGCTTATCTTTTAAGACCCAACTCAGAGAGTATCACTGAAGGGCTTTCCCTGCCTCTCCTGACCCTTTGCCCAGGGAGACCACTCTCTGGGCTTCCTCTTGCCCATACAGTCCTGTATTTTCTCATGACGCACTTAAATATCACTTGAACATCCCCAACCCACCTCCACACTCCCCCAGGCCTCACTAGATTGTGGGTACAAATGAAGTCACATTAACAGTTAAGCCAAAGCTCACTGGCTGCAAATCCTCCCCCCAATAGTGGTAGGACCTCAAGTTCACTTTCTGGGTTCCCTTCCATCTAGTATCTTTCAGTGGGCCTTCAGGCGAGGTCTTGTGGGACCTTGTCACTCTGGTCACTGCCCATGCTGCAGTGACTTCCCTTGCAGTTGTGAGGATGTCACAACCACCCTGGGTACCATGCCAGCCCAAACGGTGGCCACAGACCTTTCAATTCTACCCCACTGAAGGCTCTAGGAAAATAGGAAAGAAAAGAGAGAAGCCTCTGCCTGGCTTCTTGACATGGAAGCTCTCAGAGCCCCCAGCCCCAGATCCCATGTTCCCTTATAGGGGCTTTCCAGTCACATGGCAGAGGCATCTCCCAGCCTTCCCCCCCGCTCATGGGCCCCCCTTGTCAGAGGCAGCTTCCCTCACCACCACTGGCAAGGCCAACTTGGTGCACAACTCTAGAAGGCAGTGATTTCATAAAACACAACATGAGTGGCACCCCCCTGGAGTTGTCCAATAGAGCATCCCAGCATGTGCCTACTTCCCAAGCTTCTTGGGAACAGGCACTAGAGAGTAAGCCCAGAAAGGCCAGGAAGTTCCTGCCTCTCCCTGTCCAAAGCCCTCCTTCCAAGCTCTCAATAAATATTTTCGCTTCTGCCTCTTCCCACCATGCTTGACAGTGGGCTGAGCCTACCCCTAACCCCCAGATTGGGGTGCCCCTTGGGCCCTAGGAATCGAGTACATATACAGTCCATGACCAACTTCTGTGACATAATTATATTATGGATCTGTCTCCTATCAGTGCGCTTCCCGCGGGCAGGGCCTGGGTCTCATTCATCTTTATATCCCTGGAACCCAGCCACTGACAGTAACTGGTGAGTGAATGAATGAGTGAGACTCGTATGGCATTAGCTTTAAAAGGCATCAGCACATGGCTTCTACCGACTTGTCAAATCTCCATGGCTTGGTCCTCTCCTTCCGTCTCCTCCGTGGCCCCCCTGAGATCCTTGCCACAGTTCCCTTCCAATCCATGTCACCATCTCTTCACCTGAGCCAGGCATAGCTTAGCCCAATGCTTCTCACCCTTGGTTGCACATTAAAATCACCTGGAGGGTTTGAAAAATATACTGATGCCCAGACCTCACTCTAGCAGCTAAATCCAATGTGTAGCTGAGGTTGAGGATCCCGCCTCCCCTCCCTGCTGTGCCACCAGAAGACTCCTCACGGCATGCCTTGGGGTGGCGGTCTCTTCAGAAGCATCAGCTGGTGTTCACTGCACTCAGTGTCACAGTACACACGGGAAGTCCAGAGGAGAGTAATAAAAAGTAGGAAAGGAATAAAAAATATGCTCTAGATAAGAGGCTGCTATTGTATATTGAGACTATCTACTGTGAGGGACTAGACATAGCTCTGCCCTGGAACTTTGGTCCTGAAATCAACTGTTGCCCAATCTTCCGTGGACCTTTCGGTCACACTCCAGCCTGTGACCAGGTTCCTTAGGCCCTAACAGCTACTGTACAGCCATCTCCTGTTCACTTACCGCTCCTTCCAGCTCAGGTTGGCCATCAACCTTCTCAGACCCAGTGACCTCTATTTTATTTGGCATTTGTGTCCTCCTGGGAGGTCAAACTGAGGCGGCCGGCTGATTACCCAAGGTCTTGCACATCTTTAGGAGGCAGCTGGGTAATTGCGTAACAGTTAGGGCAACATGGCCATGTCCTGGGCCTGGGCCCAATGGCTTCTGAGCACGTGAAGCAACTTAATTTGGTCTTTTCAGCTGCCACTGTGGCTGTGAGCCTCTGGAACAACTTGAAAATTTACTCTTTAATTCTGTCATCATGGATGTCTTTTCCCCGAACTTCCTCCTGCCCGAGGGCCAGAGACTTAATGAGAAGCCCTTCCCCTTTTTAAAAACTTGTGGTCATTTTAATGGGAACACTTAAACTGGGTTTCGTCCAGAGAAGCCAAGTCAAAAACCAGTTACCTGTTATTTCTCAGTCTCGTGGAATGTCAGGGGTGGAATCTTAGCTGTCGCCTATCACAGAGGTTCGCAAGTATGGCAACATATGAGAACCGCCTGAGGAGTTTTACAAAGTGCTGGTGGCTGGGCCTGACTAATTAAAAAGAGCCTCAGGCACTGCTGTTTTTAAAGCCCCCTCATGAGGCAGTGTCCTCAGGGCTGAGAATATTTAGTAATTCAAATTCCTTTATTTTCCATATAAGAAAATTAGGACTGAGGTGTTTAGGGGGGGTCAATTCTGAGTGGTTAGCCCTGCTTGGATGTCCAGTGTGTCCAATAAGCCAGAGCAATAACAGTGACCAGTAAAATGCTGCTCTTTTCTGCCAAGTAACTCCGTCTGGACCGCTTGCCTGCTCCCCCACCTCTTTGCCCAATCTGGTTTTTCATTTCTAAATCAGAAATCTCAGAAGCTCTAGAATCTCTCATCTTTCCAAGCCCCCAAACTCCTAATTTACAGGCTTGATAAAGGAGCTAGAGCAGAGGATGGCTTACCTAGGAACACCCATCAAGGGGCTGTGTCCAGGGTTCCATTTGCTACCTCCATGGCCCCAATCTGTTGAACTTGAACTCTCACCAGGGGGCTGCCAGGATTACTCATATTTAGTCCTGTTTCAATGCTGGCAGTTGGAACATTTAACACTGTATTAGTGGTAACTTGGGGGAAGCTAGACATTTTGGGATTTTGTTGACCCCTTTTCATTTTGAGGTGCTAAGTCATTGTGATGATGATTTGCGGGGAGTGGAGGGGTGAGTGGGGAGAAGGTTACTGGGCTGTTACTGGGGTGAGGCAAGCAAAGGACCTAGGGCACAAAAATTGAAGGAGGCGCTCATTACCAAGGTCATGCATGGGCCTCCTTAAATTGTGTGCCCTATGCCCTTCACTTGCATCACCCTAGACCTGACTCTGAGGCAGGAAGAGGGAGGGGAAGGGGAAGAGGAAAAATTCAGTCCTAGCCAAAGAGCTAAGTGTAGAATTGATTCCAAGTTAAATAGAGTTGGAATGCTAATATGCCAGCCTTAGCCTACCTTAGGCACCAAGCCCCGCTCAAAGACCAGTGATCTCGAAGTAGAGAAGGCCAGAGTTGGGACACCCCCGAGGGTGCTGAGGCAGTGCTGACAAAAGCTCAACTTTCCTCCCTCCTGGCTGTGGTTTGCTCAGTGCCACCACCAGCTTCACCAGTCACAGAGCCTCTGGGCAAAGATGGCCCCTGGAGGGGCAAAGAACAGAGAATCCTGAGAAGCAGCAAGTCTAGATATTTAATTTATTATTTTTGTTTCTTTTTCTTGAGAAGTAGCTACAGAAATCAGCCCGGGTCCTGAGGCTTTGCGTCGCTCCTAGTGTGCAGGGCAGGGAGAGCAACTTCAGGCCACGGGAACGTCTCTTCTCTCATGCGTGGAAATGCTCAACCTTGTGCTATTCTCTGGGCTCAGAGTCCATAATTAGAGCTTTGCAGCCTTTGTCCAGTGTGAACTACAAGTTCCTTGGACAGTTAGCACACACTGAGCTACATCGGATGTTCCTGAGACCTGAGATGCCTGCCTTAACCCTGTCTGCCAGGAAATTACCACATGCCCCTCCGGGTACCTCTGTTGAGATGCATGTCTCGGCTTCTCTCACCAAGCGAGGATGCTTGACAAGTATCCTGTGACATTTTCTGTATTTGATATGGGGTCCTGGAACAGACAAAAAGACGTTAGTGGAAAGACTGGTAAAATCTGAATAAAGTCTTTAGTTAATAATAATGCCTTAATTTTGATAAATGTACCCTGGTTAAGTAAGATGTTAATATTAGGGAAAGCTGGGTGAAGTTTATACAGGAGCCCATTGAGCTACCTCTGCAATTTTTCTATAATTTTAAAATTATTCCAAAACTTAAAAAAAATTTTTTTTTAAATCATTAGATATTTTACCCTGTAGTGAATTTGAAAAACTGAGGTGTTGGAGTAAAAATTTCAACCCAGCCATTTGAAAGTTCTTGGCAAATAACTTGAGTCTGTTTGGCTGGGAAAGGGAGATAATACTGATGTGGTCAGGACTGGTACTTGTCCCCCTAAATTGGCCCTCCCCTTCTTCCAAGTGATAGAAATTTACTTTTTAAATGAATATCTTTGATCAAAATGCCTTTAAATTTCCTTTCTGGGGTGTGTGTGTGTGTGTGTGTGTGTGTGTGTGTGTGTGTGTATGTGAGTGATAACTGAAGGCTTGTTTCTACATACAGCAAAAACCTGCTCGTGCATATTGCTTGGGAAAGTCTTGCTTGTTTTCTTAGAGAGTTCTGGAGGCCTCTAATAGGTAACAAATACCTATGGCTTCCTTCTATTCATTTCATATGTTTTGATCCAAAGGTTTCATAATTCCATCCCCACCCTGGCTATTCCCTAGGGCTGTGAGCAAAAAAGAAAAACATTTTGTAAAGGGCAGCCATTGTATTCTTTTCTTGGCATGTTCCCCTGCAAAGCACTGTGTACACTTAGGGCTCTGTATAAATAAATGACACAAATATAGATCTGGTCGGGGAGGGCTCTTGCCTGCTGTTTTTCTAAGGTCCAATGTTAAGTGTATTGTTGATGTGCTTATGAATTGAGGTTGGCTTATGCTTTGAATGAGGACCAAGTAGAGATGTATTTGAGTATTTGAATTAGGACCAAGTAGAGACAAGCAGATGTTGATTTTTACACATGACCTTTCTTTCTGAATTTGAGGAAGATGATGAAAAGCGAAGGGGAGAAGAAGGGAAAGGAGAATAAAGAAAGAAAGAAGATAAGGTGGCAAGGGCCCTAAAAAAACTAGGGCTTGATTTGCTGGGCACCCAATGCCTCGGAGGTCCTGCCAAAATTCAGATTCAAGTCAGTAGGCCTGGGATGGGGCCTGAGAGTCTGCATGTCTCACAAGCTCCAGGTGAGGCTGATGCTGCAGCTCTACGGAGCTCACCTGAGAAGTATGGCCCTAGCATGGGTTGTACCTTTTTAGTACTAGTGCAAAGGCACTCTCTCTTACTGCTGCTATTACGTGCTCTCACACTCTTACCTCCTTGGTCACTGATGATGCTTTTTTGTCTTCAAGTCAATAACGAGGAAGCTTTTGCAAAGCTTCCCTCAGCATTGCATGGGAGTTATCTTCACTCCCAAAGTCTCTATAGTAGCTGCTCTTTCCCCTCCACCATGATTTTTGATTTCTTAACCTCCTTTCCAGTCCTTTCCCAGCTTGAATCACTCATTCATTCAATTCTCCTGTCCTCCTCACTTTACCAAAACTGGTTTTATTTCTCTAGAGAATTTAATACTCAATCCTTGCACCAAGAACAGCCTCCCACCTTTTCTCTTTGGTTCCACCTCAGAACAAAATTACAAATGGAATCTTCTCGTGGTGGATGAGTTTAGATTAGACTTGACTTATAGCTTTGATGGACAGCTTTTGTTCTGCTCCTAGACCACTTCTTTATGAAGTAATGTTCAGCAAAATATGTGGCTTCCAAAAAGTCTGGGGGAAGACTGATGTTTTTCCTAGAATGCAGTTTCTATGTCATTGTGGTAAACAGGAATTTTGAGGCCTGCAGTCAATGAAGGTCTTTAACATTCTCTTTGGATGAGTCTAATCCCAATGGCTATGCAACCTCCCTGTAAATAAGAATTTTACAAGGTTAGTTTTCCAAATGTTTGATTCTCCTGTCTGAAAACAATGATTTGGGTGTGAATCACTGACTACACATCGTAATGCCTGACACATCCCCCCAAACCCACTCAGGACCAGCAAATGGCAATTAAGCCTACAAAACTGCAACAAACCTTTCTAGCTATAACCATGCATTTAACTCATAAAGCCCTAAGGCTGTTTTGGCAATAACCTCATTAGATTGTTCCATGGTGTGTCAATTAAAAATGAATACAATTTTATTCAAAAGTTGGCTTATGTACCATTCTATCAAATGGAACTTTCTATTAACTGATATTTATGAAATTACATACTTTTCTGGTGCAATGGTAAATAATGATTATTATGATGAGCCTGAAACACTTGCTGAAGTGCCTTCTGAATCATCAAACCAAGATGTGAGTTTTGCTTAATATATTTTGGGGTTAAATATATTTGAGGTTCATTCTTGGGAAATTGGGCATATATGCCTAATAAGATCTTACATTGGCAGGTCAATTTCCAATTTATCTGGTATTTTAAACGAGAACCATTTATAATTCACATTCTAAAGCCAAAGGAATTAAGGTGAAGTGAGTTGCTCAACGTTTATAGAAGGTAGTAAGTAGAAAAGTTAGAACCCAGGACCCAGGTCACCTGTTTTCTTTTATGGTAGTTCTTTTTAAAAATTTTTTTTTCTTTTACAGTCAAATTTATTGGAGTATAACTCTGAGTGAATTCCACCCACTTAAGTGTACTGTTAAATGAATTTTGACAAATGTGTACACTAGTATATAGCACATTTAAGATGTAGAACAGTTCTATACAACTAAAAGTTCCCTCCAGCCCCTTTGCAGTCAATTCCTACCCCATTACTAACCTCTGACAACCACTGACCTACTTTTTGTTACTATAGATCAATTTTGCTTATTGCAGTATTTCATCTAAATGGAATCATACAATATGCATTCTTTGGTTTCTGGCTTTTTTTGTTCAGTGTAACATTTTGAAATAAATTCATGTTGTTGCATGTATCAGAGTGTTACTTTT
>NW_017731466.1:2410799-2414209 GCF_001890085.2 Hipposideros armiger | reverse complement strand
CAGAGTGTTACTTTTATTATGGAGTAGTATTTTACTGTATTAATATACCATTTTTTTCATTTAAATGTTGAAAGACATTTGGATGTCTTCCAGTTATGGTAGTTCTTTATTTGATTAACCAGGACATCCACTTCTCTTACAACCAATGTTATCCTGATTCTAAACGTGCCTGTGGAACTGAGGAGACAAATTTGCTTTTATCTCCATGTACACTCTGAGAGAATTTGCATATCCCAAATTAAGGATATTTGCATATCCAAATAAAAGACAACATGGAAGTTGTCCTTTAAAGTAATGTATCTGGGGATGATACACATTTATTACTTCATTTTCCTTCTCACACTATTTGTGAGTTGAACAAGAAAAAGAAAATGGCTTGTTATTTCAGAGTTGCATGGAATTTCAATTCAATTTGATTCAATAAACATTGGTTAAATATCTATCATGTGTCAATCACAGTGCTCGAGGCTGATAGGACTTGGTCATCTCTGCCTGTAGGGATTTACAGACTTGTAAAATAGGTGTGTCTGATAAAGTGGGGAGGCTATTGCAGTGGCCCAAGGAGGGGAAGGCAGGCTGGTGCGGAGGGAGGAGCTGATTCTTATGGACAAGGTGGCCCTATCCAGACATAAGAAGGGTGGGAATTATTCAGGGTGAGGAAAGCTGACAAGTGGTCAAACAGCCAGATCAACCCAGCTAGCAATGTGGGCACTTGAAAGTGAGTGGCTGCAGGTCATGTTAAGAGATAAGGCTGAGAGGCAGGTCCTGTGTGTGACCCTAATGGATGATGGTAATTGGAGTGTACTCTTTGACAAGGAGACACCAAAAAAAGGTTTTAAATAGGAGAGTAGCCATGAGCACAATATTTGGCAATTCTAGCTTTTGACCTCCATGAGGGTCATCTTTGGCCTCTGAGGAGATGTGCTTTCTGCTCTCCAGGTTAATAACCAGCCAGCTCCAGCAAAACCCCAGGAAGCCATCCAAGTCAGGGATCCTGCACACTCACATCAGACAAACTACACGATTTTGAGTCCCAGAATGTATTTACCTGCATTATTTACCAGACTTGACCAAAATGGTCAACCACGTTACTTTATAGTCTAGATAAAAGAAGTAGAGAGAGACTTCCCACTAAGCCAAACAAAGTGTGAATCCCTGTTCCAGCTACTTAGATATTCTAAGCTGTGGGCTGCATCCATCCTTGTTGCTGCAAGAATGGTGAATTTTGGAGATGAAGTATGACCAGGAGAAAGTCATTATCTGTTTCCTGATTGGCTGCTGAGCAGCTTGTGAACTAGCATCAAAAACAGAAATGTCCTCAGTCTTTCTCCACCCTCTGGGGACCTGGCCCTGTCACAGAGGCTTCTGGAGGAAGGGAAATACCCAGGCCCACTTGATGCCTAAATGGCTCCCTCCCTGGCCATGCCAAGGCCACAGAGGTTTTATTGAAAGCTGCTCCAGCCCTTCTTCCAAGTAGACGTCCTGTTTCTGGTCCCACCTATATCTTCCCATGTTGCCTCTCGTGTGTTCAATCCGAGCCCCTAAAGTCACCTCTCACCATTGCTGCTTGGTTTACAGTGAGCCTGGTTTGGCACTGGGGGTTTTGAGATGAAGCTTCTAGGATGACCACCCCCCTGCTTCAGGAGTAATATTTTGAGGGATACTCCACTCTCACTCAGCCATCCACAGTCGATTCATGCCTGGTCCAGCAGAGAAACTAGTCATTGCATGTCATATTTAAACTGTTAGATGGATAACAAAAGCAATCTCACTGTTTGGCCTAATAGTGTAACATCTTCTTTGTGTTTATTTGAGGATTACCTAGCACGTCAACAAAGTCTATACAATATAAAAGTGCCGATCATAACTTTATCAGTTAAAAAAAAAGTTTTTTTTTCAGAGCAGCACACTAATTTATAATCTAAAGAATACGCAAATATATTTCTTCTCTACTTCACTATATTTTAATTATCTTGCATTCTTCCTTTGAAGGATGAAAGTTTTAAAAGTGCATGCTTCGTATTTCTTTTGAGCCTTTTATCTTATGCCTTTCTTGCCTTTGCTGATATTCTTAGGGAAAAATATTAAAAACCATCATTATCAGTACTGTGGGCCCCCAATGGGGAGAAGGGAGAGAGTTGCAACTGGGGAAATTGGGGAAATAGTTGAACAGAAATGGCGATAGTCTCTCTCCTCCCCCAGTAGAACTGATGGGCCAAACCACTAAGCTTGGGAAGTGGAGCTGGGCCTGACCCAAGCTGGGCTGGCCTGTGAGGGATTTTATCTGGTTGAGCAGGTAAGGCACAGGATGGGATTTCTAAGGAGAGTTTAGGTGCCCTACATGTATCTAACATGTGTATCCAAGGGTCCATCTGTCCTAGGGAAGAGACTAGAATGAACAAGAACCCAATTGGACCAGGGTTCAGAGATCAGCCATGGTCCCTACAGGGAACTGGAGAGGGAACTGGAACCAGAGATCATGGCAGAAGACAGTCAGACAGATGGACCATATGTGGTGTCTTGTGAAAGGGAGGCTATAGCTCCACACTTCTGTGGACACCCGAAGGCAGGTTCATTCTTACCTGGAACACTGGACACTGGGCATAGAACTATTTCCAGCTCCCTCTCAGCAGCAGGGGAGGCTCCACCTGCATTGCAAGCCTGGTTTCACATTGGCTCAGAGTTCAGGCAGAATGAGCCTATAGATCTTGGAGCTCCTATCTTCCTATTATGAAGAGCTATCTTTTCTCTTTATCTCCTTCTCTGTCCAGAGAGACCATTGTCTTACATTTATAATTGTCACTTTATAGTTTACAAAGCAGTTTCATACAGGACTGCCTCAAAGAGAATCTGACACCAGTCTAGAAAGATGAGTAAAGGAGGAATTACTACAGATAAGGAAATGGAGGTCAACTAAGTTGACCAGGGTCACACAGTTAATCCTGTTCTTTTGCTGCCCGCTAAAGTTCAGGCTGTCCACATTCTGAAATCAATTCCAAGGATTTCTGCAGGAAGCTGCTGGCTCAAAAAGTCCATGGTCCTGCTGAGTTCCATGGTGGGCACCAGGAACCTTGCCTGGGTGAGTTCCTTGGGCCCTTGCCTATTTGTTCTCTAGTCTTCTAGCTGGGTTTTCCCAGCCTCTGAGAGCCCAACTGGAATGTGTCTGCCTAAGTTCATAGGCCTACCTGTTCCTCTTTCCCTTGAATGATGCCCTTGGATTTGGACCTAGATCCTCACAATGTGCCTGCTAAGCCCTTACCTGTCTCTATTGTGGAAGGAACTCATAGACTAGTTATCTCTAGATCCCTCAGGGCCAAGAGTCTGGGGGAGCAAGCACTTGGGAAATGAATATTTTCTTCCTGCCCCCCCATTTTATTTCCTTTCATGAAGAGTTTCTTTTTTTTTTTTTT
>NW_017731466.1:2360174-2409992 GCF_001890085.2 Hipposideros armiger | reverse complement strand
CACACACACCAGTGATCAAAAAAGACATGATGATACCGAACATTTTTTTCCATCTTTTGGTCTCTTTCCTAACATTTAAAACAAACATTTTAGAGAAGACACCATGGGTGGGATAGCCACAATGTAGGGTTTTACTGAATACTCAGATTACCACATTTACCTTCCCACTGAGGCGTTCTAAAGGTACTTATGACTCTTACTTAATCTGTGGACTTTGCTCGGATCCCAGGGTGAGTGAGCCTCAGGACAGGATGTTGGTCATGAGGTAAGAATGCACGTCTCTGCAGTAACCTGAGCATCAGCTGCAGTGAGTCTTGGAGGTTCATGGCTTTTTGACTGTGTTTGAACATGGACCAGACAGACTTTGACACAGGAAGTGACACTTCTCTTATCACTCTATGTCTTAGATTGGGTACCCTAGAAACCAAGCCACAGGTGGGAATTCAGGTGCACATATCTTAGTGGGGCAATGCTCTAGAAAGAAAGTGAGGGAAGCAGAATTAGACAGAACAAGGATCTAAGCAAAGGTGTCATCCTAGCTGGAGTTGAGCTTTGGTCTGATCCCAAACAGCATGAATTAATTGCACCACAGAGGTTGAGACAGGGCTGCAACCTTTGGCACAGGGAGAGGGCCACTCCTCTCCAATTAGACATTGGTTGACTGCCCCAGATGAGAGTGGTGGTGCGACCTCTAGGTTGAGGGGCTCCCATGCAGCAAAGGGCAATTCTCTGGAGAAGGGGCCAGCTGTGATCCCTTCACAGCCATCTAGGAGGGGCACTGATAACTCCACCTACTACACAGGGATTAATGCTGATCAACAAGGGCCATTTAGCAGAGCCATAGAGAGCCATGAGGCCATAGAGATGCTTGTCGTATTCTGGCTTCCTGGAAATAGACTGAGCAGCTATTATTAGGAGACTGATTTAGGTTTGTGGTTCCTGAAGCTTGTTACGATTTGGGGAATTTTAAGAAAAAGGACACAAAACTAAATTCAAAACTAGGTTCACAGCCTGTGCAAGTGGTAGGTCCTGAAGCTAAAGCGTTGTTAGTCTCATCCATCTCTGGGTGTTTTAGCTCCTTTGTGTGGAAGAGAAAACTGAGGATCAGAATTTATGTGAAATTGCCCAAGGACATCAATCAATGAAGTGGCTGGAGCTAGAGCCCTATTCTGGCTCATAGTCCAGAGCCTGCTCTGTGATACACCAGCCAAGCCCATTGCAGAGGACTGCTGGGAGGGTCAGGGTATAACAAATGAGAACATGCTTTGTAAGCTGAAGTGTCATGTGGTTATAAGACATTGTAATTAAATGAGCAATTGATCTGTAAGATGGGATGCTGCCAAATTGAGTAATTTAGTCAAGGGGGATCTAGTATATGTTTTCTCTCCTGAGTTTTCTATGTTGGCTTACTAGGTTTGTATAACAGCAAATATCGCTTGCTTGATTCAAAGTTGCAAGCTTCCAAAATTGGCATGAGTAATAAATTGATAAATCTCCCAGGCTCGTGGGTACTTGCTGAGCATGAAAACAGAAAACACAGGCTTTATCATAGAAAACAAGAGCAGTCCTCCTTATCACTCTATGAGAATGAAAGTCCATGACCACTCAACGGTTCATAAGAGACAAGGCTGAGGAGATAAGAGAAGGGGGGGGGGGGGGTGTCTCTTGAATTCATGGTGCAGAACAATGATAGAGTAAGTTTCTAAAAACATTTTTTTTTACTGTCCTAAAACTGTTACCAATAAGTGCAGCTAAGTCCTAGATGCTACAGTTTATGCCCAGTGTTTTCTTTCATTTAACTTTTCATCAGCAGTGGGTTGGAGGGGCCCATCAATCCCCTGAAGGTAACTGGATGTCATTTAGTTGGCATTATGTTGACCCCTTTGCCTTCTCTTCTGTGGACTGGGCAGCTCTACTGAATTTTGGGCTACTTTCAGTGGCACACTGAAAGTTGAACAGCTTCATTGAAAAAAGCTCTTTTTTCAGAGTTTGTTTGTAGTCCCTCAGGTCCTCTACTCTTAGGTACCCAAACTCAGCCAGTGGTTGGCCTGTTTGCTAAAAGAGCATATGCCATAATCAGCTCATTTGTGCTACAAGGTTTTTGGAGAATAAAAGTATCAGGGCTTGAGAGTTGTCCCTCTCCTGCTTATGTCACTTATGTCATTGGTCTCTCTGTTCATTTTGCATGAGTAGAAATTACAAGTGGTATGCTATTTCTTCCATCATCTCCTAGCTTTTCTTGATTGTTATACAGTAAGGCCATTTTTTCAAGTGTCTCTCAATTCCTGGAGGATAGGGACAGGCGTGGGTCATGTGGCTATTCTCTCTCACCACTTTGTTTATAGAGCTACACTCTACTTGGCCTTGAAGAAGGTTCTTCAGGGTCATGAAGGTGTGAGGAGGGATGGATCAAAGGATGTGGGTGGGAGTTAATGAGTATGATGAAGCACAGAAGCAAGGAGACTGAGTTTTCAAGGTCCTGGTATTTTAGGATCTTGATCTGAAATGCAGTTTTCATTGCCCAGATTGCACATTGAAGATCAAGCCCTGGAAATGGAAGTCGGTCACTCACCGAGGCAGACATGGGAACCACATCTTTGGAACTTTCCTAACTTTCCTTTTTGTACATCCCAGGATTCTATGTTCAGGGCCGCAACCACTCGTCACTTAGATGAAACATTTGACTAGGAACTTTAGAGAAGTCACAACTGAAAGCCAGTTGCATGGAACTCCGAAATTAGAATGTGTATTGTTTAGACCTTTGTCTGTGGCATGTGACACTGCTTGATACTGCCAAAAGGAAACAAAGAAGAAAACAAATTGATTTCCTTCAAAACAAATAATATACAAACATGGGATGTGAGTTAGAAGGCTTGGACTTTCTATGTGTGCTAACTTTCTAACATTGGCCAAGATGAGTCAAATAGAAACCACTCTAATCAATCAAATGGAAGGGACCAAGAGAGCTATCTTCTTACCTAAAAAGGGGGTGCATATAGGGATTTTGACTGGAAATTATTAAAGTGTAAGAGAAAAAACAGTTTCTATAGGAAATAATAGGACTTTGGGTGATATCATGGGCATTACCTCTACAGAATAGTGACCTCCATTCTGCCCACATTTCTTTTCCTAACACTTATCAGACTGAAACAGGTCATGTGGTCAAAATGCCCATGCTAAGAGCCTTTCTCCCCTCGGCACTCCCTGTCAACTAGCATAGGTATAATAGCAGGGACTCCATTTGAAAACCAGACTCCATCTTGTCTATAAAGTCAGAAATGCAAAGGGAAAACAGCCCGAGACACTGATTAACTACCTACTGCATACATCCTGAGTGTACATAACTAAGAAGGGAAGAGAACACAATGCAATCAGCAGAACTTGTAAAAATAACCAACATGTTCCATTCTCATGAAGTCAATCACTGTTTGTAAAAAAAAAAAAAAAAAAAGCAAAACAAACAAACCCATAAATTGTAAAACTCCTGTGTACATTTGTTTTTACACAACTTGAAAGAAAACCCTATCATGGGACAAGATTGAACAGACACCTGCTGACCATGAGATAGAGACATTGTTTGTTGACCACAGGGAAGAAGATCTGGGACAGTCCACCAGCTTTCCCCTGGCTCCCTCTCCCTCCTTGAAGAGTCAGGGAAACACTAGGAACCAGCCAGCTCCTTCCTTCCTGCTGGTTCGCTGGTGCACTAGCTACCTCTCAATAAAGCTTTGCTTGCTGGGCTTCATGTGAGCTACAATGTTCATTTCCAACATTGGGACCCAAGAACCTGGCATTAGTTGGCTCCAGCAACAACTGGATGATAATAAATGTAATAAGAGCCAGAGTTTATTGAGCACATTCATGAGCTTTATCAATATGTGTTAAGAGCTTAATCAATATTTTCTCGCTTATTTCTTGCTCTAAGCCTTAGTGGTTTCATCATGTTTTAGAGGCAGAAACTGAGACTCAGAGGTTAAGTCACTTGCCCAACATTACACAGCTAACAGAAATGGAATGCTGTCCCTTTCTCTAACTGTCCTTCTCATTCACTCTAACTCAGATCAGGTTTTTATGTTGTTGTTAGTTTGGTCCCCTGGTCTTTTTCTGAGGTTTCCTCTTTAGCTGGCTATTAATTTCATTCCCATATCTGCAAATTCAAGTGAGTCCAGCAGGGTAAATCTACTAGATTGCAAATTGTTGAAAAATAAGGAATTTTGCCTGTTATGTTCATGACCACATCTTCTGACACATAGTAGGTACTGTATACATATTTGTCACATGAAATATTTGTTACTGAATAAATGATATGTCCACAGAAACTCAGATCCAGGGATTTGTTTTGGGGCTCAGGTCAGGTTTCTTGAAGGTCTGCACCTGGGTTGGCTTTCCATGGGATGTGTCTTCTGGAATTTGAGGGAATTTGGGGAGACAGTTCCTCCATGGCAGACTTGATAGAACCACTGATGCAGGATCCATCCAGAATATATGGCTTGCAAGAATGCACAAAATCCCAGAAGGTAGCATAATTGTTCAAGAGCTGTATGTCTCTCCTTGGTATTCGGAACAGAATGAAATTTCTCTCGAGAAGCCTCATAAAGGGGGTCTTGCCTGATGAATATTTTTAATGACATCCATGCAGTAGATCCCAGGGAGCTATTCTGTGTCTCTTTCCTATGGCTACACTCAGTGGGGGTGGATGGTAGTTTCCAGAAGTTCAGTCAGAAGCCATCAGGCCCAGCCCTTGGATGCCAATGAGGAAGCAGCCCTCTCCCTGTTTTAACCATCCCTACTCCCTGGCTGACTCACTAAGGGTTTACCCTATGAGAGCAGTAGGCCAGCCTGGGAAGACTTCATTCTTGGGTTGTTTTAAAAACACTAGAAATTTAAACATGTGCTCTCATACACCCTTTGCCTTCTCTCTGATCCATCCTGCCAAAATATGCTGGATCTAAAAGGCCATTTCACTTGGAGGGAGCTAAAAGTTTTCAATAAAAAAGGTCTTACTGCTTTCTAAATAAGATGATGGAAAAATGCAAAGCAACCCAGCAACAGCCACCCAATTGGGTGCTGGTACCATTTGTTTTGATGCAAATTTAAGACTACTGCTGCCCAGTAAAGAAAAAGGAACAGCGAAGACCTGGTCCCCAGAAATACAAGCTTTCATTTTCTCTGGCATGCTTTGCTGATGTGGCAGGATTTTGGAAAAGCCAGTGATTCAAAACTAACACTTCCAAAAGTGTTAGAGCCTGTGGGTAGCCTTACACTTTCCTTTGGAGTGGCAAAATAAATTTCAGACCTATCATTTTGTTGTTGAAAGTCCCCAAATCTAAAGCCAGAATGTTTAGGGATGCTGGCAGAGTTGCAGGGAAAAAGCTCTCCTGAGGCCTCATTCTGTTCCAGGGAGCCTGCCAGTTCTGCCTGTCTGTCTAGTGAGAGATTGGGTAATCCCAACACCCCTGGGGGCCTACCAAGCCTGCAAGAGCCTGCCTCCTGGTTTAATCTGGCCCAGCAGGTCCCCCAAACAAAGAACCACTTCACTGTCCATAGAAGCAGCTTGGATCACATTCTGCTGGGTTTAAAGCTGTAAGCCACTTACCTATTGGCACAGGTTCAGTGGAAGCCCTTTTCTTATTTGTGTAGGTCAGGGTTTCTGAACTGCACTTGGGTTTTACCTTTTTCTTCCCCCTTGTCTATAACAAAATACAGGACACAGAAGATATGACTAGTGCTGTACATCCCCAACAAGGACAACACCAGCGCACAACAAATGTAGGTTTCACTAAAGGGAGAGTCCCTGGCCAGGGCGATGGACACCTGGGACGGACTACTGCTCCCTGAAGGAGGAGGTGCAGGGAGCTCTGATTCCCTTTTGACATAACTGAGCTGCCTCTAAATTATGGTCCGAGGGAGGTCCAGAAGGCCCTATCTCTGTGTATATCCACTGTTGGGACTGTGTTTCTTATCAAAAGCTGTTGGGTATTAAAGAATGCCCTATTAACATACAATTACCTTGTGGTGGGTTCTGCCTTAAACATGACCAGTTTTCTAGTAGTAGGCTTGGTGATGGGGCGAGGCGGGAGGAGCTAAGGGCCCCCAGATGGGGTAAGGCTTTGACTGGAAGAGAGGTAGAAGGGGTGGCTGAAAGAGAAACAATCACTTAGTTTCCAGACTGCACTGCCTCCCAGTGCCACTAGCAAGACAAAACAGTGCCTGAGGGTCTCTCTTTGCCACAGGTGAGTTGAAGATGTAGCTGGGTTGAAGATGTAGCCAGTTTGAAAAAGTAAAAGGGGGAGAAAGAAGAGAGGAGAAGAGAAAGGAAAGGGAGGAGGAGAAGGCATCAGGTGAGAAGGTTGGGGTTAGCCTCAGTGAGTGTGTTGTGGGCGGGGGCATGCCCAGTGCCCCCCTCAGCTATCAGCTGCTGACTGCAGGTCCATGATGTGTCAGAAGGTGCAGGCAGTGTGGTGAAGTAGAAGTGGCGCCAGCCTGGACATCAGGGGTTCTAGTCCCTGTCCTGTAGTAATTGGCTGCATGACCCCTGGGATCTCTTATCCGTAACAGGAGGGGGTTGGTCCTCCTGTTGCTTTCAACTAGAACAGTTCTTGTGAAATACAATAGCGATGATTTTGAAAGCCCCGCAATTCCACTACCAAAGGGGATCCACCGCTTGCCCAGAAGACATCTCAATTAACCCAAGGGTGTGGCTAGCTGTAGAGACGTCTGTCACCCCTAGTTCCCAAGGCGGAGTCTCATGTTGGCAGGAAATTTATAGGAAAAGTGCTTGGAAATTGCTGCTAGTCTTAATTCCTTTCTTTAACCTTGAGATAAGAATGCTTTTGTTTGAGTCTCAAGCAAGTCTCCAATTATGTAACTCACTTTTATTAAAACTCTCCCTGACTGTTTTATATTCAGCCTTTCACTTGCCCTGGTTTGTGGCTTTGATTGAATAGGTGGCCTTGTATTTACGCTCAGTGTTTTTGTCTTCCTCCTTTAGATCTTGACAGGATAATCACTTGGTTTGTTTAGTAAACACTGAGGCCAGTTCTACCATCCAGTGGCCTGACAAAGGGCCTGTGACTGCTCTGGGAAAGCTTTGCGCCTCATGCAGGATGTCAGAAAGGCTTTTCAGGGCAACAAGCCCAACCAAACCAGATCTGCCTCCTCTGCAAACCTACATCCCCTTAGAGAGCCAGACAATTTTGTTCTTGTTTGTCGAGCAACCCCTGGTCACAAGATTCATTCATCACTTACTCTTCAGCGTGCTCCTCCCTGATGCCCCATCCAAGGTAGCTCCCTTCCCCCACGCATAGCTCTTCGAAAATGGTCTTCATAACACTTACTACTATTTGGAATTATCTTATTGACTTATTTTTGTTTATAGTAACTGTTGTGCTCTATCTTGCACTGGAATGTGAGGTCCCCCACAAACAGGGGACCTCTCCAACAGTGCCCACAACTGTGCCTTGCATTGGAAGGTGCACATGTGGTCAACAATCACTTACTGAACATCTAGTATGTATCGGGCGTTAGGCTTGCTGGGACAGATGCGTCTATAAAATGTAAAATTAAAATAAATGTGTTACGTGCTCGGAGGTACTATGTTGGCAAAACTAGAAGTTTCCTCAAATACTTGTGGTCTCTCCTGCTAAGTATTTGTGAGATTGCCATCCACTGATGCACTGCTTGATGTTATGCTAGGTACTGGGATGGGGCAAGACAACGCAGGAGATGAACAGAACATGTTATCAAGGAATTCACTGGCCCAGTGTGGGGTGGGTGGCAGGGAGACAACAGACATGTAAATGAGAGTTCTAATACAGTGAGATTGGTGCCTTAATCAAGTGATGCACACAGCATCATGGAAGCAGTCATCAGAGGAGGAGGACAAGAAGACCCTTTACCGAGCAGAGGGTTCAGCAAGAGTTTGGCAGGAGAGGGGGAAGGGCATTCAAGTCATGAGGAGCATCATGTGCAAAACTATGGAGCTGAGAGAGGATTTTTGGTAGAAGAGGAACAAGTTGGGAGAGCTTTGCACAGCAGAGAGAAAGCTTGGAGAAGACACAGGGAATGAGGCTAGAAAGGTCATCTAGGGTCAGATTGTGGAAAGTATGACTCCAGGGCCTAGTACGGAAAAAAGAAGGGAGTAGGGCTGCCCCTAGAAATGTGATCTCAGACTTCCTGGGCTGGAAAGGAGGATACCAAGGTAATCAAAGGGAGGCATATTCACAAACCTTCAGGTCCTGACTTGTTGCTGATGCTCTGATTTTAGAAATTTGCAATGGCATTTGGATATATGTAGAGGTAGGTGCAAAATTGGGGAGCTCTTGTCAATAAAAAGAAATCAAAATCTGATGACAAGTATGTACTGTGGTGTCTCCCAGGGCCTTGGAAGACCCTGGTACAAGGGAGGGCTCTGAGCTTACATTTCATGAGCTTCACAATGAAGCCACCTCTGGAATCTGCATGGTGTTTATACCAAATATTGCAAGGCAGAAGCAAGGCCTGATATTATGATTTCACAGCGATTTTCCTGGGAGAAAATTCTTTTGCTGCTAGCTCTTCCTCTGCTATAAATAAATCTTAGTCCTGTGCCTTCTTTTCTACCTATGCCTTTCGCTAGGTGGCCCTGCCCCTAGCATGACCCACAGTGACTTGTGGTCTGTCTTTCTGGACACTGCCTGTCTTTCTGACCGTCTCTTGCCCCTCTCCCTGCTCCAGCCACACTGGTTCTCTGTCTGGTCCTCATATGTGTCAAGTTCCCTCCTATTTCAGCACCTTTGCATCTGCTGTTCCCTCTGCCTGGAACACTCTTTCCCCAGAGCTTTATTGTCACATTCAGAACACAGCTCAAATGCCACCACCTCAGAGAGGCCTTCCTTGATCACCCAATCTAAAGAAACTTCCTAGTCACTCTCTATTGCACTGCTTTGCTTCATTTTCTTCCCAGCACTTTTTTATTAATCAAAGTCATCTTTTTTTGTTTGCCTTTTTACTATCTGTCTTCTCCCATGACATAAGCCGCTTGATCACAGGGATCTTGTTTGTCTTGCTCACGGTGCTGCATCCTTAGCACCTGGAGTGGTCCACAAAGACACTCAGTTTTAAAAGAATCCAACAGAGTTTGTCGATAACATTGTTACGTAATTATAATACTTTGCATTTGTATAGCACTTTCTAGTTTCAAAAAAACTCTTACATACAGAATCTCACTTTCACCTCAAAACAAACTAGTGAGGTAAGTAAGAGAGAGATTGTTATGGCCCCATTTTAAAGATGAGTAAATGGAAATTTAGGGAGATAGGACGACTTGTTTAGATTTTTCTAGCTAATAACTAACAATATCAGGTCTCCTTCCATCAAGACCAACTCTTTCCATTCTGGCTCGTATTCCTAAAACATCTTACTTCTCCTAGCTCCTCAGAGCAAAAGAATCTATCCGTGTAAGGAATGAGAAAGCACCTCTCCCCATTCTCTGAGAGGGACAAAAACGTTTATGACAGAGAATCAGGCTAATTATTTCATAGTGATAATGGTTAGGTTTAAACAACATCAGCGCATTCTCTATGTGCAGTATGATTTTGTTAACTATCATGAAAACGATGAGGGACTTAAATTTTCATTTTGATTTAACGACAAAAGCACTGACTGCTGAGCAATTTCACATATTTCACTCTTGAAGACAAATCTACTAGATGGTGAATGAAGAATGAAAGCCAACCTTGCTATTTTTTAAAATAGAGGCATTAGAAGTAATGTTTTTCTAAAATTGTCTAGAGAAGCAGTGATGGAACAGGGAGTTCAGAAGCTTGAAATTCCTAATCCCTCTTAAAAATGGTTGGAAGTCAGTTTCTACAACTCTTCTGGGCTTCCTTCCATTAGTAGAAATATTTAGAAAGTGTTGATGCATTTGTAATACTTGAATGTGACTCTTACATGGATTTTTTATGACAAATTGCATAGAAAGTATGCAAGTCATATAGGGTTTAATGAATTTTCACAAAGTGAACACACACTCGTGTAATCCGCTCCCACATCAATAAATAGATCATTACCAGCACCCCAGAGTCCTCCTCTTGCCTCTCACCCCAAACTCCCCTCCCTGAACAAAGGGAACCACTATCCTGAGTTCTACCACAATAGGTCGATTTGACCTGCTTATGAACTTCATACAAATGGAATCACATAGTATGTAGTCGTCTTTCTTATCTGGCTCCTTTTGTTCCACGTTATGTTGGTGAGACTCATCCATATCGTTGCATATAGTTGTAGTTTGTCTTTTCTCACTACTCTGTAGTAGCCTTTTACCTGAATATGCTACATATCAACTCTACTACTGATGGTCATTTGTGTTCTTTCCAATTTGGAGCTATGATGAATAGGGCTATGACCATTCTCATATACATCTTATTGTGAAAATATATGCGGATTTTAGCTGGGTATAAATCTGGGAGTACCATTGCTAGATCACAAGGTATACTTATATTCATAGAGTTTTCCAAAACAATTTTACCATTTAATTCTCTTGTCATTGGTATATGAAAGTTCCAAATGCTTCACATTCTTTAATGCTCAACTATATTTTTATATTATTCTCTAATTCCTTCATATGTATAGGTTCAGTCCACCCAACAAGATGGCAAGCTTCTTGAGATCAAAGGCTTTGTCATAGGCTTCTTTCATACTTGCTATGGCCCTTAGCCCAGTGCTGGGCACAGAGTAGATGCCCAGTAAATTCTGATTGAATTGGGCTGAATTAAATTATGGCGGCAAACCCACCAAAGTCTATGGAATTTTCTTTGTTCATAGTTGCATACCTAATTACTCTTATTTTCAGGCTCTTCCTAGAGTGATGAAAGGATCAGGAGAGAGGAATTCTAGAAAATGTTCAATTCCTTCATGTTCCTCTACAGCTTCCATTCCAAGTACTAAAACTCTTTAGGTAAAAATGAGCCCTTCTATTTTCAACAGGATTTTCCTAAGGCAGTACCTTAGTCCACCAGAAAGTAGAACAGACAGAAGACTGTGTTACCCTGGGTTGTCAGGAGAGAGCATTGTTTGTGTCCTTCCATGCTCGAAGGGGTGCTTTGGACTCAAATTGTCTGATCTTATTACACTAACCTGATTTCCCTATGGCTGCATCCAGGTTGACAGAAATTTCTCTAAAGGCCATAGTAATCTCTAGGATACTTAGTTCCCTTTATTGCTGACTTTTTTTTATCTGTCCTAATTTTTAAGAACTATTTCTGTCATCTCATCAGCTAAAGAATCTGTACTCAATATCCCATTTCACAGCCAGCATTGTGTCATGATATGCACATTTTTGTTCATATTAAATATTGGCAATTTCTGAGATCCTGAGATGTTAAGTTAGGACATTTTAACAGGTCTGATTTAATTTGGAATTAGACTCTTACTGAAAATAATTGGTGAAACATCTATCCCCACCCCCACCCCTTTCTCTCAGTTTTGGACTCTGACATTCAGCAAGGTAGGTGGGTTTTAATGGGCGTGGTCATAAAGTGGGGATTAAAGAAGGAAGAAAATATGGACTTTGAGAAACATGTATAAAAGTGCTGATAAAACTGAGCCAGTTTCCAGAGTTCATTTGGGCCACCTGCTATCAGGCATATCAAAATAGAGTGTGTGTGTGTTTGGGGTGGGGGGTGGGGGGAGCGTGAATGGTGAAAGAAATGAGAAGTCGCTGAGAAGCATATTGTGGTAGGATCCCCAAAGCGTATCAGATAGTAATTGTATACGGCCACTAATGAGAACAGGCTTGTTCTGCAAGCTGAAATCATAAGCAGCAGGTAATCAGATCTAGTGCTCTGGGGCCTCCCGCGACACCGTGATTGTTGTAGACTAGACCAAAAAACCCAATAAGATGTTTGAGTTTCTCCTCTCTCTCCCCTATCAGGGCTGGCCAGCTTCCCATGATTTGTGGGGAAAGGGAGGAGGGCTGAATTTCAAAATGCTTTTCCACTGGGGATAGACCTCATGTCTCAGGTCTCCTAATAGAGATCATATGTCACATATATATATGTCTCTCTCTTCATAAGTATATCTGCTTTTCAATCTCAGATTGAGCTGGCTATGATTCTTGGGCTTATTAAACTCAAGTCCATCTGGCAACTCCATGGGTATTATCAGTTAGGTAGCCAGGGGCCATAAGCTCAAATGCTTGGGATTGATCAAGCAGGCAGCATGAATGTGAAATAGGTCTGTGGCAAGCTGGAGAATCTATTTCCCTTCCATAGAGGAACCCACTAGTCGGCTTCAGACAAGGGTGACTATATGTAAGGAGTACGGCCCAGGTGGTCAGATCTGATTGTTTTCAAGGAAAGCCAGAAGCCCAGATTAAAAAAAAAAAAAGTATGTAATTTCCTGTTTTTTAAATGTTTATAATTAATTTAAAGTGAGAAATAAAATCACTTTGCAAGCCAGCTATGTGAGAATCAAACAAAGCAAATCGTCAGGTCTCCTTTGGCTCCTAAAGATCCAGGTTAAACTAATTTTCTATAGGGAAAAACCCAATTTAGTCAAGTCACTTCAAGGTATAGAGGATTATATTATAAGGATATGTGTGGCAATAAGATAAACAGGATTTTCAACCATGTAACAAGGCCTCATAAAAAGCCAAGAGCTCTATAAACATCCCAGGTCCAGGGATGAACAGCACAAGACTGGTACTTACTGAGAATTAGAAGGTCCTTTATCATTACTGATGATGTATAACATATGCCTCTCAATCGGTGGCATGTTTCAACATAAGCTGCCTATGATTCACATTAATTTCTCTGGTAATTGTAGAATTCTTGACTGGGTCACAGCTTCCAGGCTGCTCCTAGCCTGTTGTTGAAGGGCCTTGAGTACTTCAGTTATGCCCAAATTTGAGGGTGTGGGCATGGGCGTGGGTTCATTTTCCTCTTGGCAAGTGGATTGTTGGAAGGGAAGAGGAGGAGCTGGAAGGTCAGGGTGTATTTGGAAGTCATGTTCCATGTTCTGATCTGTGGCAGACACGATGAGCTGCTTCTCCATCTGCCACTCCTTCCTCTTTCCTAGCTAATAATATGCCAACTTTGTTCAGACATCAGGCAACTTATGTGCCTCAGGGAAAGCTGGTCCCAGCCCAAAGCAACATTGATTTTAATTGCATTAAATCAATCATAGCAAGTCCATTTTCCTTGTCAGAGATTAGTTTAGAAATTGACATGTGTAGCAATTCTGAGCAATGAGATTGAGAGAAAGTCTAAGGGAAATCTCCCTTCTCATGAGCAGAGAGATTCGAGGCAGGAAACAGACCCTCTTTTTCTCACACTGCTGCATCTTTATGGGCCATTTAAAACTTGGGCATCCAGTTTGCAACTATGAAGGATAAATGTGTGGACAAAAGTCAACTTAGAGAGGAAGGAAGAGTAAAAAATTGGAAAAACAAAACAAAACAGATGTCTTAATGATGTCATTGAACAGTGACCAACCCTGAAAACATCCTACCTTTGAATTGACTGTTGCATGAGATGCTGCTACATTCTCCTTTGTGTTGATGATGTTCCTGGTTGGGTTTTCTGTTATTTTCAGCCTAAAGCATCCTAACAAATGATCACTTATTATTCCACTTAGAATATTGAAATAACCTAGCATTTCCCCTCTTAGATTATGTCCTCAAAAGGTAGATGCAGCCTATGAGTTTTAATGTTGCCCTTCGTGCTCCAAGAAGGAGACTCTGCAGGTTACAACTGTCTACTATGTGCAGAAGAAGCTGCTGATGGCTTACAAGTGCGATTGGACGTCATACTTGCAGGAGAGAAAAGCTATCTTGGGCATTGTGGTAAACTGACAGCTTGGACCCAACACCAACACCACATCCTGAGGTACACTGCCTGGAGAATCAGTCTTAGGTGGAAATCACCCATGCTCACTGAACAGCAAATGATCTAAATTATCAAAGGAGCCATGCCTAAGAATCTATAATCGCGTTTTCCAAGCCCATTGCAGATCCCCTGAGGCTCAGGCTACCACATTGATCCCCAGCTCACGGGAGATCCTGCGCTTATCTCTCAAGTCTCCCCGGCAGCACCTCCCAATTCTCTCCTCTAGTAAAAGACGAGTATGTGCTGCTATTGTCCTTTATATTTCCCTTCCACCTTTGTTGCCTGTGTCCTTCTCCCCTTCCCTGCAGCCCAGGAGGGAATAGCTGGCCAGATTGTTTCATTGGATGTTGGAGGCGGTAGATTAGAAACCAGGATCTTCTTAGTCTTCATTTTCTTGCTTGTGGGGCTTCGGAACACCATCATTTAGGGAGTGGATGCAGATTCCTCAGACTTGTATGGGGCTCTAGTACATTTCATTTATTCTCTTTTTTCTGGTTCCTGGATTTTTGTTGCTGAGTTTCTCTTTCCTGTCTCTTGACTCACAATGGGCATTTTCTTACCTTCATAACTCAAACTTCCTTTTTGTCTCCCCCATTCTTGACGGCACACAACTAGCTCCTTTATCCCATAATGTTCCTTTTCCTGTCTTTCCTCTGTGATTTTTCTCCCAACCTTCCCAGAGCATCTGTGTGTGCACCTGGAATTTCGGTGGTTTCCCAGAACTCTCCTGACTTCATTTTGGGAACTAGCCATGTATCATGTATCAACCTCCCCATAGAATGGCAACAGCTCCTCAGTTCTCACATAAGCATGATGAAAAACCACTCTGTCACAGTTTCCCTTGTTAAAATATTAGGCTGAAAGATTTTGAGTTCTTCTGTACAATTGCAATTTTTATCGTGAGGAATCACCTGCTTATCTTGTAAAGAACAAATCCTCTACTTACAGTCATGGTGAATTGCCCATAGTTTTTCTTCATTAACCTGAATTTGATAAATCCTATCAATCACCATCAGTTAAGGATGAAATAAAAGAAAATATAAATGCATATGAGGAAAGGGTCCCAATATGGGATATAGGTTGCTGTTGGTCACGACCTTTGGATTTAAACATGCCCATGAACTAAAATCTAAAAATGCTGTTTTCTACATGGATATGCACATTTTTTGTTTTACACATGCAAAATAAGAACAGGAGGGAAATATTTAATCCATGCTGGAATTCTTAAGTATTTTTATTTTTAACATCTGTTACAGGGAAATTTTGCTCTACTGAGCTGGGGCCAAAATACAGCTAGGGAGGACATATCTCCTTCAAGTCCCTTTCAGCTTTGCACATGTTGTTATCACTAATGAGCGTTGTTTTGTGCTGGGTTGGTCAAGCAAACATCCTGTGCCCTATGGGTTGGGACCCGTAGGATTAGTTGAGAGTAGGGCCTGAGAGTTAAGTAGTAGAGGAGAGGCATCTCATATGTTCCCTGCCTATCCTCTCGGAAGCTGCAGGAGACCCTTGGTGAGAGGGGTGAAACTAGAAGCACAGGAGTTGGTTTCATGAGGCTTTGAGGCATTCTCAGCAACAGGTGAGAGGAAGAACCTGCAAAGTGTCTATTCAGGAGAAACACTGGGAATCTTTAGGCACAAGCAGAGCTGCTTAGAACAAAGCATGCCCGGGCTGGTGGGAGGCTGATCTCGTTGCCCCTGTATGAAACCTTCTCAGCTGTGGGACCCAGTGGACCAGAGGTTCTAGGAGCATCAGCAGTCTGCACACTTGGCGCAGATTGTAGCTCTCCATGGGCACTGTCAGCACCAGCAAGGATATGACTCTCTCCTGAAGAGCTCCGAGGAAAGCGGATGCTGATGGGAGGAAGGTGTTGGGGGAGATGGCAATGCTGGGTGGAGAAGTACATCGAACATGAATATTTGCTCAAGATAAAACAAACAAAAGAGCCTATAAATGACAGTGGTATGCTGCAGTGGTATGCTGCACCTCCTTCAGTTTTGCAGAAATGAAAAGCACATAAATGTTTAAGACTTTTTTTAAGGGTTCTTCTCACAGCGTCACAGACTTACAGACTGGAGCCCTTGCTGCTGCATTTTCTGTGTTATCCATAACACGTGTGGTTCTTTCTAAGGATGAATTTCCATGGGTTAAAACATGAAACACATGGTTGTGCTGGGAGTGAGCATGCCTGTAAGATGCCCCAGAGGCTTCTGGGATGGAGCAGAGAATGGGTACAAGATGCAGGGCATGGTTGGCCGCTGCCAGCATAGCCCAGTGAGGTTGGTATCCACAGAGTAGTGATGGCTGACGGGTGCTGCTTCTCCAGCAACACATGACCCTCCGCCAAAGCAGTTTGGGCTTTGGATTTGAGAAGCAGGCTACACTTAATACATTGGAGCCGGGATGACTTTATCTTCTGAGATCTGCCATTGATGTTGCATGATGACAAGAAAGGGACTTGTGGTGGGGGATAGTCAGACCAACTCCAAGGAGCTATTGATATCATCTAGCTGGAGTTCCTTAAGCTGCTCCAGGAAAAGAGAACTTAGTCCCCCTGGGTTCAAAGCCTAGCTCCCCTATTGCATAAGCTGGGTAGCCTTGGGCAAATTATTTAGTTTCTCTTGGCTTCGGGTTTCTTGTTGTAAAATCGAGATAGTCATAGTATTGGACTGTCGGAAAAGTCATGACGCATTTTTGCAATGAAAAACAGAAAAAAATACATCATGACTTTTCCGACAACCTAATATTTCTGTTTGAAAGTTATTGTAAAACTTAACTGAGAAAAAGTACTATAATATACATATGACCTTAATTGTCTAACTATGGTAATAAGAATTATCAGACTTGTCTAAGTACCTGATAAATGTTTGATGCTGTTTTAAGTATTAGTAGTGGATTCCAGGGATCTTCCCCTGTGACTTGAAAATCTGGTTCTGATATCTTAAGCCCCATTGTTCCTGTCTCCTCCTACAACAATAGTAAGAGGAACAGGGTTGCAGACAGAGTGGAAACTTTACTTGGGTGACCATCTGGCAAAGAAAGGGGGCCTGGGATACATGTCTGGAACCCAGGACTCTTGTCTGGGGCCTCGCTCGGCTCTGCTGTGAGGTGCCATGGCTAACCTGGTCCCTGGGCACCTTACACTTATCTGTGGAGTTGGAGCTGACCTACCTGTGCTTTGTTCTTTGGTGTGTCCAGGACCCAGCACTCTTGTTTTGCTGATTCAGGTCACCTTAACGTGGCACGCCTGCCTGAATCTCACCTACAACATCCATTCAATTCCTGGCTTAGGTTGAATGCTCTGTATTCATAACAATGACCTCTGGTTCCCAACTCAGCCACCTTCCTAGTCCTCCATGGTATGTGTGGTGCCCTCCAGGACCAGCCAAGGAAAGCTCAGAAGGGGTAAATAACTAAGACCCATTTCCACAAAACCCCCATGCACCATCGGTTTTAATCTGCTGTGACCATGTCTTGAAGGAGCAAGACCACTCCGTGAGGCAGCTCCCTCCCTGAGGTCTAGATGGGGAGAGGGGCACAAACTCCCTCTGCTTTCTGTTTTCCCTTCAATCTACACCGGGTGTCAAAAAATATACGCACATTTTAAGAAATAAAAAATTGTATTAAAATTGTAATACTCAATATATACCGATAACAAAAGATGAATACAAGTCATGTGTATCAATTTTTTGGCACCCCCGCCCCCCTATAGTTAGCATTGACTTCCTGGATATATGTCCTAAAGGGGCAGACCAGAGTCCATGTACCCTTTGTCTCTATTCTTGTGTTTTCAGACTCAAAATTGATAGGAACGTGTACAAAGTCAGAAGTAAGAATGTCCTACAGTGCCCAGCACCAATAGTATGTATGTGATGATTGGAGGGGAAATAATGTTTGAAAAACAAGGAGCCAGAAACTAGTCTATAGAAAATGCTTCCAATCACTATATGAATAAAACTGTAAAAGGAGGACTTTGTCTTCATCAACAAAGATTAAAAATGTAATTTCTCTCCTGTTAAGAAATCTATTGCAAAATGCAACATTTATAATTTAAAATGCCCCACGCATTTTCAATTCAGAGTGTATCTGAGATTAGCCACTGAAAAGAAAACTTGATATGTTCTGAAATCTGAAGCTCCTACGTGAAAGGGACCTGATAGAGATTTCCCCAAATTTGACAATAATCCTAAAAATTTACATGACGCCAACAATAAAATGTTATGAAGCTGAAAGAGATTTAAGCTGTCAATAAAAACTTTATTAAGTGTGCCAAAAGAAAAACTAAATTGTCATTTTTCTCTTCAGAATTGGTGTAACATGAAGAGCCAATCAAAGACTATGCAGCCAAAAACTTCAGAAAAAATGTATTAGAGAGGGGTGCCATGAATGTAATCAATAAAAATATATTTTTCTGTATGTTGGTGGTGTTAGCTTTATAAAATTTGTGATTTCTCATTCTAAATAAGTATTAATTTCATGTCTCATTTTGATTCATAATTTGCTTTCTTGAAGAAGTTCCCCAAATTCGTAGACGCTTTAGGCCTCACAAATCCTGGATCTCCTCCTGATGGGAGCTGCATGGCCAATAGTCTAATTTACAATGGTCACCAATGGATATTTGGGCATGCTTGTGGCAGCAAGTCCTGCAAGCAAATGCCATTTATCATTTGTATCACTTTCAAATAAAATAGAACAATGACAAATTAAGAACCACTGCTCTAGACAGCAAAGGCAAACACATAATATTACCAATGAGTGATATTCTGAATTCAGTGTTTCTTATTGCTATGTGTTTGTTTACACTTTTACTACCTATATGTTTATACATTTTTATTATACCATGTGCTTGCATTCTGGTTACCTATTGCTGTATATAACAAATTACCCCCAAACATAATGTGTTAAAACACAATCATTTCATTATGGCTTATGATAGCTTGCTTTCTTGGATGGTGATCAAGGCAAGTTTGAAAGGTAAATATTTGCCAAGCAGATCAGGGGATAGTGGCATTACCCACCGATATCTCGACTTGAGCAAAGAACTGTTGTGAGAAATAGAAAGAGGGAACTTACATTCTAAACATTTATATTTGAAGACAGAACCCAAGAATACTGAGGGAGGGGAGAAATGGCATGGAGCGGGGGATGGGGGTGGGAAGTGTTTGAGGTGAGGTGCAGATTTAAGCATCAAAATATAATGATGAAACTCCTCTAGTGGCAGTGTATCCAAGGACTAATAGGTTACGACAAGGACGATTAAATCTGAGGGCATTGACAAGGTGGAGTGTTTTGCCTGCCAACTAGCCACTCAGCTTTTGGGAGTTTGGAATTAAGCTTGGGTAGGAGAAAGAAAGAAAGATTTGGCTGCTCTCCAGTTACAAATAAAATATGTTGACGTAATAAGGCCAATGTAAATATTGTCTTAATTTTAAAAGAGGCTAAAATATGCAGTTCCTTCTGTGAAGTGAGGATTTTCCACTGAGCTCAAAGGCATTCCTGGGGCAGGGGATTAATGGGGAGAACATTAGGTATGTCTGAAAGGTTGTCTGGGGTGGATATCATTCACTACCCTGTTCTCAGGGGAGCTGAAAGCACTTGACAGTGTTTGCTTCCAGCTACAAGCACATCCTCTGTGCCCTGGTCGTCACATTCACGCCTCATCATTATTTTTGCAGAAGAGTTATAGAATAGGACAGAGTTCCCAAAGAGTTCCTTTATTTAATTTAAAAACCAGACTCTACCTACTGTTTGAAATGTACTCAAGCAAGTCCAGTTCATAGATTTGGATGCTTGTTGCTTCCACTACTGAACTGTTTTAGCAACTACGAGATACCTGTGAATTCCATAGAAGTCGATCCTTCAAGTAGATGTGCCCATTGTGTCTAGGCCAGTGTGTATCATGGTACTCATGGGGGCCCTTGTCCTGGGCTTGAGTGTTTGCCTCCACTCCAGCTATCTGGAACCATCTCGTAGACACCCAGAAGCTGTTTCTAGCTACTTTGTTGTCTTCATAAATGGTTCTTATGATTACAGAGTCTGCAGTGCCCAGCCTCAAGACAATGTGTTTTCTGGAGATAAATGGTTAAGGTCATAGACTCTGGGGAGTGGGGTGGTAGATGAGGTTAAACGGGATCAAATATATGGTGATGGAAGGAGAACGGACTCTGGGTGGTGAACACACAATGTGATATATAGATGATGTCTTACAGGATTGGACACCTGAAACCTATGTAACTTTACTAACCATTGTCATCCCAATAAACTTTAATAAAAAAAAATCATAAACTCTGGAGGCAGACAGAACTGCATTTAAATCTCAGCTCCTCAGTTTACTTGCCATGTGGCCTTGGACAAATTATATAACCTTTTAAAGCCCCAGTTTCTTCTTTTGTAAAAGGCTGGCGATGCCAATAATCCTTGCCTCATAGAGATATTTTGTAGATTAAATGAAATTAGAACAGGTATTATTATTTTTAATTTGCTCCTGCTCTTCAACGTCTTCTTAGACTTGATTGGAGCAGTAATCATGATGGCTATCTATGATTTATTGCCATGTGCCAGTCACTGGGCTAAATATTTTATCTACGTTATCTGTCAACATCTTGACAAAAGTGTTAGGAGGAGACCATTACAGCGGAAACAGGGTTAGAGAGGTTAATCAACTTTCTCAAGGTCATATAATAAAACCAAGCGGCAGAGCTGGGGTCTGAACTCCGAGGTTGGTGTTCTTTTCACCAAGCCATGCTGATGATCACGTGTCCTGATGTGAGTCATTACCTCTGAAGATGCATATGGATTGGAAGGTTCATTATTTCCCTCTTGGAGTCACGAGGGACAGCTGTCTTTTCCTCTAGAGAAAAATGGACACCTGCTATTGAACAGCAAACTCAGGTGGAAGCCCATCTGCCCAAAATGTTCCGTATGGAGCAATTGCCTTTCAAGATGCTCACAATTCTCAGTACGAGACACACACGGTTGTGTCAGAGATGCATGCACCCATGTCTAGGACCCTACAACTATTAGCTCCTGGAGTCAATGGGAGGAGCCTGCAGAGTCCCCCAAGAGAAGCCAGTGATTGGGTCAAGCTCATTAGTGCTCCGTCATTTGAAATGAGATTCTGGCCTTAAGTCGAGTGCACTTATTTTGGGATTTGTTTTTAGTTTGCCACTGTATTTTAGTGCTAGGATAAAGTTTTCTAAACCATTTGAGAGAAAGTGGCATATATCCTGGCCCTTTCCCCTAAAATACTCCAGCATGTATTTTATATAAGTTAAAATATGCTTACATAACTATAGTACAGTTACCAACTTCAGATAACATAATATTGATCTACCATCCATATTCCAATTTTGTCTTTGGACTCTATAGAGTCCTTTATAGCATTTCCCTCCCCAGTACAGGATCCAGTCTATAATCAGACATTGCATTTAGTTGTCATATCTCTTAGCCTCCTTTGATCTAAAACATTTCCACAGCCTTTCTTTTTCTTTTATGACATTGATGTTTTTGAAGAATACGTTTCCCTCTTTTGTGTGTGTGTGTGTGTGTGTGTGTGTGTGTGTGTGTGTGTGTGTGTGTGTGTTTTAAATAGAATATTTCTCATTTTAGGTTTGTCTTAGGTTCCTTGATGGTTAGGTTCATTCCACTGAAGTATTACATAAGTGATGTTTGTTCCTTTCTAGGAATTACACCTGGAGGCACATGATGTCTGTCTGTACATGATGTCACCTAGTCAAGGTGTTGTCTTATTTTTACATGGTATGGTTTCCATTTTCCCCTTATAATTAATATGCAAATGTGGGGAGAAACTTAAAGACATGCAAATATTCTGCTCTTCATCAACTCTTCCTGGATTTAGCATCCATTGATGAGTCTTGTTAGAATCAGTCTTTGTTATCATGGTTACAAATTGATGATTTTCCAGCTCTAGCATTTTCTCCACATTTACCAATCTACCCTCAGCATTCTACTATAAACAAGAGTCCTCCCTTCACATCCATATCTACCTATCTATTATCTATCTATCTATCTATCATCTATCTATCTATCTATCTATCTATCTATCTATCTATCTATCTATCTATCATCACTGGTATAGACCCATAGATTCTTATTTCCCCAAAGATCTATAATTCATAATTGTCCTTAGTTGTTTTGGTGCCCAAATTGTATTTTTCCAATTTGACCAGTGGGAGCCCCTTCAGCTGACTTATGTGTCTTTGTGACATGCCCTGCTATATTTTTGAGTCCCTCCTTAATTTTCTGCCACAAAAATGATGCTCTTAGCTCATCTTGTAACAACCCTGCTCCAGCACTAGAATCAGCCTCCAAGGGCTCCTGTTTCTATTTAGTAAGGAACGGTATTAGAGACCAAGACTGGGCACTAGGTATGATCCTTGCTACCTGGGTGTCTTTGCTTATAGCTCTTTTCTGTGAACAGAGCTAGGCAATATATCTGTACATATATACGTCTGTACACATGCACACACATACTTGCACATGTATATACATATATGCATTTTAGAAAAATTTGGTCCATATCAATACGTCCAATTTAATCCATCCCATAGGGTTCATTTTGCCTTCCCCTCTTCATTATTTGTATGTCCCTTCTTCCCCATTGAGAACTCTGGCTCTCAAAAATATCAAGACATTTACTCACTTGTTCAATTCTGTAGTACATCTAAAATAGGTTTAGAATTGCTTTGTCCATACCTCTACAAAAACAAGCTCACTAAAAAGATTTTAGGATTTGTTTGATGTTCTCTCTCCACCTTGACCAAGACTGAGAAATATTTATAGTCCAATACTCTGTAAATTATTTGGATTAGTTGGCTGTCTTTTTTCCTCTTCAGTGTTATGTTATTCATTTAAAGTGCTGATAAGCTCATTATTTAGTTTGTTTTCAGTTTTATTTCCCACATCCCAATACCATTGATTTAATTTTAATTTTTGATCATGTAGAACATGATTCAAATGTGGTCAGTAGGAGCCCCCTTTTTCCCAAAAGTCAACACTGTACAAAAAGGTACACTCAGAGAAGTGTCACTCCATTCTGTCTTCCTTCTACCTTATCCTCCAACACCCCATTTCTTGGAGAGAACTAACTTTACTGTTTTCTGTTTAACCTGAGTTTCTTTTTTGACAGTTAAGTAGATATATGTATGGGTTTGTTTGTTTGTTTTATTGGGAATAGTGTGTTTTTCCAGGACCCATCAGCTCTAAGTCAAGTAGTTATTTTGATCTAGTTGTGGAGGGCGCAGCTCAGTGGTCCATGTGGGGATCAAACCGTCAAACTTGGTGTTATGAGCACTGCGCTCTAACCAACTGAGGTAACCGGCCGCCTCTATGTATGTTTTCTTATTTCTCTTTCTCACACAAAAGGTAGCATGCTACATATGCTCTTTTGTAATTTGGTTTTTTTAACTCTTAGAAATCATTCCATATCAATTCATAAAGATCTTCCTCTTTTTTTCTTTCCTGTTTACAACTACCAAGTGCTCCCTCATGAGTATTTATCATAGTTTATTTAACCAATCATCTATGCTTGGATATTTAGATAGTTGCTAATATTTTGCAGTTGCAAATAATGCTGCAGTGAATAACCTTGTGCAAATGTATGTTTTTGTATTATTGGAGTTGTATCTTTAGAGTTAATGCCCAGAAGTGAGATTGGCATGTCAAAGTATAAATGCAAATAAAGTTTGTTGGACATTGGCAAATTCCTCTCCTTATCGATTATAGTATTTTGCATTCCCAATGAGAATGCAATGTATGAGAATGCCTGTTTCCCCCACATCCTTGCCAACAGAGTTTAATTGTAAGCTTTTGAATTTTTGCCAACATGCTGGATGAGAAATGGTATCTCAGTGTTGTTTTAATTTGCATTTTCTTATTATGAGTGAAACTAAACATTTCTTATATGTTTAAGGTCCATTTTTATAACTTTTTTGATTTCTCTGTGAATGTCTTTAGCCCATTTATTAATAAGATTAAAATAAAATTTAACTTGTTTATTTGTCAGAAATAGCTTTTAATACAATTTACACTAACTAAAGGCAGAATTCCAAAGTACCTACTATGGATTCTGCCCACTAGGAATTCTCAGTCTATAAGATGAACACCAATCACAACAGATGTAAGCGTAAGCTCTGGACCCAGATTGGCTGCTTTCAAATGCCAGTCCTGCCATGTAGTAAGTTTTTTTAACCTCTTGGTGCCTCAGTTTCTACACCTGTAAGATGAGAATAACAATAGCATTTACTTCTTAGGGTTGCTGCAAGGATTAAATGACAACATAAATAAAGTACTTTGAACAGTGCCTAGAACAGTAAATAGTTCATAAATGTTAGCTGTTTTACAGTCAAGAAAACACTATCAATACATTACTCAATTTGATTGCATAAGAATCCTGTTATATAGTTGTAAAAAATGAGGCCTTTGAAGTTTGGAAACATTAGATGAATCAGTGGTAGAATAGAAAGTGTAACCCATTCTTTTATTTATTCATTCATTCATTCATATCCAGATATTTTTTTGAGGCTCTGTTATATACCAAGCACTGGTTTAGGTGCTGGAGACCAGCCCTGAACAAGACAGATCTTTGAGTTCCTGGATCTCACTTTTTTGTGGTAGAAGGGTTTGTGTGGGGCCTGGAAAGAGACAAAAAACAAGGAAACCAATTTTGTCTGTCTTGTTCATTATTTGTCTTTTCAGCACCCACAACAGTGTCAAAATTCATTTGTTAAATGAAAGAATGAAGGAATATATGAGACTTGATACAGAGTTGGACCCAAATCATGGACGGCCTCGTCAACTATTCTGAAGAGTTTGAACTTTATCCTGAGCAGAGGAATCACATGATCAGAGAAATCACATGATCATATTTGCATGTAAGAAAACTCAAGGTAGTGATTGTGTGCAGGACCCACAGGAGAAGGGAAAACAGCAGGGAAGTTGTTACCATGTCTAGCGGGAGATAATGGGACCTGAATCAAGAGGGAGGCCGAGGGGATAGGAAGGTGAGCTGGAGAGAGATTTAGAAGTCCGAATTGACTTCACTTGGGCTTACTGCGTGCAGAAGGAAGAAGAGGGAAGCAGGAAGTCTAATCACACTGGAGTTTCACTGTGATAAGAAATTGAAGAGGGATAGCTGACTGGGGAAAATGGAGGGAAGCCTTTTAAACATACAGATTTGCAGTGACCATGGAACAATGCCAAATCTCCTAAGTGTACTTGTATTTGGCTTCTCTGTATTCCATGGAGTCAGGGGCTGTGGATCTGGCCTGGGCACAGCAGTAGTAGCCTATGAAATGAACAGTGTTTAATACAGTAGTTCCCTCACTGCTACCCCATTCACTATTTCATGTTCCACAGTTTCAGTTACCTGTGGTCAACTGGATCTGAAAATATTAAGTGAAAAGTCCATAAATAAATAATTTAAAATTGCCCACCCTTCTGAGTAGTGAGATGAAATCTCACACTGTCCTGCCTAGAACACGAATCATCCCTTTGGCCAGCATATCTGCACTGTATACACTCCCCTGCCCCCATTAGTCACTTAGTAGAAGTCTCAGTTATCAAATTGACTATTACAGTATCACAGAGCTTATGTTCAAGTAACCCTTATTTTATTTAATGGCTCCAAAGCCATTCACATAACTTTTATTACAGTATATTGTTATAATTGTCCTATTTTATTATTTTTGTTGTCATCTCTCACTATGCCTGATTTATAAATTAAACTTTATCATAGGTATGTACAGGAAAAAGCGTAGTATGTATAGGGTTTGGTACTATCTGTAATTTCAGACATCTACTGGGGGTCTTGGAATATATCCCTGGATAAGCGGGGAGACTAGTAAAAGGACACCAGTTAGGAGGCCAATTGGTGCAGCCTTAACTTTCTGGGGGTCTCTGATGGGGCGTACTCAGTGCTAAGTTAACTGATAATTTTAACTGGAAGTTTATTCTTTGATGGCAAAAGTACTCATCTTTGTATCTTCCCTCATGTCCAAGATGATACTTTGCATAAGGCAGACTGGGCAATATTAAATAGATGCCACATAGGGAGATTGTGAAAGGAAATCCAACATCAAGCAAGACTTATGGTTTGGGGCTTAGGCTGCCCTAATGATCAAATCAGGAAGCAGGGGGTTAGGGAAGTCCAGGAGGGGCTCCAAATCCGTTTCCATAAAGACAGAAAACAGGTGAATAAATAGCTCGACAAAACCGCCTCTAGAATGGCACCCTGCCAGCTTCCATGACACCAGTGCTTTCCTAGAGATCATGCAGGACGAAGGCTGTGAGTTTCAGACTTGTGAGAAGACCTGGACAAGACAGTGAGGTTGAGATCTGGACACCTGTCTTTACCAGAGAAAAGGAATTTCTAATGCAGCTGCTGATGTGGTAAAAATCCAAAATAATAGGGCACACGTTTCACAGAAGCCTCCTGAGGCTACTTACTTGAAAAAGTGACCTGAACTTTCTAGAGGATGCCACTGGTTCCCTACAAGAATGTTTATCACAGCTAGGAAAGGACCTGCTACAATTCATTTTCTGATTAGAGTGTTTTCTGGCTTGCTACTGCAAGGTGCTAGGAGAGAGAGGGCAAGAATATGCACAGTTAAAAAGATAGGGGAACGGTCTCATAAGATGGGAGCTATTGCAAACAAACCATAAGGCGGTCTCTGGAGGGGAAGCAACACTAGGGACTTGTGAGAGGAAAGGTCAAGAGGAAAAGCAGGGTACATGCAATAGCTTGTGGGGGAGGTGGTAGGGAGGGAAGAAGGGAATAGCTGTGGAGGAGGTGGGGATAAAAAGGAGAGAAGGAAAGGAGTGCGAAAGCGACCTCACGTGCAGGGCCCGAGTCAAAGGTTATGGAGAAGGGCTGTAAAGAGAATTGGGTTACTGAATTGGGAAGGAGCGATCTGGTTCTCTGGCGATCCCTTCTGCGTTTACACAGACCAGCCCAGAGCTAAGCGGATGTGGTACTGAGCTCAAAGCGGTGCGGTGGGAGACGGTGGCGGTGGGAGCACACTTGGATTCCTCCCAGAAGCGAAAGGCCAGGAAAGCCCAGCAGCTGGCCGGCCGGGTGGAGGCGGAGCACCGGCGCAGATGGGCGGGGCAGGGGAGGGCGTGGGGAGGACTGGGAGGAGCAGGCTGAGGGCGGTGCTAGGACCCGCCGGCGCCCCGCCGGCTCCCGGGAGGTTGATAAAGCGGCGGCGGCGTTTGACGTCAGTGGGGAGTTAATTTTAAATCGGTACAAGATGGCGGAGGGGGACGAGGTAGCGCGGAGGCAGCCGCACCAGGGGCTGCGGCGCCGGCGGCGGACCAGCGACTCCGGCAGCGGCGTTAACCACGTCTCTTCCACGACCTTCTTAGGTACGGGCCGGCGGGGCGGAGGCTGCAGTGCTCGGGTGGGGAGGGGACGCGGGCCGCTCGGGCTCGCGGGCACTGGCCGCAGGCGGCGGGGTCGTCGTCCGCGGCTGGCTCAGCTCTCCTCCCGCCGCCGCGTCTGGCCGCCGGGCCTAGTCCCCGCCGTGCCCCGGGCTCCCGCCGCGCGCGGCCTGAAAGGGCGGGCCGCGCTCCCACAGCTGTCGGGTGGACGGGCGGCGCGCGCTTCTGCGCCCGGCCCGGCCCCCCTGTCCGTCCGCCGCGTGGCCGCTGCCGCGTCCGCCCCGACCTGAGGGGGCGGCCTTGTGCCGGGGCCGCAGACCCGGGCTTGGGGTGGTCGGCCTCGGCGCGGCTCGGTCAGGGAGAGGCCCCGGACGCCGCAGGACGACCTGTCACCCAGCGGGCACTGGTTGCCCTCTGCCCCTCGCGCGGAAAGGGAGGAAGGGGTAACTGGGGCGTGATGGGCCCCGCAGAGGAGGAGGACGCGGAGCGCGCGGGGGGTGAGGGGGAGCAGGCACCTCGCTGCCAAGTCGGAGAGCTCTCCAGACAGCCTTCCAGCAGAGAACCGCAATCCGCAGGCCAGAGCCGTGCCCGGACGCTCGCCGTCTGGGGCCCTGAACCTTTTCGCTCGCGTTGCGCGTGGCTAGGAGGCAAGTCTAGATTTAGTTGTCAAACTGGTGTTATGAGCCATTTACTAGTCTGTGGTGTGAAGTCACCTGATCTTGGCTCCCGGGTTTTGCTGAATTGAGTTCTTACTGTACGTGTACAAGGAAAGCCGCTGCCCCCTCGAAGACGCTTTTGCGTTGGCAGCGGAGTGTTGTGAGTCCCTCTCACTTGATAACACCCCTATTTTTAGGAGTTTAGCATTTGATACTTTTTCGCCGTGGTGTGAGTTGAACGCATGAAATCCTGATTGAGAATTTTGATGGTACTTGAAAGGCATGAAGTTTTTCAAAGGGTTATAAATAGTAAAAACTTAACGGTTAGGTAAATGCGGCCATGGCATAGGTAAGAGTTTGTTAACTACACTAAGTATGAACTTGGGTTTTCAGAATTCTCTTTCCACGATCTGATTTTGTGAGATGAAATGTAGAACACGTTGATAAAGTGTTAACCATGAAGACTCACTTTAATAGGAAAGTTTATATGAAATACATTTCATCAGTCATGTTAGTCCTTGGACGTTGGGCATATGTCAGAGGTGATGACAAACTAGGAAAGGGAAAAAGAAGGAAATAAAGCTTGTTTTATTATTGCCTACCAAACAAAGCACTTGGCAGAACTGTTTACGTAGGAAATACTACTAGAGATACAAGGTTTTGCCTTAGCTCTCTTCTGGTTGGATCTCTCAAGCAATTGTTTTGGAATGCTGATGGATTAATTTCGCGTTTTTGGACTCTAAGGCATGTGTGTCCTCTATCTAATTTGTCTAATCTGTCTAATTATATCTAATTTATCTAATCTAGGACCCTAAGGTGTGTGTGTGTGTGTGTGTGTGTGTGTGTGTGTGTGCGCGCGCGCGCGCTCATCTATCTATATCTATCTTTTTAAAGTAACTATTAGATGTAGTTTCGAAGTGTTTTATGTACTTGCCTAATCAGGAGTAGTGTAACTTTATGACTCAGGCATGGTTATTAAAATTTTTACGCTGTGGTACATTGAGAAGAGATGTGATTCTTAAGACTTTATAAATAGGGATCACCATTTATTAGATGCTCTGTTTGCTACTCACAGATTTTAGTCTTTTTTTGGTTTGTTTTGTTGGAGTTAGACTACATTTGATAGCCATTCCTATCAAACGACTGCTTAGAACAGTTCCTCTCCCTGCTGGTTTGCTGTGCCATTACTACATTAAAAGCCAAATAAACTTGTTATATTTGTGTTATAAGTAAGTCAGCAAACAGGCTGTGAATGAATAGGGACTCTTCTATTTTAGAAACTCTTTGTCTCCCTCTGCTTTCTGAATAAGGAAAGTTGGAGAGCTAATAAGCTGAGGTGAATCAGGTGCCACCACAGTAGTTTAGCCTTAGGAAGATGCTTTGTGTCTCTTAAGAAAAATGCTTCCTGGGCCAGCTGAGTGGCTCAGTTGGTTAACAGTTTGTTTAAGAGCGCAAGCTCTGAGCAACAGGGTCGCTGGTTCGATTCCCACATGGGCCAGTGAGCTGAGCCCGAACTGAGCTGCTGCTGAGCTGCCAACAGGTGGCAGGATGGCTCAGCTGGTGAGAGCACGTGCTCCCAATGACAAGACTGCCTGTTCGATGGTGGGCTATGCCTGCCCCCAACTAAGACTGGACTCTGCACCGTGAGCTGAGCTGCCACCTGGATGGCTCAGTGGATAGAGCGTGCGCTCTTAACAGCAAGGTTGCCAGTTCGACTCCTGCATAGAAAAAAAAAATGCTTCCTCTTTTTAGGAATGTAGGAGCTTTATAAAGCACTAACACTCTTTTTAATGACTGTAGGATGAAAGGAATCTGTGGATTTGATTAAACCTATTTAGTCAAATGTTTTGAAATCCTTTTAAATTCTTTATTTGGGGAAGCAGGAGCTGCCTTACAGTAAAAAAATTATTATAAAGAAAATAAACCACAAATCAAAATGAGATTCTGGCCTTTAAGTCAAGTGCACCTATTTTGGGATTCCTTTTTAGCTTACTATAGGCGTTTTAACCGTAGAATAAAGTTTTTGAATATTCACAAGTGAAAGTATCTTTCTTGAAATTGTTAGAACTTTTCCAAAATTGTGCTCTGTGCGTCTGTCTGATATTAAGCAGCTGCTGAGAGTACCTGGAAGACTCAACCTTTTGATGCTGTAAGTCAAGACATTTTTAAAATTTAAAGACTTAGTAGGAATATATATTTTAAAAAATTGTTTATGCTCAACCGGAAGACCTGTTGACACACAGTTGTAAGTAAAGCCTTTTGGCAGGCTCTCCAAGTTAAGAGCCAGAAGTGTAAGGGATGTAATGGTAATTTACAGCTTTCCAGAAGGAGGTTTTCTTGGGTGGGTGCAGGGAGGGAAACAGCTTTCTTTTTTTTCCTTCTTTAAAGTACTGTAGTCTGATTGTGTAGTCGTATTGGCCTTTGAAAGCCCAGGTGTGTTATTTACTTTACTGAGCATCATTTAACTTATGGAAGATAGTTGTGAATATAGATTTGTTGAACTTGATCCCCCAATGAATTCCTTACTCATGTAAGTTTCTTCCTGTCCTTTATTCTTCCTTATTACACACAGAAGAATGATTGAGGGTTTTTTTTAATAGCTTTAAATTGTATAGCAGAAAAAAAGCATCAAACCGGAAAATATGATGGAAGTAAGATAGTATCTATTTGCTATTTTATAAAACACTTTGAACACCTTGCTTTGATTTTATTTCCTAAAACCTTCCTGTGAAGGAATGAAGTTATTCCCATTGGAGGGAGTGATTGTGACTTGTCTACAGTCACGGAAACTACTCAGGAGCGCTCTTACTGCTCCTCACCAGACTTGGAGGTTGGTAGGGGCCTCTCTCCATTGAAAATTATCACATGTAATTAGAGATGACTGGGTAAAACTTTGTTGAATGAATGAAGTCTGAAATCTTACTAATGAGAAGGGGGCAGTTAAAAAGTAAAGATGGGGCAAGTCACTAAGTAGAGGGGGAGATTTTATTAAAGTAGGAAGGGAAAAGGTGGATATTATAGAAGTAATGAAGTAGAACAATTTTGCTTGTTGTGGGCATTGAGAAGAATGAAGTGTTCAGAAGTGCCAGGCCAAGGTAACTATTTTACAAATCATTTTCCAAGTTACTGGTAAACATATCTCTGTGTGTTTGTGTGTACACATTTTTGAAACTTGGTGTAGGTTTTTGTAGAAATGTGTACACAAAAGTAGCCACCCTCACTACCTACTCTGGAGCAAAGGCTATAAGGTAGTTGGTTTTATGGGCAGCTGATATGTGTTAGAAACTACTGTTAAGTCATGAAAGACTCATTTATACATCCTCTGTATTCCCAAGGAGATAGTATGCACTTCTGACTGACGTTGGTTTTAGTCTTTTGGCTAGTACAAGTAGAATCCAGGGGACCCCCTTGCTAACATACTAGTTCAGTAAAAATTATTCATGCAACCTGTATTTATATGATTAGCATCAAAATAAACAGTAACTAATAATTTGTTGGTGAAGTAGATAACTGTTGAAAGATGCTTTTCTAGGCTTGGTAGTACATTTTATCTTTTTATTGCATAATATTATACTTAGATTGTGGAGGCAGTGTTTCTTTACTCATAGAAAAGCAAGCTAGCGTGTGTAGTGGACAAAGAATGAGGGATCGAAAACTGAGTGGCTCACTTAAACTCTGAGCCTTGAAGCCCCTCGCATATAGTTGTGATACAAATCCCATAACGGCTATTGTGGGATACAGATGAGATGACAGGGCACAAGTGTTGTAAATTGTAAAGCTGTGTGGAAGACAACAGTTAGATATATGTAAGAAGTGCCAATTTGGCTAGTTGTGATTATTTATATGTCTATATTTGCAATCAAAATCTCTTCTAATTTTCTTTTTTTCTGTAATGTGGACAAAGGTTTAGTTTGGGCAAGGGTGGTGGGTAAAATTTTAACTTTATCTGTAAAATGCTGATAATTCATTCATGATTAGGGTTATTGTGAGTATTAAAAGTGTGATAAAAATGCTTAACCCATTGGCAAACATTCTGTTGATGGTAGTTATTACTATAATGCGTGGTTACTTTAAGATGAGACTTTGAACTAAAAATTAATTTGTAAAATAGGTGATTTAAAAGGCCATTGTTCAGTTTTTATAAGATAAAAGTAAACATTCATGCTTCTCAGCTATCTTCATTTTAATAAACTTGCATTTTAGAGAATCACTTAATCATGTGGCAAAATTGTCTTCTAAAATTGTTTATGTCAATTACAGGATTTAGTATGAATTAATTTTTTAGTTAATGTCATGGCAATTTCCAAGTAGAGTGTATTGGTTTTTTCAAACAGTAAATGTGCAGAATCTAACTTGCATCTGTTATGCACAAGAATGCCTAAAAAAATGATTGACTTGAAACCACACTAATCGTGACTCCCTTAAAAAGCTTTTTTTGCCTTCATGTAATCATTTATGGTAGAGTCATAGCACTGATTAATCATGATCTCATAAAAAGCTTTTTTCCCCCCTTTCATGTAATCATTTATAGTAAAGTCATGGGTAGTGATTAGATTAGAACATACTTATTTTAACTAAGGTCTTTTGAGTTATATAAACTTCCTATGACCTTCAGAATGGATTTAGAATGGAGGTTTGGATTTTAATACTAGCTCAGTAATAATTTTTTTTTTTCCTTCCTGGTGGTTAATATTTTACCCTAGCAAACTTACAAATCTTTAAAAAATTTTTTATTAAATAGATAATAATCTATGAAGGCGCTTTAGAAGCTTTAAAGCCTTCCATAAAAGAAACCCTTTAAAGGGGGTGAAATTGGCACACTAAAGAAGCTGTTCTTTTCATATTTGAATGAATGGGTTTATGAGATATTAAAAGTTAGATTAAGTTCACTTTTATCAGAATGGGGTGATTTTTGAATATTTTGGAGAGAAATTTTGGTAGGAAAATCACCTTCGTTCTTACATTTTTTTTGAAGACAATTATTAATCAGGTATGAGAAATCGCTATTTTCTTTTCATCAGCTCTTTATTTTAAAATAGATATGACAGTATGAATTGGCTATGTGAATTTTTTTGTGTAGAGTTGAGAGGCTTTTTCTTGCAGGAAAAGGGCAGTGCACTTGGATATTGTTTCTCAAATTCTAAAATAGGCTAGAAGGTGAAGGGAGGGTTCAATGATGTAGCTGATGCCAAATGTCTTACAACTGGATATTAAGATAGAAATTTATTGCCTTTAAGTTAGTTTATATCCTTTTGTAAATGAATAATTTAATTTTTCCTAAATTGGGATCTTACTGTAATTTACTTTTTCATTTCATATTGTATTTCCCTGTGTGATTAATCTTTGCAACATGATTTTATAAGAACTGCTTACCATATTTTGCTGTGGATAATGTTCTCCTATGTGTAATGCACAGCCACGTTTTGACCCAAACTTTCAGGGAAAAAAATTCTTTTAATTTTTAATTCAAATTTTTATTTGTTTACATTTAGGTACTTGTTTTTTGTATAAAGGAATTTTAGCATTTATTTTTTAACATATTATGGTACAAGAAATTTTATGAACAAATAATTACAAAACACAAGAACAGATAAAAGGTACAAGAAATTTTATGTACTGGTAACAAATTTATGATATTTACGCATCATAGAAGGCCAAGAACCCTTCATCTTGCAAGCTCTTCATAAGTGCCAACAAAACCGATTTTCATATTCCAGGGTATTTTTTTGCATACGGATATCATTGATTTCTACTCATAAGCATAAATAAAAGAATTAAAAACATTTAATAGATATGGAATTAGTACTACCCATGTATAATGCACATACTTATTTTTCTCTCTTATTTTTCTCTTACAAATTTGGGCAAAAAAGTGTGCATTATACATGGCAAAATAAGGTAAATCGGTCATTTGGATATGGGGTTATTTCTTGTGAATAATGCTGACTGAATATCTTTGTAGATAAATCTTTGACCTTTAAGATAAGGTCATAACAATTAGATTTCCCTGGGTGTGGGGGGCTCCGCGGCTGTTAGCTCAGTTGGTTAGAGCGCAGTGCTCATAACACCAAGGTTGAGGGTTCTATCTCCGCATGGGCCACTGAGCTGCTCCCTCCACAACTCAATTGAAACAACTAGTTGGAGCTGATGGGTCCTGGAAAAACACACTGTTCCCTAATAATCCCTGTCCCCTCCCCCCCAAAAAAAGTTAGATTTCTAGGTCGAATGGCATGTACATTTTCAAAACTGAAGCCACACATCAAATCCATTTAGAAAAGTTGTATCCATTTATTCTGTCTCCCTTTAGGATTAGGTTTGTGCTTGTTTACAAATATCTTTTTTTACAAGTGGGTGTTATTTTAAAATAAATAGCAACACCTGGGTAAAAATAGGGATGTACTGTTTCATTTGCATTTTTTTTATTACAGTTGATGTTGAAATTTTAACATAACTGGATGTGAATTCTTTCTATTAGCTGCATTTTTGTATTCTTTGACCATCTCACTGTTTCTCTTATGTTTTGTAAAAGGTCTTTTGCATACAAGAAATTCTTTTCATATTTGCTTTTTAATTTTGTGGGGTTTTTTTTTTTGGAGAAGAGTATGTTTAAAAACATTTAAAATGGTTCCATGTGAGTGTTTTTCTTAAGTAAATTGGCAACTTTTCAATTTATTAACTTCGTGTTAGTCTCTTCTGAATCTTTAGGTATGCTACTGGAGGTTTTTTTTTTTTAATAAAAATATTTTTAAACGATTTTAAATTCTTTCTGAGATTATCAGTTGGTTATTTCTGTCTCTTTTTTAATGCCTCAGTATGGACATGCGCTTCATTGTCCAGCAGTGTGGTAGAAGCTCCAAGCTTAGGAGCTGGGTTCAAATTGCCACCACCACCAAATATCAGTTTTCTTAACTAAAAAAAACCTACTTTAGAAGTTTAAGATTAAAAGATAATGTCTTAAAAGCACTTGGCATGTATTGAATATACAAAGAAAGTTATCATCTCTTCAGGGTAAAGGAGAATCTGAAGGGGCTGGGATTAGTTTTCTTTTGGGAGTGAAGAGGTGCAGGAGGGCAGGCTGATTGAGGACCATACTTAGACAAAGAACTAGCTTTTTTCCTTTGATGTTATCAGTTGAGATATTGAGCACCTACCTTATAAAAGGGCTTTTCAGTTGCTTGTAATGAATACCTACTGTAGAAAAGTGTGGAACAGACCTCTGTTCTAAGCTTTCATGTAGATGGAGATCAGATAGACCTTAGGCATATTTGTGATTAAAGTTTATCATTAAGTTTATAATTTCAGAAGTAGAAATTACTGTGCTAGTGTTGTCGAGGAAGACTTCATGGAGAAGGACCTTGAAGAATGGGTGGGTCTTAGAGAGCAGAGTGTAGGATATACCACATGTTTGAAGATGAAAAAGATAGGCAGTATGTTAGAAAGCTTTTTACGAAATAGTTTCAGCACTTGTCCCTCCTTTCTAAGAATTTTTCTAAAAGGGATGCTTAAAAAAGTATTTAAAAGCAATTAGATAGAATCAATTTAAAAGATCAAATGATGTTAGAGCATATGTAATAAAAAAAAAGAAATATGTGCTGTTTTTCTGTAGCCAAGTACAGCAAAGAAATGATTTAAATAACTGGATAATTCCTGAAAAAACTGCCTGAATAGCCCCAAATGTGACTTATTAAAAACTATGGAAATGTGTTCCTTCTCGCCCCTGTTTTTGAGCATGTGTATTTATCTACCACAAGAAACTCTGACATGTATTCTAAAATTGCCAAACTAGATAACCGATAAAAGTGAGAACCTTTGACTTTCTTATCCCTTTTGTTTTTTCAAATTAGTCACATTTTATCTAGCTGGAAGGATGTTTATTTGTCTATTTTTGGAATTATTTTCCTTGTTTTTACAGCTTCTCTCTTAGTAGGAATTTTGCCTGTATTGAGCCAAGTTTGGGATTTGAGTGTATACTTTTCTTTAAAAAAAAAAAAACTGCTTTAACGAGTCATCTGAGGTAGAGAGTTGTGGCAGAATGGAACTTTGTGTCTTATTTCCAGGGTCTTGGCAGATAGATACCTATCTGAGATAGATAGATACCTATTTGAGATTTGTCACGAAAATGACAAAATTTAAGCTTGGGTCCTTGTGTGTATTTTTTTTTTAATGACTTCTGTCCTGTTTATCACAAATTTCAATAGCTCTTCAATGGGCTTAATATGTTTTAACTTACTGTAGAGTTCATTTTTGGGCCAAAAAGGGAGTCAAGGAAACCTCTGGTTTTGATGGATTCCTGATCCCTGTGTTACAAAGCTTTGTAGTGGAAATTTATTGCATTGTCACTTTAAACGCTGGTAAGAAAAGAGAATGCCTCTTATAAAAAACATGGAATAACTTAGTGTTATCTGTTGCATAGTCCAAAGAAGAATGTTGAAGAACTAACTAGCTCTTGCATGCATCGCTTTCCATTTTTACTGTCACCTCCTGACTTTGGGCTTATACTTAGTCTCTTCCAGTTGCCTTATATCTGATTTCCCTGTTTTTAGACTCTCATTACAGTTCTTACTCACTCATCACTTTCAGTTTATCTCTGCAACACAGCTTTGATCCTATCACTCCCTTCAAAATTTTCCATGGGGCTCCTCATGACAATGCCCAGCACTATTAGCCTAAACTTTTAAGGTTAGCCTTAATCTTATTTTCAGGGCTCAGATAGTTGCAGCCTTCTCCTGAATGGCTTCATTAATAACCCTCCTTTAAATAATCTAATATAGCACTTTCTTTATACTGACCTTTTATGCTTGTTTGTGTTAGAACTTTGAGAGTTAGAACTATTATTAGTAAATTGTACTTCTCTAGTGTCTAGAATAGTGCCTTGCTCTCTAATTACTGGCTTGAAGTAGATAGGGTGGGGAACCTTTCTCACTTATTCATGACACTTGAGTAGCATACCAAGCATTGTGTCAAGGCTTACCAAGTATTGTGTCAACGAAAATGAAACAATGTGTTGCACATTTATTTACATATATATGTGTGTGTATGTAATTTTATTCCATCTTAATATTTTAAAAGTCTGCAGCTTAAAACTTGCTCTTCAAGAAAGCTTATGAAGAAAAAATAATTGTTTCCCAAATGTTGGGGGACTGTATAAATGATATGCTGACTGTATAAATAAGTTTTGACAAGAAAATTTTTGGAAAAAGTAAAGGGAAAAATAGCCGTATGCCAGGATTTGTTACAAAGATGAGACATATACCCCTCTCCTTTCTGTTAATAAATTATATTTTTGGTAACTTTTAGTTTTCTGGAAATCTTGAACACCTAAGAATTCAGCTTTGAATTTATTCAACACACATGCTCATTTGGCAAAGCTGGAACATGGTGGATTGACTATTTCAGAGACCTGGTGTGCATCCTTATTTGATTACTTACGAAATGTATTTCCTTGCAAATTGCTTAATCTGAGCCTCACTATCCTTTATACAAACAACGCAATGCCACTCCACAAAGTGATTTTGAGGATTAATATGGTTATTAGCACAGAGTAAGCACTCTAAATAACTAAATAAGTGTTTTTTCTTCTATAGTAAAAGGTACAACAGTTAAAATTATATCATATAGTAAATTATTTCCAGGAATCAGAAAGTTGCTAATAATGTCTTCACCTCTTCTCTCAGATATCTGCTGCTTTCAGTTCTCTGCTCAAATGTCTTAGAGAGAAGCCTTGCTTGACTGACCATTCTTTTATAAAATTGCAACTCCTGCTTCCAATGCCATTAACCTACTTTATATTTTTTCTCTATAGCACTTAACACCAGCTGATGTCATATATTTGTTTTCTATTTCCTCATCTTTAGGATGTAATAAACTCCTAAGGGCAGGATTGTTTTATTTGTTTATTTTGTTTCCTACTGAATCTGCAGTTCTTAGAACCAAGTTGTTGGTGTTCAGTGAATCTTTATTGAGGATTGAAGGCTTATTCACCCCTGCTTGTAGTCCTTTCATCCCCTGGATAAAAATTACCTTGGTGGTTATTAATGGGGTGCTTGTTACAGATGTAAGTTACTGGACCCCATACACCCGATCCTCTGTATCAGCTCTGGAGATGAGGCCCAAGAATCTGTATTCTAAACAAGCCACCCAGGTGATTCTTAAGCTTTAGCTGTGTGGGACTCACTGTTTTATGGTGGCTGTGGCTAATTAAATATTGACCGTGTAACTCAGTTGTAGGCCCATGTATAATTAAATTACAGATGAATTGTCCATTCTGTAGCAAATAGTTTTTTCCCTGTTGATCTGTCAAGGAAGAGTTGTATCTGTAATTTTGATTATTTTGGTTATTATATATTTTTGTTTAAAAATCCAGTTTAATCCAGAGCTTTAAGGATCTAGAAATCTCAGATACTAAATGTTTGTGAGTCCATCTCTCCCAAACAAAATCAAACCCTTTAAACCCACATATAATCTGTACTTGTCATGTTTTACTCATAAGAATAGATGAGCTGATATCAAGGATTTATTTTAAATGATAAGGATCATTCAAAAATGAGGACTGATATGAGTCTCCTTCTATGGCTTCAAACTTATAAAAAGACAGAAAAATATAGTAGAAGCCCAAGTATCCATTTTATACATCTAATACATACTATTTACCATATTTATTTAGAATCCTTTTTTTAAAGAGAAATAATGTTACTGTACAGTTGAAGGGTTCTCCCAATAGCTTTCTCTTCTCTTCCCTCCCTCCATAGATATACACCTATCTTGAAGTGGTATAAATGTTTCCTGGTTTTAAAATAGTCTTATATCTATGTTTTTTCATAAAAATATATAGTATTGTGCTATATTAAAATTGGTAGAAGAAGGTAAAGGCGGTCAAATATATAGTAATGAAAGGAAAACTGACTGGGTGGTGAGCACACAATGTGAAATATAGATGATGCATTATTGAATTGTTCGCTTGAAACCTATGTAATTATAACCATTGTCATCCCAAGAAATTTAATTAAAAAGGTTTTTTTTTAGTAAGTGGCTTAAACTATGTATTTTTGGCTTGATTTTTTTTTTTTACATTTGACATTGGTTTTGAAGTTTACCCATGTGTGCATATTTAGATCTTATTCATTAATTTCACTTCTGTGACTATTTCTGGGTTTATTTATCCATGGATATTTAGGTTCCAAATTTTTTTTTTTTGCTGTTAGAAACAATACTTCAGGGAATAAGGAGCCTTGTCTCTTTTCTTCCTGTGCACATGTGTAAGAATTCCTCGAGCATGTAAAACAAGCTACCTAAAAATTAAAAAAGTTTCAGTACTGTGTACTCTAATTCTTTAAATTTTTGAACTACAGAACAAAAGTACATTCCCTCTACCACCGAAAAAAAAACAAAGTACCTTACAAGCAGATGTAAGATCCTTGGGGTGACTTGGGTGAGATTTTCTGCAAGACTTTTTCTTCAGAGGAAAATATAGAAGTACCTTTTTGCGGACTCGAAGTTGCAGAGCCTAATAGAATTTTTCTGAATTTCTATCTTGTTGCTTAGAGTCCTTTGAGCCATTATTTATTTTAGCATCTCTTAACTAGCCAACAAAATTGACTTCATAAACTCCAACCTCATTTAAAATACCTAATTTAAATTTCTTTAGTTGAAAATTTTTTATCTCCAAGTACACTTATATTCAAGTGTATGCATTAAAATAACTGGTTAATATTTGCTGATAAGCTTTGGGAAAATACTTTGAGTATATACATTTGTAATCTATTTTATATTTTTCTTCATCCATTTAGATAAATGCATAAAGGCATTTTTATGACTCAGTATTCTTTAAATGGGAACAGCAAAAATTCTATTACGTCAGTGTTGGTTGCTATGGAAACAGATTTCAAGTGGAAAATAGTATGTGCATCTTATAGGAAAACAACTCTTTGTTTATCTTCTGATTTGATAGTAATGAAGGAAGGAAATGAACTACATTATATACTCTTGAAAAGCGTTTGTAAAGCTTGGTAATGTAGGATGGTCCTGTTGGCCCAAGTGGCAAAGCTAGTGGGGGAAAGCATCTGAAGGGGCTAAGAACAGGCCTCCCCAAGATGTGCCACTTTGGCCTGTGGATTATTTTGAGCTGCAGCTGAAGGCAGTTGAGACTCTTCAGGTTCAGGAGAAACTTCTGCCCCTCCTTAACTATCTAGAAGAATCTATGTTGGAGTCCTTGTCCATACATAATAAGAGTTATTACCAGAGAAAACATTTTATAACCTGTCCATAGGGCAGGGCAAACTTCTAATTACTGAACTTCTGTTCTTTTTATCATCCTGCCAATGACTTCCCTCCCCTCGGAAGCCCCAGGGCATCATTTCTTGGCTCAGGATACCATCCATATATACCTCATTTTACCCTTCTGCCTCTGAACCTCTCGCATGTGGGGTTCTCGTCTGTGTATACATAATTAAATTTAATTATTTTCTCTTGTTAATCTCTCATGTTGTTTTAGTTATTAGATCACCCGGAAGAACCTAGAGGGGTAGAGTAAAATTTCTTCCTTCTCCACATACCTGATATCTGACGTTAATAGGTCTTCTTCAGGAGTCTTTTAAGTTTTTATTTTTGCATTGCACTGTGTTTCCAGTTTTATATGAGATAAGTTTAGCTTTATGAATTCTTTTTTTCCTTCCTTTTGTCTTTTTTCTTTTTTTGTTATTTAATTTTAAAAGTTCTTAATAACATTAATTTATAGGAGCAAATATCGTAGTTGAAACCTTTTTTTTTTGTATTACATTATTAGCTAATAGCACTTGTCCTTCAACAAAATATTTTATTGAAGTCCAAGTTTGTGTCTGTCAATATTCGTATTTTAGGCTGCATCTATCGGGCACGGGGAGGGAAGCCCAGCACTGCTATAAAACTCGCCCAGGTGACTGATGACTCCTGACCAATAATTTTCAACCCTAGCTATATATCTTGTCAGCATATTAAAACATATGTTTACCCTGCCTGTTTTCGGAATCCTCAGCAGCTAGAATGGATTGGTTAGTAGTCTCCTAGAAATAATGGAAGGTTATAATTTAGCTTGAAAACTTTTTTCTTCTGTGAAAACTTTAACATCACTAGAAACTACATGAAATAAAATAAAATGAATGATACTTACATACTAAACACCTGTAAAATATTGTGATCCTTGGTGCTGTGTTATTTTCTGAGGACCAGCGGTGTTGATACGTTGGAGTTAGAAATGTGCAGTTTCAGTCTCCACCTTGAATCAAAATACTCATTTTAACAAGCTCCCCACCCAGGTCATTCATATGCATGTTAAAAGTTTGAGAAGCACTGCTGTAGAGGAAATAACACTAAATAAATAAGACTTGACCCTTCAACAGTGGTCTGGCTAGTCATGTGTTTTCCTTATCTTTAAAATGAGTGAGTTTTGCTGTATAATGCCCAAAACCCCTGTGAGTGATGTATTAGATTTACTTTTAAGTACAGTGAGTCCTCATTTAATGTTGATATGTTCTTGGAACTGCAGTGAAAAGACATACAGCGAAAACACATTCACCATAGGCTAGTTGATATAAACAAGAATTAAGCTCCTACCGCATATTTCTGGTCACAAAAACATCACCAAACTTCTAAAGAAAGACCCTAAACACTTCTAATATTAAACATTGAAATAGATGTGAGCCATATATACATTTAAAAAAAGAGTAATAAAAACAAGATTATTATTTTCCAACCCTCTCATTCCAGTTCAGCACATTCCAGTTCAGGGTCGATGGTGGCTGGAACCTATCCTGGCAGATCAGGGCACAAGGTGGGACCCACCCTGCACAGGACGCCCTTTCATCACAGGGCACACTCACACACACCCACACTCACTCAGACTGGGACAGTGTAGACACACCAATTCACCTAACAGGCACATCTTTGGGATGTGGGAGGAGACAGGAGTACCCAGAGAAAACCCACACAGATATGGGGAGAATGGGCAAACTCCACACAGGGGCCCCCACCTGGAATGGATATATATTTTTTCTCATCAACATTATAATGAAACAATGTTAAATGAAACGTTTTTCGAGGCTCTGATGTACTAGAACTTGAATGCCCTTGTGTGTCTTGACATATGTATTCTAGGAAGCGTATGCATTTTCAATTGATGCTTAATCTTAAAACACTTGTAGGAGTAAAAATAATCCCTCCCCAATAATAAAAGGCTATCTCTTGAGTTCTTTAGGAAAAAAGTATTGGCAACTTTATAATACCTTTTTATTTTTTAAACAAAATATTTTGACATAATGAAGTGCTGGAGTCACAGGAATTCATTCACAAAGGAGTAAATTTATTACCATTGGAGACACTTAAAATTATCTTTTGCAGGTCCTGAATTCAGGTTAAGAGAAAATATTTTAAATTGAATTTGAATAGTGTCAGAATTGATGGACAGCCCCAGTTTTTCAGCACACTGGAATATAACCTTCATGGGCAATTATCCTTGAAGGGGACAATAGTGATTAAAATATGTTTTTTCTGGAAAATGATTAATAATTTGGTTGTATTGCTTTATCCTCTCATTTAGCAAGTGAAAGTGCCAAGAGGAATAGGTTGGATTTGATTTTTTCAAAATCTGCCTTACTGAAATAATTTATATAAAGTCCACTGATTTTTGAGTACAGCTTGACGAATTTTGACAAAGGTATAATTTTGTAAGCACCACCACCAGCAGAACATTTCCACCATCTCAGAAAGTCCCTTTGTATCCCTTTATAGTTGTCTTAGATTGGGCTGCTACAACAAATTACCATAGACTGGGTTGCTTAAACAGATGTGTATTTCTCAGTTATGGAGACTGGGAAGTCCAAGATCAAGGTGCCAGTAGATTTGGTGTCTGATGAGAGCCCTCTTTCTTTCCTTTTTTTTTTTTTTTACATTTTATTTTTTATTGTGAAATACACATTTTTAAACATTAGTTTCAGCTGTACAACACAGTGCAATAGTGAGAGTCCTCTTTCTGTTTTGCAGATGACTGTCTTCTTGCTGTATCCACATATGGTAGAGAGAGAGATAAACTCTCTCAAGTCTCTTTGTAATCCCATACATTTAATCCACCCTCATGACCTAAGTGTCCCCCAAAGGGACCACCTCCAAATACCATCAGGTTGGAGATTAGGGCTTCAACATATAAATTTGGGGACACAAACATTCAGTCCATTACACTAGTCAGTTCTCTTCCTTTACCTTCAGCTCCTGGCAGTCACTCATCTGCTTTCTGTTACTGTAGATTTGCTTTTCTTAGGGTTGAATCACAGTACAGTATTTTCCGTGTGGCTTCTTTCACTTAGTATAATGCTTTTTAGACTGTATTTCAGTAATCTTTTCCTTTTCATTGCCAAGTAGTAGTCCATTGTATGGATTTAATACAATGTATTCATTTTCCAATAAATGAACATTTAGGTTGCTTCCACTTTATGGCCATTATGAATAAAGCTGCTGTGAACATTTGTGTTCAGGCCTTTTGTTGTCATATGTTTAATTTCTCTTTTAAGTACCTAGAAATGTGATTGCTGATTGTATGGTAAGGGTGTTTAACTTTATATAGGGTATTGCCAGAAAGTTTCTCAAAGTGGTTGTATCATTTTATACCCTTACCAGAAATACTATATGTGCCAGTCGTTGCCCACAAACTCTTCTGTCAGTCTTGTCGATTTTAGCTATTCTGGTGAACATGTAGTGGTATCTCATTGTGGTACTGATTTATATTTCCCTAACATCTGATGGTGTTGAGTACATTTTCATGTGCTTATTGACTATTCATATATCTTTTTTGAAGTGTCTGTTAAAATCTTTTGCCCATTTTAAAATGGAATTGTTCTTATTGAGTTGCAGTTCTTTATATATTCTGAATACTATATTTTTTTTAAAAAAGATTTTATTGGGGAATTGGGGGAAGGGAACAGACAAGTTGCTGTCCTTTTGTTCTTCAGTCTAGTTGTGGAGGACGTCGTTTCACTGACCCATGTTGGTATTATCATTGCGCTCTTCCTGGGTGAGGCAGATCGGTCGCCAGCCACTGGACGGCCCCTCACAGCAGCTCTTGGCAGCTCACACTGGCTGCTCAGGGTAGCTTATGGCAGCCCACTGCAGCAGGGGCTGCAGCCTACGCCATCACTGGCGACTCACGGCAGCCCAGCTCCAGGTTGAGCTGTTGCTCACCATCTTAGCTGTAGAGGGCGCAGTGTCACTGGCCCTAATGTGGGATCCGAACCGGGGCCCTGCTGCTCAGAGCTGGCGTCCCAAGCCAGCTCTTAACCAACGCGCCACTCGGCCGGCCCTGAATACTGTATTTTGATTAATGATTTTTATATCTGTCATGAAGGATGTTGGTCAGTAGTTTGTTTTCTTGTAATCTTTGTCTGGTTTTGATATTAGGGTAATAATTCTGGCTTCACAAAATGAATTGGAAAATGTTCCCTTCTTTTTTTTCTGTAAGAGTCTGTGTAGAATTGGTATAATTCTTTAAATATTTGGTGGAATTCACTAGTGAACCCATCTGGGCCCAAAGTTTTCTTTGTAAAGTGTTTAATGAATTTGATTTTAAACTTGATTCTTTTCAGTTTTCTCTACTAAAGAGTGAGTACCTTCTTTTAGTTGGCCAACTGATTATATGAGTTTCTTAGGGTAGCCTCTTTATTAGGCTCACTACTTAAAAAAACTTTCTATTATGGAAATTGTTCAAATATGTGCAGAAGTGAAAACAACAACATAAGGAACCAGGTAGACACGTCTCCCAGATTCAGCAGTTGTCAATATAATGGCCTCTTTATTATATCTATTCTCCCATAGCTAGTCTCCCACCGGATTATTTTGAAGCAGATAGAGGATTTTATAAATGTTTTATGTCTTTAAATATTAAAGATTTTTAAAAACATATCATGGTACCATTATCACACTAGAAAATATAATCTCTTGCTATCAAATATCCAGAGTTTATATTTCCCTGATTGTTTCAAAATTTTTATAGTTGATTTGCTTCAATAGGGACCACACACTGCGTTTGGTTGATATGCCTCTTACATCTTTTTTCTGTAAGTTCTCCTTTTCCCCCCCTTGTTTTTGTAATTTATTTGTTCAGATTTGTTTGTCCAGTGGAATTTCTGACTCCATCTCTGTGGTGGTGGGGAACATCTCCTATGTTTACTTCCCTGAAGTGGGATCTAGAGGCTTGACCAGGTTAATGTTTTAAAAAAATTTTCCCCAGAAATAATTGAGTTGTCTGAAAAGTCATAACGCATTTTTGCAACAAAAAACAAAAAATATGTCATGACTCTTCCGATAACCCAGTACATCATTGGTGGTGTCCTGCGCTTCCTGATTCACTACCTCAGGAGCCACAAAATGTCTGATTGTCTCTTTGTAATGTTAAGATTGATTGGGGTTTAGGGGTTGATGTGTCCCTTATATCTATCCCATAAGCTTTTCACCCAGTAGTCTTACTTACCGTTGTGCATTGCTGCCTTTTTGAAGTCCCCATTTTTAGGAAGTGAAGACTACCTGGATTCTATTTATGGAGGACCTTAGATACTACTAAACTGATTCCTGGGTAAACAGTCTTAAGTCAGATCATTAGTTCTTGTAAGTGTGTTATTTCTAATCGGGATTTTGTTTTAGGAACTCTGTTTCATTCTCTATCATACTTGATCTTGAAAATAAATGAAAAGAAAATTGGACAGATATTTTACAGACACTTATTAAGAACATAAACTAGATATCCCATATAAATATATTGTTATTTAATATTAATACAGCCTGTTAAGGAATTTTTCTTTCTTTTTTAGTATTAGCTTCAGATGTACAAAACAACATAATGATTAGACATTTATATCTCTCACAAAGTGATAACCCCAACAAGTCTACTACCGATCTGACACTGTACACCAAGGAATTTTTCTTCATGAACTAGATTGGCTGAATTAATTGAGGCTTCTTAGAGCCTCTTCTAAGGCCCTTCTAAGAGCAAGATGAAATGGCAAGTTGGGATACTCCCTTTTCCTGGGAGAATTTGCTTTAGCAACAGAGGAGGTCTAGATTATTTTAAAGACCTTATAATTATATCCAAAGTTATTATTGTCTGGTTCATATTTTCCTTCTTGATGCTCTATAACTGAATAGCAAATGTTAGAGAAGAGTTTTTCAGTGGTTCCTTTTCCACTTTTAAAGTGCTGTGTTGCTCGACTACTTTAAGTGAAATTCTAACAATTAGGTCAAGTTGCTCTGAAATTATGCATTGTTCTTTCTTTATTGACTTTACTAATGCATTCACTTTCTGAAAAATTCTGTGTTATTGTTAGTGATCTCAAATAGTAATTTCTTCTCAACTTTCAGGTAACATTACTGGAAAATTCTTCAGTGCATTTGTGATGGCACTTAAAACTTCCCACTGCATTTCAGTGCCAATCAGTTCTCTTCCTCATCCTCTCAAATGATCTTTAGAGAGCTAAAGAGTGTGACTAAAGAACTGAATTTTAAAATTTAGTTAATTTATATTTTAAAAAAACTAAAGTTTTCTCAATATGGATGCATATATGAATGGAAAATGAATTCTGATATTTGATTCAGTTTTTGGAAAACTTTGGGACAATTTGTATATATGATTCTACTTTTTCAGTTGTAAATTTTGTGAAATCTAAGTGATCATGTGTTTTTTGATAAACATTTAGTGTCTGAATTGAAATGCTCTGTAAGTATAAAATACACAGTGGCTTTCAAAGACACTGAAAGAAGAATTTAAATAACTTAATTTTAAAATATTGATTATAGGGCCGGCTGAGTGGCGTGATGGTTAAGAACTGGCTTGGGATGCCAGAGGGCCCCGGTTCGGATCCCACATATGAGGGCCAGTGACACTGCCCTCTACAGCTAAGATGCTGAACAACAGCTCAACCAGGAGCTGGGCTGCCGTGAGTTGCCGGTGATGGCGTAGGCTGCAACCCCTGATGCAGTGGGTTGCCATGGGCTACCGTGTGTAGCCAGCAGCCAGTGTGAGCGGCCAGCAGCTGCTGTGCTAGGCCGTCCAGAAACCGGTGACTGATCTGCCTTGCCCGGGAAGAGCGCAATGATGGTGCCAACTTGGGCCAGTGAAGCAACGTCCTCCACAACTAGATTGAAGAACTAAACAACAGCAACTTGTCTGTTCCCCTTCCCCCAATTCCCCAGCACTGTTCCCATCCTCCCAGTTCCCCAATTAAAAAAAAAATATTGATTATGAGTTGAAGTGAAAATACGTTGGATATATTGAGTTAATAAAATAATAAAATTTTTTGTCATGTATCTGGATTCACCTAATGATACATTAAATTGGAATTTAACTGTGTTGCACCTTTCCTGGAAAGTTTACTTTTTTGTGCATTCAAATGGCATACCTAGCTATATCTGTATACCTTTGAAAGAGGCAGTGATAACATCCTCTTTAATTAAATATTGATTGCTTTTATGTTCAAAGATTGTCCTGTGAAATTGCTTGCTCTTTATATTGTATTTGTCACTGTTTGCAGCACATTGTGAAGTAGTGCTGATTTTGCTATGTACAGTTAAAGGTGCCTTGTGATGTGGAGGTAAGGGTTTTGCAAATCAAATAAGCTAGATTTTTTTCTGTAAAGAGATGAAAAATTCATTAATGTAGGTATGTAATCTTTGCTCTGAGAATAGTGGTAATCTGGAAAAGGTATTGTCACACTGTTGACTAATAATGTACCACTCACTCCTCAGTGGACCGGCTGTCTCCTGGGAGAGGAGGGACTGCATTGCATTGAACACAGTAGATACTGTATGTTTCTTAGATTGGAAACTGGCACTTAGTAGACAGGCTCAAGGGGAGAATCTCTTAAAAATGCTGATAAACATTAAAAATGTGGGAGACGGTAAGTCCGCCAGGAGCAACTTGTTACATGGGATCAAGAAAGGAAGAAAGCCAGACATGCTACATAGCCTCTGAAACTATAGCTATTAGGTGTTTTTTTTTTTAAAAGAACAGAAACTTCAGCTTTAGAAATTTGTCTCTGCTGTTACACGTTCTATAGTTATTGCTTCATCACTGTTCAGTAAAGTTCTGCAAATGTTATCTGGTGTGCTGGGTGAACAAAGGAAGAGATTATGTGGCCGTTTGGGAGCTATGTAATTTTGAAGTAGTGGCTGTGGTGTTTGGTTAAAAAGAGCCCCAGCGGCACATGAAACTCTTTAAGTTATAACTCTGCACCTCACTGACCATTCTTCTTTGTCTTCCACTAAAACAAACTATTAATCCTGTGCTTTGCTTTAAAATGGGAAGCTGTACTATTGGGTTACTCTTATTAATTAGGGACTGGTTAGCTTTAACATAAGTGTCATTTTTGGAGCTTTCTTAGGACCTTAACTTAGTCCTTCAAGGTTCAGAATGAAAAATGTTTACATTTCATATGTATTTTAATCTTTGTAACTTGGAGTAATTTCCAGGTGACGCCTACAAGGGAAATTGGAATATGAATTATTAGGTGAAATCAATCTTCCTCCCCCACCTCCAACTAGCTTTTGTGTGCATATAGCAGCAAAAGTTGTTATAGAATAATGCAGTGCTCAGGAACAGCTACTGGAACAGCTGCTGTTCACATTTAGCTGTCAAAGACTTCATTGAGATAGAGGCCATACTTAGTGTTGCTGCTTATCTGTATATATAGTGGGAAATCTTAACCAGTATTCTTGATCCTATTATAGAGGGAATGAGAAATCTAATATGTACTTACTTGAACATCACTTGTAACTATTTTCAAGTGATCATATGGGGGGTGGAGAGGTCGTGTGAGAAGTTATTTGAAATTTTGCTTTAGTTGTGACCCTTTAGGATAAGTTTGTAATGCAGGAATTAAAATGTTTCTTTTTTTTATTCTAGATGAGAATTATGAAGATGATGACCTAGTAAACTCTGATGAGGTTATGAAGAAACCATGTCCAGTACAGATTGTTCTTGCTCATGAAGATGACCATAACTTTGAGCTTGATGAAGAAGCTTTGGAGCAGATATTGCTACAGGAGCACATTCGTGACCTTAACATTGTAGTGGTATCTGTGGCAGGAGCTTTTCGTAAAGGGAAATCATTTCTACTGGACTTCATGCTTAGATATATGTATAACAAGGTGAATAGTGTCTTTTAAATTGAACCCAGTTAAAAACAACAAACTACCAACTAACCAATCTTGTTAAAAAATAGACAAAAAACAGTAAGAGCTGTAGCTTTGATTTTACAAAAATATAGTTCCTGATAAGAGTTCTCAGTTAAGACAGTAATGTATTTGAGCTCTTGATTCTCCATAATTCCTTTTTGCATATAGGACCTATGATTGAGCATCTGTGTTCCAGGCATTGTAGCCCTCATCCAAGATGTCTGAGTATACTCTAAAGTCACTGAAATACTGTGCATCTCTCCCTCTCTGTTACTGCCTCACACCTTCCCCTTTACAATAGGTGAAGTAGGCTGATAGAGACTTTTGTAAAATTATACCTGTTCTCCTCAATTAAGTCACCTTAATTGAGTAAAGTAACAGTGACTGTTACTTTCTGAGATCCAGTCCCGTTCCTTATAGTGCAGTGGTTCTCAACCTGTGGGTCGCGACCCCTTTGGGGGTCGAATCACCCTTTCACAGGGGTCGCCTAAGACCATCGGAAAACACATAATTTCGATGGTCTTAGGAACCGAGACACCGCTCCTCTGCCTCTATGCTTCAAGACAAAATTTCATTTATTTGTAATTAGAAATAAATATTTCACAATATATAATTACATATTGTTTCTGTGATTAATCACTATGCTTTAATTATGTTCAATTTGTAACAATGAAAATACATCCTGTATATCAGATATTTACATTACGATTCATAAC
>NW_017731466.1:2354993-2359184 GCF_001890085.2 Hipposideros armiger | reverse complement strand
GCTCTGAGCAACAGCGGTTCGAGTCCAGCCCGAGCTGAGCAGCCGCTGAGCTGCCAACAGGTAGCAGGATGGCTCAGCTGAAAAAAAAAAAAAAAGAATGCAGTTCATATTAAAGAAAACTATTTTACATATATTGGAAATTGGGAAAGATACTAGTATTTTAAAGTTTTTCCATTTAGGCTTGATTTTTTTTCCCCCCCATAGTTTTACATCTGAAATAGAGAAATGTATAAATAGTGGCAAATTCTTTTAAAAGAATATTGTACATTTAAAGATGATAAATAATTCCTGTATTTTGAGGTTCTAACTTCTTAAGTTAGTTTGTATATATTGTATCTATCTGTTCTGAGCTGTTCACTGCAAATGTATTTGATTCCAAGTAAGTTACAGACAGTAGAATATTAGAAGGGGAAGAAAGCGTAGATCACTTGTCTAGCAGTGACAGATAGTTCCACCTCAGGTGCCATTTCTGATTCCATCTGAGATCAATTAGTAGTGACTGTTCAGAGGGGAAGTGGCAGCCCACACATGTGTCATGTATTTGCAGTTTGTGAGCTAACGGAGTTCCCTCTCTCCTGGGGGAGACACTGAAGCCACAGAAAGGTTATGAGGGCCTGAGTGAGGTTACACACCAAGTTAGTGGCTCCTACGCATAAGTTGAAATATCTTAATTAATTTTCATTCACAAGGTTTTCATATAGAATTCCTGATATATGTAATATTGTTTTCTTAATTGAAAATTGTATGAAACAGTGTCTGATTTTTGGGATAACTTGCCTCTACTAATTTAGTGGTGGGTAGTACTTTTCCTAGGAGATAAAGAAGGAGAAATAATAATGGGATAGTTTTGGGTTTATTTTGTTAACCTATGTGCCTGCAACAGTGGAATGCTAGCTGAAGAAGATAGGAGATGATATAATATGTGGTCTTTTATGACTGGCTTCTTTCACTTAGCATATTTTAAAGGGTCATATATATTGTAGCACTATCAGTACTTCATTCCTTTTTAAGACAGTATTCCAGATTTTATTTATCTGTTCATTAGTTGATGGACATTTGGGTTGTTTTCACCTTTCAGCTTATGAATAATGCTATAATTATAGTAACATAATTTATAATATATTCACTAATTGTATATAATAATGCATTATAATATAATTGTATGAAGTAAGGGTCTGGCTTTATTGTTTTGTATGTGCCTATCCAGATGTCCCAGTACCATTTGTTGGAAAGACTGTTCTTTCCCCTTTGAATGGTTTTGGCACTCTTGTTGAAAATTAGCTGATTGTAGATATATGCATTTATTTCTGGACTCTCAGTTCTGTATCCGTGATCTACCTGTGTATTCTTAAGCTAGTACCAGACTGTCTTGATTACTGTTGCTTTCCTATTAGTTTTCAAATCAGGAAGAGAGAGGCCTCTTATTTCAAGATTGTCTATTCTAGATTCTTGTAATTTCATATGAGCTTTAGATTCTATGGGAGGTAAACTGGGATTCTGTTGGTGATTAGGTTGAATCTGAAAGTTCATTTTGAGGAGTATTGCCATCTTAATATTAAGTGTTCCAATCGAGGAACATGGGGTTTTTTCCCCATTTATTTATATCTTTAATTTCTCTCAAAAATGTTTCGTAGTTTACATAATGTTTTACACTTTTGTTAAATTTATTTTTTGATATTATAAATGACGTTTTCTTAATTTCATTTTCAAGTTGTTCATTGGAAATTTACAGAAATACAATTGATTTTTGTATACTGATCTTGTATCCTGTAACCTGGCTTAACTCATTTATTAGTTGCAATTGCTTTTTTGGTGAATTATTTAGAGTTTTCTATATACAAGATCATGTCATTTGCAAATGGTGATAGTTTTACTTCTTTTCCAATATGAGTACCTTTTCTCTCTTTTTCTTGGCTAATTGTCCTGGCTAGAACCTCCAGTACAGTGTTGAGTAAAAGTGATAAGAGCAGACATCCTTTTTCCTAATTTTAAGGAGAAAGCATCAGGGTTTTCACCACTAGGTATGATGTTAGCTGTAGGATTTTTTAATTTTAAAATCAAATTCAGAAAGTTCTCTATTTCTGGTCTGCGGGGAGGTTTTGTTTTTTTTGTTTTTTAAATCATGAATGGATGTTGGATTTGTCAAATGCTTTTTTTTTGCATCTTTTGATATGATCATCTGATTTTTCTTTAGCCTGTTGATGTGATGGATTACATTATTTGTTTTTAATATTGTCAACCTTGCATTCTGGAATAAATCCCACTTAGTTGTGGTATATAATTCTTTTTATACATTGTTGATTTCAATTTGCTGATAGTATTTTGTTGAGCATTTTTGCACCTGTGTTCATGAGAAGTTGGTCTGTAGTTTTTCTTATTTGTAATATCTTCAGCTGATTTGTTATTCGGGTAATACCATAGAATGAGTTAGGAGGTGTTCCCTCTGCCTCTACTTCCTGGTGGAGCTTATAGAGAAATAGTGTTATTTCTTCCTTAAATGTTTGGTGGAATTCACCATTCATTCTTTTTTAGAAGGTTAATAATTATTGATTAAATTTCTTTAGTAGATGTAGACCTGTTGAGATCTATTTTTTTGTGAGTGCGTTTGCTAGCTTGTGTCTTTCAAAGAATTGGTCCATTCTAACTAAGTTATCAAAATTGTGGGCATAGAGTTGTTCTTAATATTTCTTTACTATCTTTTTGGTGTCCATGGAATTAGTAGTTTTGTATCCTCTTTGGTTTCTAATATTATTAATTTGTCTTTTCTCTCTCTCAAATTAGTTTTATTGATCTTTTCAGAGGAACAGCTTTTGGTTTCATTGATTTTTTTTTTTCTATTGATGTCCTGTTTTTTTCTTTGAGTTTTATTGGTTTCTGCTTTAATTTAATTCTGCTTGCTTTAAGTTATATTGTTGTTCATTTCTAGTTTCCTAAGATGGAAATTTAGATGACAGGTTTTAGATCTCTTCTTTCCTAGTGTGTGTACCCAATGCTGTAAATTCTCCTCTAAGCACTGTTTTTATTGCATTTCACACGTTTTCATAAGTTGTATTTTTGTTCTCTTTTAGTTTAAAACACTTAAAAATTTCTTTTGAGATTTTGAGACTTCTTCTTTGACCCATGTGTTGTTTTTTTGTTTTTNAGAGTAGCAACAAAAATAATTTTATGGTTGGGGGTCACCACAACATGAGGAACTGTATTAAGGGGTCGCGGCATTAGGAAGGTTGAGACCCACTGTTATAGTGGCTTCCTCGGCCTTCCATGTTCTCTTAGCCTCATTTCTTGTCTTTGTCAGTTATACTATAACTGATAATTATAGTATAGTCCCTCAAGTGTGTCATGTTATTTCTCAAATGTTGCTGTACCCTTGGTTTCTCTTTCCATAGGAGGCCTTCCCTGATATCTACGACTATGTTATGTCCCCCTCCGAACTCATGGTACCGTTCATGTTTCATTGACACAACCCTTTTTTTTTTGATGCTACTTTAGTTGCTTTTTTGTTTTCTGGCAAGTTTAACCTCTGTCAGGAGTGGGCCTTATCTTGATTACCATCTCTCCTGCATTTAGCACAATAGTTGGCCCGTACTAAGAATTTATTTTCTATTTTGGCCAATGAATTTCCCTCTCTCTACACATTTTCACTTTTTGATGGTAGCAGACAATTGCTATTTACCGCCCCCTCTCTGACTGACTTTTTCCCTGAAAAAAGTAGCAAAGTTTTTTTTCACTTAAATCTGAATGTTTTTCTAACAGTTGAAAGTTGTGTTGAAGGAGTGGGAATTTGATAGGGACCAAGAAGGAATTGGAAATTTGGAATGGAGCACTTAGTGTGAAGGGCTTTACAGGGGGTGTTTGACTTGGAGAAACCACATGAAGATGCTAAAAATAACACTTTGACAGAATTATGTGATTGTCTAAACATCTGTCAGGGTGCTCAACCTTTATGAGTTAGTTCTGTGTAAACCTGTAACTGCATATGTACCTGCCTTAAGTTAAGTAGTCAGGTAAACATTCCCAGTTGGTTTTCTAGGAAGGTTTTCAGAAGGGATCTTTCAGGCATGTTTAATTATGCTTGAGTATCAAGAATGCAGTTCAGGGACCGGCCGAGTGGCTCAGTTGGTTAAGAGCTCGCTCAAGAGTTTGAGCTCTGAGCAACAGCGGTTCGAGTCCAGCCCGAGCTGAGCAGCCGCT
>NW_017731466.1:2240803-2351998 GCF_001890085.2 Hipposideros armiger | reverse complement strand
CAGCTCGGGCTGGACTCGAACCGCTGTTGCTCAGAGCTCAAACTCTTGAGCGAGCTCTTAACCAACTGAGCCACTCAGCCGGCCGTTGACCCATGTGTTTTTATGTAAACTTTTTTTGTGGACAACAAATAGTTGGGTCTTTTTTTTTAAAACCCACTGTGACAGTCTTTTAATTGGTTTATTTAGGTCATGCACATTTAAAGTGATTATTGATATAGTTGGATTAATATTCTCCCACATTTGCAACTATTTTGTTGTACTTGTTCTTTGTTGTTTTTTTTTTAAATCTTGTTCCCTTTTTTTTTTGCCTTGTGTAGCTTTAATTGAGCATTTTATATGATTCCATTTTTCTAATCCTCTCTGAATATATCCATTATACTTCTTTAAAAGTTGTTTAGTGGTTGCCTGGGGTTTGAAATATACAGTTACAACTAATCTAAGTTTACTTTTGAATAATTCTATTCTAAAATACTAGAGCAAGGTACCTTATGACAGAGTATTCCCAGTGCATCCTTCCTGAACCTTGTAACATTGCTGCCATTCATTTCCCCTGTCTATAGACCATAATCACCCAATACATTGTTGCTGTTTGTATTTTGAGCACACAGTTGTCTATTAGATCAATTAAGAATACAGAAGAATAAAAGGTTTTATTTTACCTTCTAGTCCTTCTCTGACACTCATTTTGTGTGTGTGTGTGTGGTGTATGTGTGTGTGTGTGTGTGTGTGTGTGTGTGTGTGTGTGTGTGTGTATGTGTGTATCTGAGTTTCTGGCCTGTATTATTTTCTTTCTCTTTGAAGAAGAAGTCTTTTTTTCTCCTTCACTTTTGTAGGATAATGACACAGGATATAGAATTTTAGGTTGGTGGCTTTTTTCTTTCAGCACTTTAAATATTTCACTCCACTCTCTTTCTATTTGTGTGGTTTCTGATAAGTCCGAAGTAATTCTTATCCTTGTTCTTTTATAGGTAAAGTGTTTTTTTGTCTCTGGCTTCTTTCAGGATTTCCTTTTTGTCTTTGTTAATTTTGCAGCTATACTGATAATCCCTGGCGTAGATATTCTGGTATTTGTCCTGTTTGGTATTCTGTGACCTTGGATCTGTTGTTTGGTACCTGTCATTAATTTTAGAAAATTCTCAGCCATTATTACTCCTGATGTTTCTTTTACTCCTTTCTCTTTTCTCCTTCTGATATTTCTATTAACACCTATATGTACCTTTTGTAATTGTCCCAGCTCTTCGGTGGCCTGTTCTATTATTCTTATCCTTTTTTCTCAGTGCATTTTATTTTGGGAAGTTTTCATTGACACAGCCTCAAGTTCACTGTTTCTTTCTTGGGTGTGTCCAGCCTGTGGATAAATGTATCAAAGGTATTTTTAATTCCTATTACTGTGTTTTTGATATCTAGCATTTTCTTTTGATTATTTCTTAGTTTCCATCTGTCTGCTTGCATTACCTATTTTTACATGTTGTCTACTTTTTTCATAGAGCCCTGAACATATTCCTAGTTATTTTAAAATGACTATCTTTTCTTTTTTTCTTTAAAGACTTTTTTATTGGGGAGTTGGGGGGATCGGAACAGTGCTGGGGAATTGGGGGAAGGGGAACAGACAAGTTGCTGTCATTTTGTTCTTCAGTCTAGTTATGGAGGATGTTGCTTCACTGGCCCAAGTTGGCACCATCATTGCGCTCTTCCCGGGCGAGGCAGATCAGTTGCCGGCTTCTGGACGGCCACTCACGGCGGCTGCTGGCTACACACGGTAGCCCATGGCAACCCACTGCAGCAGGGGCTGCAGCCTATGCCGTCGCCGGTGACTCACGGCAGCCCAGCTCCAGGTTGAGCTGTTGTTCAGCATCTTAGCTGTAGAGGGCAGTGTCACTGGCCCTCATATGTGGGATCCGAACTGGGGCCCTCTGGCGTCCCAAGCCAGTTCTTAACCATCACGCCACTCGGCTGGCCCTAAAATTACTATCTTATATTCCAAAATCTGTGTGTCATCAGAGCCTGCTTCTGATGCTTGCTTTGTCTCATCAGTCTGGTTTTTTTCTGCTTCTTGGCATGGTTTGTCATTTTGTTGTTTTGAAAGCCAGACACAAACGATCAGTTAATAGGAGCTAAAGAATTAGACTTTTAGTGTGAGGTTTTGTGTTAAACTAGCTAGGAGTTGAGTTGTGTTAATGTTTTCTGTAGACGTAGGTCCCAGAAACTTCAGTTTCCTCTCATTCCTCATTATCTTTGGGTTTCCTTAAGAATTCTTAAATAGCATCTGTGTCTTGCAGCTTTCTCAGTTGTAATACACCGTCGTCATATTGGATCCCTGTTCATATGGCTGTAAGGTGTGGTGGAGGGGAAGCATTATTTTATGGTTAAGTGTCAGTTTTTTTTTTTAAGATTTTTATTGGGGTTTGGGGGGAGGGGAACAGACAGGTAGACAAATTGCTGTGTTTGTTCTTCAGTCTAGTTGTCGAGGACGCTGCTTCACTGGCCCATGTATGATCATTGCGCTCTTCCCGGCTGAAGCAGTCGGTCACTAGTCATTGGTCGGCTGCTCATAGCAGCTCACAGCAGCTCACACCGGCTGCCAGCCACTCATGCTGGCTGCCAGCCACTTGCGTAGCTCATGGCAGCCCACTGCAGCCCCGGCAGCCTACGCCGTCGCCAGCACCTCACAGCAGCCCAGCTCCAGGTTGAGCTGTTGTTCATCATCTTAGCTTGTAGAGGACGAGCGTCACTGGCCCTCAATGTGGGATCCGAACCGGGGCCCTGCTGCTCAGAGCTGGTGCTCCCAAGTGAGCTCTTAACCAGCTGAGCCACTCGGCCGGCCCAAGTCTCAGTTTTTTAAGTGGTTCTAAGTCCCTGGGCAGTGACCTTCAGAAGTGTTTCTTAACTTTTCTTTTCTCCCCTTACAGAGACAGGAAGGCTAGAGGGGGCTGGAGCTGGTGAATTACCCTTCCCTAGGGTTGGATAAGGCTCTGGAAAGGTAGTTTGCCTTGGAGGGAAGGCCTTTGTTATGGGGACTGTTCTGGGTGTAAGTAATTCAAAGTGGTTCTTTTCCCCTCTTGGGTGTATTTAAAACTGGTTACTGTTGCCCATCCCTGCCAGAGTTCTGAGAGAAGTTTTCTCATATCTTTACCTTGAGAACCTTAGGGAGCTTCTAGAGGTTAAACCAAGGAAAGTGGGGGCCTTCTAAGATAGAGCCTCCACAGGAGTCCTTAACTATCATGCTGGTCTATTCTCAGCTTCCAGCAATTTGTCCAGTTTACTATTTAAGTGTCCTTAACAGTTGGCCCATAAGCTTCTGTTACTGGTAAACCGACCTCAGCTTGTGATTCTTTGTATTTGCTCACGTCTCCAGATTTGGGGGTGACAATTTGTGTTGTAACCTCAGTTTCTGAAGTAAGAAAGAGAAGTCATTCATTTTCAGTTTGTTCAGCTTTTTTCTTGCTGTGAGGAAGGAAGTGATTACTTCTTGGATGTTCACATGGGATAGTTGAAACTGTAGTGTCCAGTAGAAGATGATAAAGTCACATCTCCACGTCAAACCTTTATTTAAATCACTAGAAATATTTCTTTTATTTTTTATTTTTTATTATGAAATACACATTTCTTTTAGAATTAGTTTCAGCTGTACAACACAGTGCAATAGTTATACTTCTTACCCCTTGAAGTGACAACCCCCCTCTCCCAATCCGCCGCCCCACTTCCCCCCAATATCATACATATCTATTACAATTCCCTTGACTCTACTCCCACACTATACTCCACGTCCCATGACTATATATATATATATATATTCACTTATAGTTGACATATAATATTATACAACATCAGCTTCAGGTGTACAGTGCAGTGATCAAGCCTCTTCTCCATCCATGATGCGGTCTCCCTAGCAAGACATGTGACCACCTGGCACCCTACAAAATATTTACAACATTATTATATTCCTCGAACTGTTTTCATGTCCCTGTGGCAATATTGTAGTTATGACTTTATGCTGTCTAACCCCTTCCCCTTCTCCCTCATCCCGACCCCCTCCCAACTAACAGCCATCAGTTGTTCCTCTATATCTCTGAGACCACTTCTGTTTACTTTCCTCGTTCATTCAGTTTTTTAGATTCCACATATAAGTGAAATCATATGGTATGCCCATTGGTAGATGACTGGATTAAGAAACTGTGGTACATTTATACAATGGAGTATTACTCTGCTATAAAGAAGAATGAAATCGTACCATTTGGGATGATATGGATGGACTTAGAGACTATTATGTTAAGTGAAATAAGTCAGTTGGAAAAAGACAAATACTAGAAGTATTTCTCCTTTCTGTTCTGGTAGCTCTTAGCTACACTTTTTGAAAATAATTGTGGTTAAAAAAATGCATAACAAAATTTACCATTTTATCCATTTTTAAGTGTATAGTTTAGTGGCATTAAGTACATTCATATTATTGTGCAACCATCATCCCCAGTCTGTTCCAGAACTTTTCCATCTTTCCAAACTGAAACTCTGTACCCATTAAACTCCCCATTCCTCCTTCCCTCAGCACCTGATAACCACCGTTTCTGTCTCTCTGAGTTTGACTATTTTAAATATCTCATATAAGTAGAATCATACAATATTTGTTGTTTTGTGTCTGGCTTATTTCACTTAGTTAATGTCTTCAAGTCAAGGACACCTTTTAAACAAACTTAAAAAAAATTATTCTTTTTTAGTGTATACCTAATTTGATGGAGTTGTCCTTTGTTTGAGTTTGTGACTTGGGTTAGTTATGTTAGACATCTATTTGTCTAGCCCCAAAATGAGGAGTTGAACAGGGGATTTGTAAGATGTTAGGCAGTTTTAAACTGTTCTTTTTTTTTTTAAACTTTATTGGGGGAACAGTATGTTTTTTCCAGGACCCATCAACTCAAGTTGTTGTTTTCAGTCTAGTTGTGGAGGGCGCAGCTCACTGGCCCGTGTGGGAAGCAAACTGGCAACCTTGGTTTTATGATCCCGTGCTATAACTACCTGAGCCAACCGGCCACCCCTTAAACTGTTTGTAAGAGTCTAATGTTTCTTAATTTCTTCTAGGACTTGCAGAGTATATACATATTCAGATGAAAACACTACATTCTGCTTGGTGGTCAGAATGTGTATAGTACTCATTTTATCCATGAATTTGGGTGTTGAAGGTTAATAATCTGCCTCCTGAATTAGGTACTAGTTTTATACAGGCTGAGTTTCATCTGTGGTGCTTTTGTGGGGAATGCGTCAGAACTATGGAGGATCTCTTATAGTGTTGTTTTGATCTTTAATTTCATACTTTTTCTTCTTTTCCTCCTAGCTGTGACGAGTTATTATGGCTTCCTGATGGGCCTTTATTCTTCTTTCTAGCTGGCCCATTGTTGGAGTCAGTAGGCCTGCAAGCAGGGAGCTCCGTGTGCTTTGATAACACGGACACCTGGCTGGACCACCAGCTCTGCGTTTCAAGTGTATCTAGCTCTTGTTTCGCTTTGTTTCTAGGGAATGTTATCTTTCCTTTGGTGAAATAAGAATTTATTTCTTATTATTCAGAGTAGGTAGGGGTTATTTATTGTTGGTAATTATATTGCATTAGTAAGCTTATATTTATTCACTATAGTATTTGGCTACATTTAAATTTCAGGTTTTATCAGGTTGCCTTTTGTAATTGAGATCTATAAGAATCTTCTCTTTCCCTTTTTATTTTACTTGAGAAATAAGGTCATTTTTGAATGTCAAGTTTTAAGGCCTTTTTTTGGTCCCCACATTAGTAAATGCTACCAGATTACTGTTTTTCAAGTTCTAGGCTTGCTTTTAGTAACTTAGACAGCAAATAGTATCTGTTACAGTGAGGCTGCTTCTGGAATTCACTAGAATGCTCCTTGAGGGCAAGAATGTTTGTTCTTATTCTCTGCTGTGTCCTTAGACCCTAGAACAGTGACCGGCACATAGTAGGTCTTCAATAAATATTTGTTGAATGAATGTGAATATATTTTATGAAAGTTAATCAGTATTCATTATGTTAGAGAAATAGCAGACTTCTTCAAGTTTTGAAACATCAAAACTTACTAGTTTTGATTAGGTAGCGTCTCTGGTTTACCTTTTCATCCTTTAATTGACTAATCAATTTAGTGTTTTTTAAACATTTCCCTTACAGGGTAAATAAGAGATGATATAAGATTTAAAAAAATGAGATACCAATTCTTTTTAAAGTTTCTTTTGGAGAGGGTAAGGTCAACAAACATTCTAGCCTATGATTTCAGTCATCTATACTTTAAAAAATTTATTTTTTCTGTCTTGTCTGTCCAATTGTGTTATTTCTAGGAATAATAAAAAGGATCTTATTGTTTCCATTTCTCTTACCTATGCTCAAAAGGGAACACAGTGACGCTTAATAATGAAATTTAAAGGTTTCATTTAATGAACAAATATTTTGAATGCCTAGTATGAGCCAGGCACTATTCTGTGTTCTGAGTAAAAAGCAAAACACAACAAAACTTCCTTCTTCATGGAAATTATGGGAGATAGAGAAACAAGATAAGTATGTAAAATGTAGAATAAAAACAGATTAACAGGGTGGGTTTTAAAAAATTATTTGTGTAGGTTGGACCGTTTAAAAATAATCAGTTCATTAAATACGACTTTGACATTGTTGGGGAATGAAATGCCACATGTGAGAGCAAGACACTTTTGTAGGAGCAATTTGGTACATAAAGATGGAGTTTACTGGGGCCGGCCGAGTGGCATGATTCCATTTCTTGTGGAGAAAATTAAGTGACTAGGAAGGGAGGGTTGGAGGGCTCTTTGTGGAGCATTTAAAATATAGTTCAGAGGCAGGACCACTGTTGGGCATATCTAGGGGGTACCATTGCTTTTCTGATCCTATGAAGGCTGCCTACTGAAGCACAAGTCCATAGTATATAGTGTGAATGGAGTTGTGCCATGTGTCAGCCTTCTGACCAACAGAGAGATGAGGGCCTTCGAAGAGCATCCAGGAGAATTTTGTAATTGATAGGATTGGTAACCCCCTGGGGATGGCAGTTTTGTGGAATAATAATTATAATAGATGGTTTGAAGTATAAAGCTGATCTTCACATTAGGCGATGGTCTGGACAACACTTTTTTCTCCCTTGTATCTGCTTTTCATAAATTGCTTCATCCCTCACTGAGCCTACCCCAACACTTTTTTTTCCACCCCTCATTTGAGCTTTGTTGTCTGTGTTGGACTGTACATCCAAGCTTATTAGATGTATTTCTGAAACAAAGGAATTTTTCCTATGGAGTACTTTGAGTAAAGGGTATGTGGGCTTTAAGTATACTGAAGTATAGGGATCTTGATATTTGTCAGTTGCTCATTTATTATGTCCCAGATTTAATTTTCTAGATATATTACCTTATGGTATATTAACTTTTATATTATTTAACAGTATTTAATTGTAACGATGTAGCCTTGTGGTTTTAGTTAAAACATTTTATTACCGAAAATTTTAAACATATCCCAAAATAGCGTAGTATAATGAACCCCAGTGTACCTGTCAACATCTTGTTGTATCTGTTTTCTCCCCTGCTTTTATTCCCCCTTCTCCCCCCACCAGAATATTTTAAAGCAAATGCCAGGCATATCCTTTCACTATAAATACTTGTGTATGTAACAGATTAGGACTCATTATTATTTTTAACACAACAACAATACCATTATCATACCAACAATCAACTTTATCCTGATTTAACAGCATCTGATATACCCACCCTTGGGTTCAGATTTCCCTTTTGGTTTTGAAAAAGACTTCTTTACAGTTGGATTGTTTGAATCAGATTCCAAACAAGTCTTGTGGTTATTTTTAAAGTCGATATTTTTTAAAGAGAAAATTAAGACAGTGTGAACACATTTTAGTGTAGTATAAGCTATTCTAAAAGAACAGTGTTGTTTTTGACAGCCATTCTGTTTGGAACTTAGTTTTGCTTATCTGTATAAGAGATGTCAAAATAGATGGTACCAATTTTTTATGATTTTAAAACATTATAGGAAATCTTTCCAAAATTGGGTATAGTGGAAGCATATCTAGAAGTATAGAGAGTGAAAATATGAGCAGATTCGAGAAGTTCAGTTCCGTGGAGGAGACCACATCTAAGACAAACCACCTCAGATGGGATTTGGAACTGTTTTTGTAATTGTGTAATGTTACAGTGTATTTTATCTCGCTCCACTTACCTTCCACATCTGTAAAATAAAGAATGGGTGATGTCTTCCTTTTTTTTTTTTAGTTCATAATTATTTGTGTTTTGTTTTACTTTTATGCTTTACTTTAACAGGATACTCAAAGTTGGATTGGTGGAAACAATGAACCGTTGACTGGCTTCACATGGCGAGGTGGCTGTGAAAGAGAAACAACAGGCATACAAGTCTGGAATGAAGTATTTGTGATCGACAGACCTAATGGAACAAAAGTAAAAGTCTCTTTGTACTTTTTTCACTATGTTTTTCTCCCATATTCTTTCTTGAGCTATTTTCTGATACTGAAAATCAAAACAACATAGAACTATTAAATATCTGATAACTTTAACATATGTATTATTATGTTAAAATGTTTGCGATATTGGACTTAGAATACTTTTTATGAGTTAATTACTGATTTTGGCATTTATCATTTTATATTTGATTTTTTTTCATCACTATTGGTGAATATTTTACTAAGTATTTTAAACTTTTATTCCTAGGTGGCTGTGCTACTAATGGATACCCAGGGTGCCTTTGATAGCCAGTCAACTATCAAAGACTGTGCAACGGTGTTTGCGCTCAGCACCATGACTAGCTCTGTCCAGGTGAGATATGAGACAGTTGTGGTATGATGAGTATAGATAAACCTAACACCTTTGTTGTTTCTCAGAATGCCTTTTGATTGAAGGAGGAAAAGGATAAAATTAGAGCTGTTTACATTTCTTATTGGTCATTTACATTTCATGCTTGTTGTTCTGGCTTACAGTGTGAAATTTCATACTTTGAGTGCTTACCAAGGAAGCAGTAAACCAATAGCCAGTCCCTTTGGTTTTTCATCATAGCATCTAATGCTCTTTTTTTTTTAAAAAAACCCACATTATCCTTGCTTGTTACCCTTAATTGAATTTAGTCATATGGTTGGTTACAGTAAGGGGTAGAATATATCTTTATTTTTGGCTAAACCAACCAACCAACAAAACAAACAAAGCCAAGTGATTAGTTTTCTACTTGATGTGGATGACAACTAATATTTGATTATTTGAATTAATGGAGGTAGAGTTAAGTTAAATATGAATTTATAAGAATTAAGAATTAAGAATCAATTCATATTTAACATAGGAAACCTAAGTGATATTTTTTATAATAAACTAAGGACTTATAGCACCTGTTTCATTTAGAAAAGGGTAAACTCCTTTCTATTTTCCACTTACTTTATACCTTATCTAATTGTGTCTGGTGTTCAATCAAGTTCTACTCTCTTCAGGCCATCTCTTTTCTGTATAATTTAGATAATTTTACTGAATTAAAACACATTTCATTTTGTAAATGTCTTTACTTTCTCTTTCCTGAGATTATCTGTGGTTAATACTTCTGGATGAAAATTGAATTATTGAAGTATGATGGTTAGGCCCAGCTCATGATGATGTATCCAGAAGTATATTTGCAAATGTAAAAAAAGTGTGTGCTCCTCCTAACATAAGAAGTGTTTCTTCTCCGTGGTAGATTATAAGTGATACTGTCAAGGTGTCTTGGAAGTTTTGTAATGTTTTCCAGTAATTCCTGGAACATATGACCAGTCTCGGTTAAGTTCCATTCCCATCCTTTCTCAATTTGAAATATCTAGCTGTCAGAGTGGAAAGAAGTTTGGGATATTATGAGGTAAAAGGGGAGTACTTTTCAGCCTGGCTTCTGTTTATTGTAGGGCTGGGATATCTGTCACTATCAACTAAGTAATGTGATTGGAGACTCTCAAAGTCTCTTTTTTCCATTTTGTTCTACATCTTTTTCTCTGATCTTAACAAGGTGGCAGAACTGCTGCTCTCAAGGCAAGCAGAAGCCACATCTTTGTGTTTATATCATCACATTGTAGCCCTTCAGATTAGCTATTACAGCTCTGTGGCTTGCTTTAAATTATAATGTGGGAGCTCTCTGTCCTAAAACTCGTACCTTGGTGTTCTTTTGTTATTCAACTTTATGATAGTAGGAGGCCTGGTTTTGGACAACCAGTTAAGGCCACTCAGCTACTTTCTTCTCTGTAAAATGAGGGTTTCACCTGTCTTGCCTTTCTTACGTGTAGTGGTTGTGTGCAGTCAGATAGGTGCTCTAAATGAGATAATGCATAAGAAAGTACTTGGTAAACTATAAATAATCCAAAAAATATTTATTTGTTTGTTTATTTAATTTCTTTCTTCCTGATCTTTGATGCCAAATTTTTTACAGCTTCCTTACATAAGCTATCTGGCTGATATAGATCAAGGACAAATTGATTGTCTTGTAATTTATTTTTTTCAACAAATAATTATTGAGCATCTGTTAGCACAACACAGTATATTAAGCACTGCTAATGGTCTAAATAAACACATCCTCTTCTCTGATTGCTGTTTGCAATCTGGACTTGACAGTGAAAGGATCTGGACCTCTTCTAAAAACAAGGGCCCATGTGGGTAAAAATAGGTTGGTCATACTTTCAGGTTTTAAGTTTAAATCTAGAGTTTAATCACTTCACTCATTAATTACTTTTTAAGTACTCTGTTTAGAGTTAGTCAGCTGAGAATATAATTTTAATTTTGCTGACCTATATTGGCTGTTTATATTCTTGACCTAGTCATTCAGCTAGCTTAACACTTATTTGCTATTAGAACAAATTGTTCTATCTTTGGAATAACCCTATTTTCTTAGACTTAAGTTATTTCTTAGCAGAGGTGACATATGTGGAAACCCATTTTTTTCTGTGGTGGCTTAGGTCACCTTTTGAAGACCTGAGTCAGAAGAACTGGACCCAGTGAATCTTTCCTCCAATTTTCCTTCCTTGAGAGTACTTAGACCTTACATTATCAGCTCTGGTCTACTGCCTTGGAAAGCTTCCTTTAAAATTCTAGAAAGGGCAAGAGTGCCACCTACTGTTATTTTTTTCAATTACCACAGGCCGGTAAAATTTTCTTGTTAAATTACGGTATTTACAGCGGTTCTCAACCTTCCTAATGCCGCGACCCCTTAATACAGTTCCTCATGTTGTGGTGACCCCCAACCATAAAATTATTTTCGTTGCTGCTCTATAACTGTAATTTTGCTACTGTTATTAATCGTAATGTAAATATCTTTTTGTTTTCCGATGGTCTTAGGTGACCCCTGTGAAAGGGTCGTTTGACCCCCAAAGGGGTCGCGACCCACAGGTTGAGAACTGCTGATTTAGACTGATGGGTTTACTTAACTAAAAAGAGAACCATATTAGAATTGATGGTAGTCGAGACAACCACTGAATAACTAAACTATAGCGGGTGCCAAAAAAATGTATACACATTTTAAGAAAGAAAAAAACTATTAAAATTGTAATAATACATACTGATAACAAAAGATGAATACAAGTCATGTGTATACATTTTTTTGGCACCCCTGGTATATACTGTGATTGTATCAGGGAGGAATTTATCTTTTAAAACTATGCTCCTCACATTCATTGACTTAGAAAGTAATTGTGGAAACTTCAGGTTTTTTTAAAAAAATGACCATTTAATAACATTAAAGTAACTTTGAGAAGGAGAAAAAGAAACTTACTCATAACACACTTTTTTTCTTAATGTCTGCCACTTTTTAGACTCCATATGCATGTATTCATGATTTTTACAGTTTACCTCTTAATGTTTTAGCCTGACGGTTAGGGGGAAAAAAATATCCTTTTGATGTGCCATTGGTTAAGATAGCGGCTAAGTAATTCATTTGTGCTGAGGTATAAAATAGCCTGTATTTCCACAAGTAAAGTTATACACAGCTGAGTATTTAAAATAAAACGCTAATAAAAATTTCTGGTTTTTGACATTTTGTTTTAACAGGTATATAATTTGTCTCAGAATATTCAAGAAGATGATCTTCAACACTTACAAGTATGTATGTCTCAAAGAATGTATGCCAAAATATTGAAAATTTAATTCCCACTTTACTGTGACTTTATACTTAGAAACCTATAGTATTATTAGATTGAATAGTATATGATTTTAAACTGATGTACAACTTAACTTTTTATTAAACTTCTTAATTAAATTTTAATGTATACCCAGTCAGTTAGAAAATTTAATCCTTGCCTTTCAAATGATTTTGAAGGCTCTGACATCTAGTAGTCTGATATGGAACAGCTTTACAGATGTCTTTTAATCTCTTTGGGAACATTATTTTAAATAACTTGATTTAATAGTTATTTACAGAGTATGGCAGACTTGCAATGGAAGAAATCTACCAGAAACCATTTCAGGTAAATAAATATTTTATCGTTTTAAAAAAATTTACCCCTGAAAAGTTGTCAAGCCACCTCATCTTGTAACTGAAGACATGAGGATATTACAATAAAATCATTTTTAGCAACAGATTCAGTGAAATTAGCTGAATACTAATTTAGTTGATACTAATTTATGGTAATGTCATCACCAACTTATCAGTAATAGGCTAACAGGATAGGAAATAGAACAAATGAATATGTATTGATTCTTAATACTTTTACTTAGATTAAGAGGTTAATAATGTTTCTCTTAATTAGATGTTATTTAATTCCAAAACATGACAGTCATTTAAATTTTTTTTAACATGATAAGTTACTTTAAAATATAGCTTTTTAACGGTATATTACAAGTTGAGGTTAGTCCTGTTATTTTTTATTTTGGTTTCATATAGAAAGCTCCAGAATTTATTATATCTCTCCTCCTCCTCTAGCCCCTCTATCCCCATGTTTTTTATTCCTTTTAAATGCTATGTATAGAATATAAAGTCAGAAATTAACCTGGGTGGAGTTACTTTGGAAGCTTTGCTTGCTTCTTGGAGTCCTTTCATGACAGATTAAAAAAACAAAGCTAATGTATCTGTTGCCATGAGTGCTGTTTGGTCAGTTGTGTTACGGTAGGCGAGGACTCCATCCTGCTTGCTAGTCAGTGTGCAGTCTTCCCTGGGTGATAGCATTGCTGGTGATTCTTGGTTAGTGGGTTTGCATTGATTCTGCCTCAGTCGAGTCTGGCTCAAAGATTTGGGCAGGCTATGGCTTCGTTTTTGTGTATAAGGATGAAATTTATTCTGCTTGGCCTATTTTAGTTTTTCTGAACTGGGATAATTCTGCCACTAAGAGGACATTTGCCAATGTCTGCAGACATTTTTGGCTGTCACAGTTTTGGGGGTGGGGGGAGGTTAATGCTACTGGCATCTAGTGCATAGATGCCAGAAGTGCGCTTCGGCACCCAACAGTGCATAGGACAGCCTTGCATAAGTAAGAAATATCTGGCTCAAAATGTCAACAGTCCTGAGGTTGAGAAACGTAAGGATATATGAACAAAAAAATTCTGTGAAAATTAGGTTAGTTGGTCTTCTAGTTATACAATTTTGACTTAAAATTATGATCTGTATGCCCTGATATGCCTTTTGTTCATTAAAAAAATCCTGTATTATATCTTATGATGGCTCTTGATACATCATGAGGTTTGCAAATGGAGGCAATTGCTTGGTATAGGGGCTGGAAGTGTTGGTTTAGGTAGGCCCTTGATATAGCTATGAGCAATATTGACCATTTTGTTACTGTATCTTTTGATAAAGATTGTTTAGGGGGGGTAAGGGAGGCTTTAATTGTTAAAGTAGTGATTTTTTATAAAATTTTGTAAGAAATTATTTTTTTTTTCTTTGTATAGACATTAATGTTTTTGATTCGAGATTGGAGTTATCCTTATGAACATGCATATGGTTTGGAAGGTGGAAAACAATTCCTTGAAAAGAGATTGCAGGTAAGCCCCCATTTCTTAGAGAGGAAAGCATAAGCGTCAAGCCAGGTAAAGGAATGGGCTGCCTGGACTGCTGCACAGACTACCAATCTCTAAGTGTCATTGGAATAAACTGAGTATCCCAAGTAGCCCAAATGACTCCATACATAATTGATGAAAAGTACTTTGGTAGCACTCCTGCCAAAGAGGATAATGCCCTCAAATAGCAATGAAGGGACAGATATTTCTCTCTAGAGCAGCGGTTCTCAACCTGTGGGTCGCGACCCCTTTGGGGGTCAAACGACCCTTTCACAGGGGTCGCCTAAGACCATCGGAAAACAAAAATATATTTACATTATGATTCATAACAGTAGCAAAATTACAGTTATAGAGTAGCAACGAAAATAATTTTATGTTTGGGGGTCACCACAACATGAGGAACTGTATTAAGGGGATCATGGCATTAGGAAGGTTGAGAACCGCAGCTCTAGTGTCAACTGCCCACCTCAGTAAATCAATATTCAAAGGATAAAAGTTTGGAGGAAGGGCCGGCCGAGTGGCTCAGTTGGTTATGAGCTCGCTCAAGAGTTTGAGATCTGAGCAACAGCGGTTCGATTCCCGCCCCAAGCTGAGCAGCTGCTGAGCTGCCAACAGGTGACAGGATGGCTCAGCTTAAAAAAAAAAAAAAAAGTTTGGAGGAGACTAACCTTTTGGACCTATGTAGATTGCATGCATGTCTCATTCTCGCCCAGCTGAGCTTCTGAACATTTGGGAGAGCCTGGATATAGTATGCATGCATTGGATGATGTGAGACCCTCTCTCCAAAGAATACTATCTCATAGAATGACAGCATATAGAGTAGAAAAGGGATCTTAAATATCATCTAGTTCAGTCTTCTTTTATGTGCATATAATGAAACTGGAACCAAGAAAAGTGACTTGAGTTTTGGTACTTACCTAATTATTGATAACTGGGACTAGAACCCATATATCTAGACTCCAGTCATATGCAGTATGCCACACCAGACATTCCTGAGAAATAACCTTACCAACATGATCCTGCATTCCCAAAGGCACCCTCCCATGGAAGTACTTGGGGAGAACTCAGTTACTACCCATCCACTCACATACACAAAAGATACATAAAAGTCCCTTGGTGCATAAGTAAGATGATGCATTTAGTTTCTCAACCACGTTCAAAGACTTGGGGTACAATATAATGTTATTATTCCTAAAATAAGATTAAAACCAATTCCTCATTCTTGGATTATTTGAAAGGCATTTCTAGACCCTGCTGTCAGAGAGAATTTTACTCATCAAGAGTTTCCTCTGGTTTCTTTAGAAGAAATTAGCACAAAGCACATCAGGCATACTAACTAAATTCAGAATTATGTACGGCAAAGATAAGCTTTTTTAATGCCTTATTGAAGTGATACAGAAAAGTGCTCAAATCATGTGTGCCACTTGATGAATTTGTACAAATTAAACATAGCCATGTAACCAGCACCCAGAAACACGACCCTCCATCCACTGACCCCACCCCATAAACCCTCTGCTACTGTCCTGAACTCTAACAGGCTTTGTTTGTTTTTGTATTTTTTATGAAAGAAATCACAGGATTTATTTGTGTCTAGCTTCTTTGCCCAATATTATGTTTCTGAGATTAATCTGTATTGTTGCATGTAGTTTTTGTTTATTCTCATTGCTATGCAGTATTCCATTGTATGAGTAGACAATTTTTCCTTTCTACTCTTGGAGACTTAGGTAGTTTCCAGGTTTTGTTGATTATGAATGGTATATGTCTTGCGTATGTGTTTTTAGAATAGTTTTGGAGAAGAGTCTTAGAGAGTGTATTGGGATAAGTAATTAAAAATCTAAATTTAGGATTTTCTTCCAAAAAATATATAGCAATCCCTCTTCCCCAAACACCAATAACTAGTTTAAGCACAAATAATCATTTGGAGTGTGTGCTAAAATTCTAAGAAATTTCTAAGGTTCTTTGAACTGCACTGGAGTGTTTCACTTTAACTGTTATTTTGTTCAGTGGCTGACCTTTTTATTTATTTAATTTTTTTAAAGATTTTTATTGGGGAATTGGGGGACGGGAACAGCCCTGGGGAATTGGGGGAAGGGGAACAGACAAGTTGCTGTCATTTGTTCTTCAGTCTAGTTGTGGAGGACGTTGCTTCACTGGCCCAAGTTGGCACCATCATTGCGCTCTTCCCGGGCGAGGCAGATCAGTTGCCGGCTTCTGGACGGCCGCTCACTGTGGCTGCTGGCCGCTCACGCTGGCTGCTGGCTACATGCGGTAGCCCATGGCAACCCACTGCCACAGGGGCTGCAGCCTACGCCGTCGCCGGTGACTCACAGCAGCCCAGCTCCAAGTTGAGCTGTTGTTCAGCATCTTAGCTGTAGTGGGCAGTGTCACTGGCCCTCATATGTGGTATCCGAACCGGGGCCCTCTGGTGTCCCAAGCCAGTTCTTAACCATCGCACCACTCAGCCGGCCCCTGACCTTTTTATTTGTGGGCAATTTAATACTTTGTTTTTCTCTTTGCCATTATAAGTACTTCAAAGGCAAATTCTTAATTTATTATCTGGTTTGTAAATCACAACCACAACTTGTTATTCCGGTGTTAGATATTGTGATTAATTATTTTTTCATATCCTTGGCAGCTAACATGGGAATGAACATCTTTTCTGGGTTAAGACAAAATGGTCAGAAATGAGTCTTTAGTAAAATTTTATATTGTCAAAAAACATCTATCTGGAGTAGCATTTGAGTTAAGTGCATGCATGTGAGTATGTGTGTGTTTTCTTTAAAAAAATTTTTTTCTCCTGTTTGCACCTTCACTCTGTCTCCTTCTGCCCTCAGGTAAAACAAAATCAACATGAAGAACTTCAGAATGTAAGGAAGCACATTCACAATTGTTTCTCAAATCTTGGTTGCTTCCTTTTACCACATCCTGGTCTTAAAGTTGCAACTAATCCTAGTTTTGATGGGAGATTGAAAGGTGGGAATTCCCATTCTTGCTAAAATCAGAACCTATTTTTTAGGGGCTGAAAGTTTTTTAAAAAAATACATGGTTCCTTAAATTTTATGTCTTATACTGGAGGACATTTAGATGCATTGTTAATGATGTGATTGTAAAGCTCTCTGGTTTTTCTAGTTTTCAGTTGTTTTTTTCCAAACATCTAGCATATTGATTAACGTTTTATAATGTGGTCTGTTGCTCAGCACCCATGTCTTAAAAATTCTGAAGGCTGAGAACATTTCAGTGTTTCATCGGATTACTTTCTGCTGAAAAGCTTTACCAATTATTTTGTTGATATAATCAGATGTAAGCCTCTCTCTTTCACAGGTGATAGTATAATTTTTTGTGTATGTTTTTGGATTATTTAGAGCATGGTGTAAAAGGCTTGAGGACTGATGAAATTTACAGTATGGCTGGAAAAACAAAATCTAGTATTAAAATTTAATACAATTTCATGAATTATTTGCCATCTGAAAAGGGTAGTTTAGTTAATACTTAATGTGGGATTTGTTTGGGTAGTCCACAATTTGTTTTATTTATTATTTGAGTGAAAAGAATTCTTGGGGAATAAGGTGAAAAGGGGTAGTAGAGTAGGGGGAATGTATGTTTTTCTAGGAGATAATGACGTGTTTGGATGAGTTTTTCAAATGAATCTACTTCAGTAATAGATGCTGTGAACTCTTATTTCATGAAACAGAATTTTATGAACTCTTAACCAATGGGGACTTCTTTACTTTTTTTTTTGACTAATCTTTTGACTAACTTCATGTCCACTAGATATTGATGAAGACTTTAAACGAGAGCTTCGAAATCTGGTTCCATTGTTGCTTGCCCCTGAAAATTTGGTAGAAAAAGAGATAAGTGGATCTAAAGTCACTTGTAGAGATCTTGTAGAATACTTTAAGGTAGGAAAACTCTTACATTAAATGACTTTGTCTAAGTTAGAAATATAGTTGACTTAAAACTCATTTATATGTACAAGAAATTTCTTATCTAAATCAAAGGAGTAAAATTTATAATTTATCTGCCTTGAATTGGGTGTATCAATATTTAAGAATATTTAAAATTAGCAGACAACTTGTGTCTTCTAGACAGTGATTTTATTTGTTTACAGAATTACCCTACTTGTTCTCCAGCTCTGATATGGAGAGAAGAACCATTTACCATGTTATTGTAATACAACTCCGTCATTTGTGAATAATAATAGGTATTGGGAGCATAAATTCTGCATCTCGAATTCTTACAAAAGCCTTCTTTCAGTGTTCTGAGGACTTGATAAGAGCAGCTAAAAGTATCAAAACTGATTTCTGAGCTCAAGTAAATTAATACATTTACTTGTATAAATGTAAATTGTATTAATACATTTACTCAAGGAAAATCATACATTTTTTTCCCTCTGCTCTTGTCTAATCTTTATAGCTTGATTGCCAAAGCAAGACCCTTATAGACAGTTGTATTTATTCATAGTATTGTACTTATAGGTCGGTAGAAGAGAAAATACAGTTAACTAAGAATGTGTTTTTGGTTATTTATAGACATCTGATCATTTTCATTCTATCTTTGTTTAGTTATGAATTAATTTAGAGTCAGGAGAAAGTTCAGCTGAAAGGTTCCTTTATGGACTTACTAAAAACTCCCATCTTGCCTTTTTACTCTTAAACCACAATTATGTAATGTTTTTCCTTAAACTGAAATATAATTTAAGCTGGTCAAAGTAAAATACTGAATTAAAATGTTTTCTAACATTTAGTTGATACCTCGGCAGTAGCGGAGAATTACAGATTTCTTTTCATAAAGTAGATGGCATTTTATATATAACTTCTAAATATGAGATGCATCTTTTATGCAAGTTGGGATTATATTTAGAATAGTTTCTGTAGGATATTATTCAGGAACATAGGCATTTAATGTTGAGCATAGGGTTAATTCTGTTGGCATGAGAGTGGATGACTTTTAAAGCTTAGACTTTCCTTCTAATAGTGTGAATCATTTTTATATTTAATGATTGTTTTTTCTTTAGGGATGTAAAGCCAAATTGCATAACCTACCAATATAATGAGTCTTCTGTATTTTTAGGCTTACATTAAAATTTATCAAGGAGAGGAACTGCCACATCCAAAGTCCATGCTTCAGGTAGTGTGTGCATTGTATATATATTTATTTATGAAGTAGGAAAATCCAGAGATAAATGCTGGAAATGGGGTGGTGGTGCTTTGCATGCAAATACATTTTAGATATTTAAGGCAAAACATGTAATGGGTCCTAAACTTTTTATATGATTTTTTTTGTAAATACAGGTTGCAGACACATATAGACCACCAGAAGAAATAAGAATCCTCAGTACCTTTTCTTCAGTTGGTTGAAAAGTGTAGGAAAATTTATTTGCAGAAAATAGCTTAATATGGGTCCCTCTGAACCAAGCTTCTTCTGTTCTCTGAGTCTTTGACAGTGGATGTTGTTTGAAATAAGACTTATTTTCTCTTGGTATTAATGATTTAGAGTTGCTTCTAGTGACTATGGGTTCTTTCTTTCTGTTTAAAAAATATCCGTTCTTTTGGGACAGACAGTGTTATTTTAGTATAGTTCATATTTTTAAAGATTCACTGCATTAGGCAATTTCTCAGGTTTATAGTGGATTAAACAGTATTTTCTCATAAAACTCACCCAATAAGCTGTTTTGTGGTTTTAAAAATGTCTCTTGCATAATACTGATTATGAGAGACAGAACCATATGGATAATTCTTGATTTTTCACATCTGGAGATGTTTTAGGATGGTATCTATTTAATTCTCTGTAATGTCCTGAGCATATGTGGTATTTTCTACAAGCCCATTTTAACAAACCTAAGCAAAACAAAATTAGGCATTCCTATTAGAAGCAATTTTTATATCCTTTATACTGGTATTTCCTCCCTTTGGAAAGGAGAACTGGAAGTTGGTAATATTTTCTCTGGTTCATTTTTGGACTTGTTCATTGAACATTAATTTATTGTTTTAATCAGAATTTATGGATTCATCAGGTATTTTTTGCATAAAATTGGCACATATTTTATTTTTTAGGCAACAGCTGAAGCTAATAATCTTGCTGCAGTAGCAGGAGCAAGAGAGATTTATTGCAAAAGTATGGAACAGGTTTGTAAATAAAACTTAAATTTGACACGAGTGAGATAGAAGATTTTTATATTTAAAATAATTGAACTAATTTGTGCTCTTTATGTACGGTTATATTACATCATTCCCTGATTTTCCTTTATCATCTGCTGGAAATAAACTAAGAATATAATTCACTTAGTTAGAGTACAGGACATGGGTGGTAAGTTATTAAATAAACCATACTGAAATATTTTCTGGCAAATGCTTGACAGTGGTGTGATAAGTAGCTTCTGAGGTAAATAACATTAGGTCAAGGCCAGTAGCAATTTCTATGCTAAGTTTGCTAACTTGAACATCAAAAGTACCTTTTTTATGTTATCTTTCACTCACTCTCTTGCCAGCAGCCCTTTGTATTCTTATGATGTATTGGTGGGTCCATTGAAGTCAGTCAGGTACAGATTGCAGTGTAATTTTTTTGTCTTTATTGTATTAGTCATATTTAGAAATTATTTTGCCTGAGTCAGTTAAACATATAAGAAATAAATAGGTTATGATTATGTGTGAGGTATTATGAACAAGTTTAAAACTGAACCATGCAGGTGGTTTGACATTTTTAGACTAAAAACTATAGAAGGGAGCTTGTGAGTGAGAATTATTTCTAGCATGTAATCTGTCCTACTGTATCGTGTCTGTACAGGTGTGTGGTGGGGACAAGCCTTACATTGCACCTTCAGATCTGGAGCGAAAACACCTGGATCTCAAGGACGTGGCGATTAAACAGTTTCGTTCAGTAAAAAAAATGGGTGGAGATGAATTCTGCCGTCGTTATCAGGACCAGCTTGAGGCTGAAATCGAAGAAACCTATGCAAATTTTATAAAGCACAATGATGGCAAAAATATCTTCTATGCTGCTCGTACTCCTGCCACGCTGTTTGCAGTCATGTTTGCTATGTATATAATCTCAGGACTGACTGGCTTCATCGGCCTAAACTCTATTGCCGTCTTGTGTAACCTTGTCATGGGGTTAGCACTGACTTCTCTTTGTACTTGGGCATATGTTAAATACTCTGGGGAGTTCAGAGAAATTGGAACAATGATTGATCAGATTGCTGAAACACTATGGGAACAGGTTGGTATCCATCTTTTGGTTTTTCAGTGACCTAATTTCATCCCTGTGATTCTCTCTCCCCCCGCACACAGTATTTGCACACCTACTTTTCCTTTATATGAGGAATGTCAAAAGGTTGTTTTCTGTTTTGTTTGGATGTATAATCTCAATATAAAGTATGAACAGGAGAGTGTTTTTTCTTTAAAGTCATAACTATAGAGTGCTTTGATTGGCTCAAATCTGTAATACCCTTTGGATAGATTCTTAAATCATAGGTCTGACTAGATCAGACAGTGGGCATGGCAGGTCTCTAAGGATTTTTTTCTTTGAGAAAAGAAAATATCAGTGAAAGAGTTACAAAGGTAAGGAAAAGAAGATTGGAAGTGCAGTGCTTTAGAAAAGCAAAAGAAGTTTCTTACTAATATTGGCAAGAAACGATGCATGCTTATATTCCAGGAAAAATATTAGATGGTATTCAGGTCTTCGTTGCCTTCCGTGAAGATAGTAGTGATTTACTGTTGTATGAATTACAAGGAACAATCCTAGAAGGATTTTTTTACACCAAAAATACTTTGTTTGACCTCTGTACTATGGAAATAAAAAAAAGCAAATTGCTACAAACAGAACCAGCTTCTCTTAATCATGATCTTTTGCTTCAACCAGAATTCACATCATAATCTTTTACCTCAAACCAGAAATCAAAGTCGGGCCTGACATGTATCTACTAAGGAAAGCCATGTTGTATATTGGCCAGCTGTGTTTGTTGGAATTAATTGCCTGTGTTCAGAAAATTCCATTTAAGAAAGTTGTCATTAAAATGATCATCGTGAAATACTTGAACATCATGTCAAGGACCAGATGAAATCTACAGTTATTACTGATGGACAGTATAATAGGCATTTTCAGATACCATTTCTGGGCCCATGAAGCTTTGGGCTGATTTGATGATCTAGAATATGTAGGTCCATGTTGGTTTTGGTTTTAAATTCAAAGACTGATGAAGTAAGCCATTTTTTGAAGAAAGTTAATTGGATGTTCACTTTTCTTGTAAATGTCATTGTTATTTTATAAAGTGACCCACACTATATTACTTTGGATTTTGTATATATTCTTTAGAGAAACCCTCTTATTTATGCAGATCCGATTTGTAAGCTTGTGTTTAGATATTTGTGAAATTTTTATCTCAAAAATCATACTCTTCATATTCCTTCGATATCTTCTAATAGAAGATGGATTAAAATCTATCACAACCGCACTTTAAAAAAAAAAATTATCCACTTCAAAATTTTGGACCATTACTAATTTTCCACGCAACATGAATTTCAATAATTGTATGATGTCTTCTTTTGAAAACCAGTCATCTCCTGTGCAGCATTGATTCTAGGATTTTAGAAGTGCCATTATTACAACACAATTAACTGGAAGAATCTTAAGTGTGTGAAATTATTTTCAGTGCAGTTGAGGTAAGGTGATCACTAGTCAGAGAGGATCTGTGCTGTGTCAACAAACTTTGTCTAAATTCTTTTGCATTTCTCTTTTCTTTTGCTTCAGAGGAGTCCCAGGAAGGTGAGAAACCTACAAAGTCTCAAATTCTTAGTCTTAAACTCTAACTTCAAGGCACTCTGAGTCATTTTCCTAACAAATCACTCCATGTTTTAGGTGTTTTCCAAACTGTTTGAAGTTACTAGACGTCGAATGGTTCATCGTGCTCTTTCATCAGCACAGCGACAGAGACTGTCATCCAACAATAACAAGAAGAAAAATTAGACAGTATTTTAAACTTTTTTTTCTATCTGAAGTGTTCACACTTATACATGTAGGACAATAAGCAGGACCGACTGGGCCGGTCTGCATAAATGCTGTATACATACCAGATTTGATGCTGCATAGAGGGTATGGAATTGCACATCCATCTTATAGGAATTGTAAATGGTTTGAATAAGAGGAAAGTGATTTTTGTTGCATTTAAAATGTCTAACTGCATTATTTGTAGCATCATAACGTTTTTTTGGGAGAAGTGTCTTTTTATTTCCCACATTCCTGGTTATTTTCTTCATTGCTTTGAATTGAATTTTTATATCTATTTTTATATGTAACTCTTTTTTTACCTCATGTTTTTATTTGTTTTGCACATTTCTCATACCACAGGTATTGAAGCCCCTGGGTGATAATTTGATGGAGGAAAACATAAGGCAGTCTGTAACAAACTCTATCAAAGCAGGCCTGACTGACCAGGTGTCTCATCATGCCCGATTAAAGACAGACTGACAGTTCATCTTCTCATGGACTCCACTCTCCCTTTTTTTCATGCTTGCTGTACAATGAGAACTCAAATAAAAATAAACCAAAGTTTACAATCAACTGTAGAAGTAGTTTAGTATAACTGGCTTCACAGATGGCTGCCACAGAGTGTGAAAATTGTTTGTTGGTTTTAAGCTTTCTGTTCATGGCTCCTAAGGCGTGAAGATTGGCTAAGGAGCATTAGTTTATTATGCACATTTGTGCCATGTTTTAATTTTTTTTTTCCTTTTTACTTAATCTAATGTTAGTGAAATTTGTCTTATGTAAAAGGATATTTCAGGGATATATTTTAAGAAATCTATTTAGAGTCTAACACAGTATCCCATTGAAATTTCAATTTTTGGAGAAGTGATGAATCACTGTATCAAGAATCAGATTGGAATGACAATGAAGCCTTTATTGAGCCACTACATTTAAAGTATATATTGCTTTACTGCCTTCAATACCAGTATTACATAAATGCATGTGTCAGAAACTTCACAGAAATCACAGGACAACTCTTGTAGCTAAGAAAGTGATCCTGAGGTGTACATTTGTCTTGCCTTTTAAAGTTTATAAACCTGCCCTAAAAGGAGATGCATATCTGGGAAACTGAACTGTCATTATGCAGTTTAGCCTTCATGTACATAAAATATGCCATTAATTTTATTGGGGGAGAAATTCCATCCAAAATTGTTGCCTACAGCTATGAGTTAAGAGTGTCTGTACAGTGTGTAGTTTTTATTTTCTAAAATCACAGATAGGGCATGTATATGAATTATAAATATATAAATAACAATTTTGTATTAAAAGTTTTGTAGTTTATGGCAAAACCTGGTTCTGTGGTAGGCTAATAAGTACAGTCCCTGTGAAGGAATGTTTGTGGCTCATGTCAGTGTGTGAATGCATAGACAATTTGAAGTTTTTGATATATTTGTGATATTTATCTTGAGCACTGCAATCTTCACCCCCCCACCCCCAAGGGAATCCAATGGGAATGTTTATCGTGACTTTGTCCTCTGTTGCATTTTAAAGTTTTTATTTCCTGTAATTTATTTTCAGTACATAATTAAAAGTTTGTTGTATATATAAAATGAAACTTGTGATTCTTTTTTAAGGAATTCTTCAAGTATGTATTCCATTACATAAATCATATTTGTTTATACTGAAAAGAGCATGAGCAGGAAACACCCAAGTGAGAGCTCTAAGGTATAGCTAAGCTTGTAAAAAGTTATTTTTCTTTGTCTTTGTTAGGGAAAACTTGTGATTAGCCTAGGTATAGCTGGGGATTTATTAATTTCTTTTTTTGTGTGTGTGGTATATGTAAGGCTAACAGTTTTGCAATACTTTTGTAGCTTTCTTTATGAACACCTATTAAAGCACCTAGTTTGGTTTTTAAGTGAAGAAAATTCAGATGTTGAGTTGCATGCCTGAAAGCTCTAAATTTACTTTGGTTGATATCTCTCTTCTCCCCCTTTCAACTCCTGTTTTTATATGGATTGTATTTGTTTCCATCTGTATTAAATTGCTACCAACTCATCTGTTCTTAAACATAAAAAAATCCACCTGAAAAGTGTGTCTTTTTATTTCTTCTACCACCCTGTTTATGAATGCTGTGGACTGTTTTTATGAATGAAAAAATAAAAAGTTTGTTGTATAATAGCAGTTCTTCTGAAATTAAAGACACAGCTTACCTTTTCTTTTTTTAACTAAAAAGTTGTGAAATCTAGACCATTGGATTTCTTAGTATTTCTTGTTGGAAAGAGTGCGTTTTCTCCAGAGAAGATATACTTCTATAAAGGATTCCAAGAAAGCACTTAGGATTCACCTGGAAGATTCTGTACATCATTGTTAAGCAAGAATCAATAAAAGGGGATTAAAGACAAACTCAAAACTGTTGACTGAAATAACTTTGGTGTTACTATATTTTCTGTGGTACAATATTTTGGTCATCTATATTACAAGGTAGGTTTTTAAAAAGAAATACAATTTATCTTCCTAATTAATTTACTTTTGTGGAAGGACAATCGTGTGTGACCCTGCTGTTGAGCATTCCTTATGTATTTCTCATGAAGATAGCTAGTCTTGCGTGCTTCAGTGAACATACTCTTATTTGTAGAACTGAATAGCAGTATTTCACTTAAAAAAAAAAGATTTATTAAAATACAGCTAACATACAATATTAGTTTCAGGTGTATGTCATAGTTATTCAACAGTACACACCTAGCATTATACAGAGTTATTAACAGATTATTGATTATATTCCCTGTGCTAAAGAAGTGACCACGAAGTCCAGCAACGGTCTGACACTGGACCACACTGCAGTATTGTTATGGATCTTCCCCTCTTTTTACATTTTTCAATTAGAGTTGACCTTCAGTATTACTCCGTTTCAAGTGTATAGCACAGCGTTTAGACATTAGACATGTAATTTAGGAAGTGATCCCCCTGACTAGTACCACTTGGCACTATGTATAGTTATTACCATATTATTGATGATACCTATACTTTACATCCCCATGACTATTTTGTAACTACCAATTTGTATTTCTTAGTCCCTTGACCCTTTTCACTCTGCCCTAACCCCCTTCTATCTGTCACCCCATAGATTTAGTACCCATCTGACACCATACAGTTATTACAATATTAGTGACTATATTCCTTATGCTCTATACCCTACATCCCTATGACTGTGTAACAGCCCGTTTGTACTTATTAATCCCTTCCCCTTTTCATCTGACGAACCCCCTCCCATCTGACAACCATCAAAATGTTCTCTATGAGTTTGTTTCTGCTTCGTTTGTTTATTTTGTTCTTTAGATTTCACTTATAAATGAAATCATATGACATTTGTCTTTCGCTGTCTGACATTACACTCAACACAGTACCCTCTAGGTCTGTCCATGTCACAGATGGTAAGATTTCCTTTTTTATGGCTGAGCAATATTCCATTGCATATAGTTACAACCTCTTTATCCATTCATCCATTCAGGGACACCCAGGTTGCCTTGGCTTATGTAAATGCTGCAATGAACATGGATGGATGAACATGCCACCTTGAAGTAGCATTTTGGGTTTGTTCAGGTAAATACCCAGAAGTGGTATTACTGGGCTCTTCATTGTCTCTTGTTATAGTCTGTTTTAAAGTATTTTGTCTGGTGTAAGTATTGCTATTTTCATGAAATATCTTTTTCCATCCCTTTATTTTTAGTCTGTGTGTCTTTTGATCTGAAGTGCATCTTTTGTGGGCAGCATATGTAAGGTTTTGTTTTCTTATCCATTCAGCCCAATCTTTTGATTGGAGCATTTAATCCATTTACATTGAAAGTAATTTTTCATAGGTATGTAGCTGTTGCCATTCATATTTTTTATTTTTATTTTTTTTCATTTTAAAGTTAAGCCCCTTTATGATACCTTATAATATTGGTTTGGTGGTGAACTTCAGCTTTTTCTTGTCTGGGAAGCTCATTATCCTTTGATTTTAAATGATAATTTTGCTGGGTAGAGCAATGTTGGTCGTAGGTCCTTGCTTTTCATCACTTTGAATATTTCTTTCCATTCCTTTCTGGCCTGCAAAATTTTTATTGAGAAGTCTTATGGCAGTCTTATGGGGGCTTCCTTGTAGGTAACTACCTGCTTTTCTCTTGCTGTTTTTAAGATTCTCTCTTTGTCTTTAGCCTTTGGCATTTTAAGTATGTGTCTTGTTTGCCTCTTTGGGTTCATCTTGTTTGGGAGTCTGCACTTCTTGGGCTTGTGTATCTATTTTTTTGTCAGGGAAGTTTTCTGTCATTATTTCTTCAAGTAAGTTTTCAATTTCCTCTTCTGATACCCCTATAATGCGAATGTTGGTATGCTTAATGTTATCAGAGGCCCCTTAAACTCTCCTCAGTTTTGGATTTTTTTTTCCTTTTGCTGTTCTGATCGGGTGTTTTCTGCTACCTCATCTTCTACGTTGCTGATTTGATCCTCTGCCTCATCTAATCTGTTGATTCCCTGTAATGTATTTTTCATTTCAATTATTGTATTCGTTATTTCTGATTGGTTCTTAGTTATGCTTTCTGTCTCCATTTTTATGTTTCCTATCTCTTTGTTGAAGTTCTCCCTGAGAGCATTGAGCATCTTTATAACTAGTGTTTGGAACTTTGCATCTAGTAGCTTGCTTGTCTCCATTTCGTTTAGTTCTTTTTCTAAGTTCTTTTTGGAGCTTTGTTCTGTTCTTTTATTTGGGACATCTTTCTTTGTCTCCCTTTTTTGGCTGCCTCTCTGTGTTTGTTTCTATGTATTAGGTAGGGCTGCTATGTCTTCTGGTCTCAGAATGGCCTTATGTAGTAGGTGTGCTGTGGGGCTCAAAGGCACAGTCTTTGGTCACTTGAGCCACACACTTCTTGTGTGTCCCTTATGTGGGTTGTGTGTGCCCTCCTGTTGTAGCTGACCCTTGGTTGCTATTTGCACATCAATGGGAGGGATTGACCCTCAGGCTCAGGTTCATTGGTTGTGAGGACTGGCCATGACTACAGTGGAGGAGTTGTGGTGCAGGGGTTGACCCTACCGAGCAGGACCTGCCTCTGCAGGGCTCTGGTGTCTGCTCAATCCGCCCCTTGTGTATGTCGTTCTTGGAGACAGCTGGGTGGTGCTCCAGCTCATTTCAAAGCTGACCACTTGGGGTGTCAGCTCCAGGACCACCTTGGAGGGAATCTACTGCAGGTCAAGTTCAGCCGCAGCCCATGCCCCACCTAGGGCCACTAGGCATGAGTCATAAAGAAATCTGCAGATAGCTGCCACCTGTGCTGTGCTTGGAAGTGCTTCAGGGCCAAGCTGTGAACCAAGGCTGGCTGCCGCTAGTGCCAGCTTGGGGCTGCTCAGCCAGAGGCACAGGACACACTCAAGCCAGGTGCCACTTGTCTGGGTTCTGCAAACCTTTGAAAGACCCTAGGAAAGTGCAGCATGAGCTAAGGCGGGTGGTTTATATGAAAAAGCCACTGGAAGCAGCTTGGGTGTGCCTGAAAGGTGGGCGGGGCAAACCAATAGTGGAGACTCAGATATGGCGGCCACTTGCATATGCATGCTGGGAAGAGGGAGGGCTTAACAAAGAAACAATGGCCTCTGCCAGTTCCTCCATCCAGGAAAAAGCTGCCCCATCCAGCCCCTGCCGCAAGCCAGACAACTTAGTTCCCCACCCTATATCCCTGCCACCTTTCTAGCTGTTGTCCCAGTGCTGGAACTCAGAGCCAGTGATTCTGTTGGTAAGTCCTTGCAGGGTTCCTTTAAGAGGAGCAGCTGGGACTCCAGCTGCCTTCCATCTCACTCAGTCACAATCTCTGCTGCTTTTCACAACCAGAAGTTATGGGGACTTCTCTCCCTGGCCCTGGAACCCTGGGCTGGGGTGGGGCTGGGACCTCTTGCTTCTCTGGGGTGAGGGCGAGGGAGAGGGGGACCTCCACAGCCGAGATGCCCTTCCTGATTTTTAATTGTCACACGTGTGTATGGGACCATTCCTTTCCATATCCCTGCCTCTCCTACCAGTTTTGAGGTGGCTTCTGCATGTCCTTAGTTGTAGGGCTTCCATTCAGTTAGAGTTTAGGCGATTCTGAGTGATGGTTGTTTTGTAGTTTAGTTGTAATTTTGATGTGGCTGTGAGAGAAGGTAAGTACAGCATTTACCTCCTGCACCATCTTGACTGGAACTCTCCTGTTATAAATAAGTTTTTAAAACCCTTATACTATCTGTAAGCTCCTGAGGTGATGATGGCTGAGCTTGGTCCCATGCCTGCAGATCCTTGCCCCAAGGCCCTAGCCACCCCTGCAGAGTAGTGGAAGTGTCCTCTTGAGTGTCCGCAACATGTGCTCAGACTGTTATTTTACTTCTAGGAACTTCACCCTTGCTGTAGGTATGAGTGCTTTTGGTATAAAATCATTATTATGGGATTTTAAGGTTTTGTCTTCGTTAAGGACCTATTAAAAATATACCATAAGGTTTCAGAAAATGCTGTGATATTGTGGTTAGTGGTCCACTACATAAATATGCAAAATGGCCTATCAGAAAGTCTTTTTAAGCAGTTGCTTAGTCTTTTAACTAGGGAATTGGGCCTTTTAGACTAGCTGCTTTGCTTATATGCTAGCATGGGTTGCTTGTGTCTGTTGCACATGCTTTTAGGTTTCAGCAGTTTCATTCATAGCCTGAATTCCCATACTTTGACCAGAATTGACCTGTGCACTGAAATGTTTTTTTTTCATTTTGTGTCATAGTTGTGAGTGATGATGGAAATCATCTTGGAGAGCTGGCAGTTGTGCCTCTGGCAGCCATCTTCTCACTTCGCCAGGGTTTACTAATCAAATGATTGTTACTTAGATTCAGCCTAGAGCCTCTTGTCATAGAGAGAGCTTCACTGAAGGATCTTCCAGTTGGCTCCTGGGCAAACAAAGCTAAATTAGAGCTTTTCCAAGCAGGGGAGAGAATTGTTTATCTTCCTAAGCCTTAGAGCAGATTCTAGGAATTTTTCCTTTCCTTCAGGTTTGCAGTTTGCTGGCGTTGAGGCTGAGAAATTGATCTACCCTTGACATACTTGAGTGCGATACAAACTACTAATATGTGCTTGTGGGTTAGAGTCAGAGCCAGCAGACCAAGTCAGAAGCACCTAAAGGTGTGTATAAAAAGGCTTAGGGAATTACAGGCTTTGTATAGCTCAGTAAAGCATTTCCACATATACTAGCACTTTTCATGCAGCATCCCTGTGAGGTAGGTAGGAAACCACTTTATCCACAGAAGGTGTCTCAAGTATCTCAGGCTTGCAAACCCAGGACTCTACTACACACCTCCAGGGGTTTGAGCCAGATGAATTTCAGACAAGGATGAGTAATATTCCTAACTCAAGATGAAACCTTTGCCTTGGCTGCACTCTCAAAAACACTAAAAGCTGGAGAAAACCATGCTTCATTAATAAAGAAGGTGAGAATCACCCATAATATTACATTAAAAACAAACTCTGAAGCAAGCAGTGACAATTTGCCTGCTCTTTTGATTGTACACCTCAGGGGTAACTATTATTTTGTGTGTGTGCTTATCAAAATCTTTCCTGTGCTTATTGACATGTCTATATATGTATAAAAGTTACTCTTTTATCTTACACAAAGTAGGATTACTCTGTACATGATATTTTCTTCATCTGGACATTTTTCTAGGCCATTAAGTAGTTCCTTAATGCTCCCAGGTTGATTTGATTCTTCTGAGAGTAGATGACGTTTCGAGGAGAGAGCACTAGACCTTGGATCATTGCTAAGTTTTCTTACTTTTTATGACAGTTTTCCCCCTACTGTGGGATTGGCGAGAGAATCAGATTATAAAATGCAAAGGTGCTTGGGAAACAGGTACTGGAATAGAAAGTTTGCGTTTCAATTTTTCTGCTCTTAAGGCTCCATCTGCTGGTTCTATTTGGCTGGTAGTCTGATATGTACTTTTTAAAGCTTGTCCATAACTAACTGGAGTGGAGGTGGGGGCACAGAAAATTTTTTAACTTTCTGAGAAATAAGTTTATATGGTAAACAACATAATTATTCTGGAGGAAAATGGATCTATAGCCACTTACAGCAAGAAAGAGGTCAACAAGATGTCAGCTTAGACTTACCAGTCACAGCTGGCCGAGTGGCTCGGTTGGTTACGAGCTTGCTCAAGAGTGCGAGCACTGAACAACAGGGTCACCGGTTCGATTCCCGGCCCAAGCTGAGCTGAGCTGTGGCTGAGCTGCCAACAGGTGGCAGGATGGCTCAGCTAAAAAAAAAAATGGATTTGTCACAAAATGTAAAGGTTACGTAAAAACTTGTGTAACCTAGAACTAGAATACTTAAATTTCAATTCTGGGAAAAGGAGATGGAACTTGGAGTTAAAACTGAGCTTCCAACCTTTGTTAACTTGGCTCAGCATTGATGCAACAGCTAAGCCTTATTAGCTTCTTTATCTATAAAAGGGAGACAACATCTACCTCAGGTTGTTAGGGGGATGGGATGAGAATGTTCATCAAAATCCTGGTAGATGTTCTTCTGAATCCTTTTGATGGGGGTGATGTTTGTGAAAAATGCATTTCTCTTCTAATGCATACCTACTTTTAATTTTACACCCTTTGCTTCCTGAAGAGAATAAATGAATTTTGGAGGGTGGTGGTAAAAAACCCCCATACTTTATGCATTTTTTAAGCTTTCACTTTACCTAATATTTTTGTGCATGATAATTGCTCGAAAAAAATATTTTAACATAAGGCTGGCGTGGTCAACTTCATCCCCTCCATCTTCCATAGTTAGACCATCTACTGTAGATGGGCTAGGTGGTGATTTGACAACTGTGGGCTCCTAAATATCTGTATTGCATTTTCTCCCCTTAGCCTCAAAATGTTAAGGAACATGACCATTAACTAAAAATATATCTGGAAGAATAATGGTTAGTGTGAGAGTAGGCTACCCTTGTGGATCTGGATTATCTTTAGAACTACTGATTTGATCTGGTGCAGCTTCTTAAGTATCTTCTCATAAGTTCTTCCAGAATTGGGTTTACAGGCCTGTGCAGAGAGATGAGTTATTACTATATTAATTGTATACCTCTAAGAATGCTACCATTGCTTAGAACAGAGGAGAGAGCAGTGACTTGTGGGAGGAATGAAAGTTTTACAGGAGAACCTCCCCCACCCTGCCAAAATGAATGCATTTAACATCTAGACTAGATGCTGCCAATACTGGTGCAATATTCTTGGGGTGGATATTTTTACCTTAGGTTTTTTGTTTGTTTGTTTGTTTTTTTATTGGGGAATTGGGGGTATGGGAACAGTGCTGGGGAATTGGGGAAGGGGAACAGACAAGTTGCTGTCATTTTGTTCTTCAGTCTAGTTGTGGAGGACATCGCTTCACTGGCCCAAGTTGGCACCATCATTGCGCTCTTCCCGGGCGAGGCAGATCAGTCGCCGGCTTCTGGACGGCCGCTCACTGTGGCTGCTGGCCGCTCACGCTGGCTGCTGGCTACACACGGTAGCCCATGGCAACCCACTGCCACAGGGGCTGCAGCCTACGCCGTCGCCGGCGACTCACGGCAGCCCAGCTCCAGGTTGAGCTGTTGTTCAGCATCTTAGCTGTGGAGGGCAGTGTCACTGGCCCTCATATGTGGGATCCGAACCGGGGCCCTCTAGCGTCCCAAGCCAGTTCTTAACCATCGCGCCACTCGGCTGGCCCTACCTTAGTTTTGATAGAGGAGTCATCTGAGGCTCAGGGAGGTTGTCCCCATCTACCAAAGGGAATGCCCTCTGGGATTGGAACCCAGGTCTGCTGGCTTTAGGGTTCACATAGCCATATCCTGCCCACCCTATCACACTGCTGTGAAGAATAAATAGTCCTATCCAGTCAGAGGAAGGAAGAGGGAAAGAGGTCCACAAGGAGGCCTGCAGCCGTGGTCCAGCGTGGGCCCGTGTATGTAGGGGGTTGTAGGGCAGAGATGGATGTGTCAGGGAGAGAGTTGTGAAGACAGACCAGTGAGGCTGTGAAGTGCCTTACGTGGCGTTTAGATGTTAAGGCGTTTAGATGGATGATTCTTAGGAAAATGGAAGAGAACAAACAGTTAAGCAGTAATCTTAGTAATCTGGGATAGTTTCTCAAAATATGGTTTTATTTTTTTTTAACCAGAATCACCTGGAGTTCATGTTTTAAAATGCACATTCCTAATGGGTAAGAAGATTATGGATTTCTCCAGCTGTTTTTATACCTTTCTGACTAGAAAAACTTTTCTGCAGAGAGCTGAAAGTTTTGTGTTGCATTTTTTTACCTGACAGGGAGGTGGAGCCTGTGTTGGGAAGGACAGATGTTGACAATAGATGAAAAATATACTCTTTCATATTAAAGTAAATATTGTCTTCCAAATTACAGCCCCATTCTTTTTTTTTTTTTTTTTTAGATTTTATTGGGGAACTAGGGAAGGGGAAGAGCATTGGGGAATCAGGAAAGGGGAACAGACAAGTTGCTGTCCTTTTGGTTTTCAGTCTAGTTGTGGAGGTCACTGCTTCACTGGCCCATGTTGGTATTGTGATCATTGCACTCTTTCTGGCTGAGGCAGATCGGTTGCTGGCCATTGGACGGCTGCTCATGGCTGCTCACAGAGGCTCACGCTGGCTGCCGGCCACTCACGGTAGCTTACAGCAGCCCACTGCAGCCCCACTGTATCCTATACCGTCGCCGGCCACTCACGGCAGCCCAGCTCCAGGTTGAGCTGTTGTTCACAATCTTAGCTGTAGAGGCACAGTGTCACTGGCCCTCATATGTGGGAACCGAACCGGAGACCCTGCTGCTCAGAGCTCAAGCTTTCAAGCCAACTCTTAACCAACTGAGCCACTTGGCCGGCCCCTACAACCCCATTCTTAACCTTAAACATTCTTTCAAAACTGCCACTCAGCTTCACTTGGACTGGTTCTCTCCTTTAAAATACTTTCCTGGAGGAACAAATGAGTTAAACACAGCTGATCATTGCAATCTTACTTTATTTCATTAGGGAAATGTTTAAAAATGATGAGAGACTTTTCATAGTGTTCCTTGTTTTTTTTCATCTGCCTTTGAATGCAGAGAAAAGAACCTGAAGGCTAAGTTGTATATATCTATAAATCAGCAGGGATTATACCTTCTGTCAAAGTAGAATCTTCAAAAAACAACTGTCATACAACTGTACATTTATCAAATTTATTTGCCTTCTTAACGAGGAAACCAATAAGGTGGCAGAGCTGGTTCAAAGCAGAATTGGAGGAAACAGGAGTTATGTAATCCACCAGGGAGGGCGTTCTGAAACGCGTATGCCGAGTGATCTGAGCCCTTTGCAGTAAGTAGCAAAGTCAAACATACCTAGATCAGCGAGTCTCAGACTTCTGGTCTCAGAACCCCTTTACACTTAAAAACTGAGGACCCCAAATGGTCTATCAATAGTTACATTATTAGAAATTAAAGCAAAAAGTTTACATATTAGTGTAAAACTAAGAAGCCCCATTATATGTTAACATTTTTAATGAGAAATAACTTCAGATATAAATATTTTGAGAATAGGCATTGTTTTACACGTTTGCAAATAGAACACTTATTTGGCTTATCAGAGGACGGCTGGATTTTCATATCTGTTTCTACATTCATATGTTGCAACATATTGCTTTCGTTGAAGTATATGAAGAAAATCTGGCCTCACACAGTTATGTAGTTAGAAAAGGAGGACCTTATAGGATCCCCAAAGTGTCTTGGGAACTCCCAGGGGACCTTGGATTACACTTTGAGTAATCCATTGCCCTGAATTAAGAAATATCCTTGATAGACATGTTAAAACCCCAGTATGACTTTGAAAGAACATACTGTACCATCTTTTGCTTTATTTCCAAGTTTTGGATACTTTTTCTTAATACTTCAAAGCCCATGTCATGCTCCTATCACTAGAAAGATTGGGTCAGACATACTAAATTCCACTTGTAAACATGGAAATTGGAGCTGTATTAGGAATCCCTTTCTTTAAAATAAGCACCCTCCTCCCCAAGAACCGCCCTCCCCAAATCCCACAAAATGCGTGCAAGAAATTTTAAAAGTATAAAAAGTCACCCTTCATACTTTGAACTTGTCAAAGATAAACACTGATATCTTTTACAAAATTTTCCTTCCAGTCTGTTATCTGTGTTAGTGTGTAAAAGTAAGTATATATTTGAGTTTGGTACCATGCTATGCATAATGTTTTTTAACCTGTATTTTTCATTTAATATATCATGAGTCTTTTTTCATGATAGTAAATCATATTTTAAGTTTTTTAATGGCTGCATTATATTTTGTTATAATTTATCTAGTTCCATAATGCTGAAGAGTTGACATTTCCACTTTTGATGTGTTAATAATACAGCAATGGGATAACCTGGGACCTACATCTTCACGCTCATCTCTGCTAATAACCAGGAGACAGGATAAACTCCGAGAAGTTGACTCATTGCCCTCTGGAAGCCTTGTGCCAACTTACACCTTCTTTAACAGTGCTTGAGAACACTGTCCCACCAACAGTGCTTCTAAGACCAACCCCATCATGCCTCACGACTCCTTTCACCCACTCATCATCAGAGAACTCAGCCACTTATCTCCATTCCGCTTCGCGTGTCTCACTTAATCTGGGGGTTCTCAACTGGGTCTGTGTATCAGGATCACAGCACCCCGGCCCAGCCCTGGAGATTGTGTTTCATGGGTTCTGGGCCCCTGCCTCGGTATTGTAAAAGTCCCCCTGGTGATTCTGTCGTGCAGCTGGGACTGAAAACCACTACTTACTCCAACTCCATGTTCAACCGGCCTCTGCCCTTCCATCCTGCCCACTGTGGTCTTGATAATCCACCCTCTGTTATTAGCAAATTGGCCTAAAACCTTATCTTCCTCTGTGTTTTCTCTTCATTTCTCACCTTAACGGACACCTGGTGTCCTCTTCCACTCCCCAGCTAGAATGTCTCTATCACAGCCCTCACAAGTCTGATTTTCTTCCACATCATATGTTCTTCTGGTCCTAACAGGGCGTTAGATGTCCTGGTGTTCCATTGCTGATTTCAAATCTTTTTTTCCTATTAAACAAACAAAACAGCTTCTTAAGAGTCATCAGACTTTCCCCCTCATCATCCCAACTTAACTGTGAGCAATCCACTCTCCCTTTGCCGCTCTCCCCTCCTTCACTGATAACCATAACTCTTGGCTTACCATCTTTTTCCTTTTGCTCTTCCTGTGGTGTTCTTGGCAACCTTAACTCAACATTAATGTCCCATACCATACCTTTATTTCCTTTTTGCTTCCAATGATATTTTTCCCACTCTATCTCCACCCACTCATACCCTTCCAAATCTACATTTTTGACAGCTATCACTCCTTTTTCCCTCATTTACTCCAGTATTCCCTTTCAAGCAATTCTCTAATCTTATCAAAACCTCATCCTTTAGCCTACTACTTTTTCCTACATGTCATTCCCCCTCACCCCCAGTCTCATGTCCCTTTTTACTCAGCTTAGATGCAGTGGTTCAGCACTATCGCCATTCCTTTTTACATATCCTTGGTCCTTTTGTGGTACCCACCTGGCAAAACTTCAACTCTGTTTATTAGTCTACCTCTGATTACCTGCACTTTTAATCCAATAGCTGAATAGAGAAAAATAACAGAATCCTGCTGACTAAAGTACCTTATATTGCATTACCACAAATGTGCAATATCTCTGCCAAACACTTCTCTGGTAAGTTGAGTGGCTATTTTATACCTTCTTGCTCATTGGGTTATTAAAATCCTTTTTCTGCTCAAATTCTGCCCTGATGACTTCACCTTGTAAATCTCATAGAGAAAAATGCATGTGATAAGAATTATTTCATCTTGCACCATTGTTCTATAGGCACAATTCCAAGTGTGCCCATGCGATTCTGTATTCCTCTCAGTTACAATGGATTGTATCCCCATTCATATTCAACGTTTACTCTCCCTTGCGTGCTCTAGAATCCATTTTCTTGAGGACTTTGATCCTGCAAATAGCCTTTTTCTCTGCATCCCTCTGCATCTTCAAATTCTCTTCAACTGGATTATTTCTTTTGGCTTATAGACATTCCTTAATATCATCCAACTTCAAACAAAACAAAACAAAACAAACTTCCCTTGGCTGGTTTATTCTCTTCCAGCTATAGTTCTATTTCTTTATTTTTGATTTTTTTTTTTTGAGCAAAAATTTCTGAATGTTTTATATATACACACAATCTCTATTTTCTCACCTGAACTGATTCCAACCTGGCTTGTCTCCATCACTTTGCAGAAACAGTTATTAGAGTCACAAGAGACCGACATCTTCAAAGCTACAGGTCAATCTCAGATCTTACCCCGTCTCAGAAGCATTCGCTGTAGCTGACCATACCCTCATGTTTTCCTTACCACACTGGTCTCGCTTCCTCCGTGTCCTTTGTTGGATGATCCATAAACACCATCTTTACACTGATGACTATTATGTTTATATCTCCCACCCAGACTTCTACATCTACATGATATTTCCATTTGTACATACATTTCAAACTTATGCTATAACAGAACTACTGATTCTCACCCGGCCCCACTTCAGTACTCTCACAAGCTTCTTTGTCTCAGTGAAAAATCGAGGAGTTGTTTTTGATCCTTCTTTTTCTTTCATACCCACATTCAACCCATCGCTAAACTCATTGGTTCTTCTTCAGAACATATCCTGAAAATGACTTCTCACTAGCTCCCTGCTCCAACACTGGCCTCATACCCTATCATCTCTCATCAGACCAAATTGGCCTGCTTACCCTCCTCCTGTCTGTCTTCCCTAAGGTGCCAGAATGCTCTACTCTAAAGAATAAGTCGAGCATATGTCTTTGATGCTTCAAATTCTCCAGTGATTTTCCTTGCTACAAGAATAAAACTCAGGGCCGGCCAAGTGGCTCATTGGTTAAGAGTTGGCTTAGGAGCTCGAGCTCTGAGCATCAGGGCTGCCAGTTCGGATCCCACATGGGCCAGTGAGGCTGCACCCTCTACAGCTAAGATGGTGAACAACAGCTCGACCTGGAGCTGGGCTGCCGTGAGTCGCTGACAACGGTATAGGCTGTGGTGGAACTGCAGTGGGCTGCCATGAGCTGCTGTGAGTGGTTGGCAGCCAGCGTGAGGGGCCAGCAGCCAGTGTGAGTTGCCAAGAGCTGCCGTGAGCCACTGTGAGCGGCCGTCCAATGACCGGCGACCTATCTGCCTCAGCCAGGAAGAGCACAACAGGTGCCAGTGAAGCGACGTCCTCCACAGCTAGACTGAAGAACAAAAGGACAGCAACTTGTCTGTTCCTCTTCCCCAATTCCCCAATGCTGTTACCCTCCCCCCACCCACCCCCAATAAAGTCTTTAAAAAAAGAAAAGAATAAAATTCAGACTCTTTAATGTGGTGGAGAAGCTGGCTCTTGCATATCTCTATGATGTCATCTTCCTTGCCTCTCTTTCACTGGGGGCTAGCCACACTGACCCTCCCCTTAAACGCACTAAGCCTGTTTCAGGGCTTCTATGCTCATTGTTTATTCCTCTAGGAACATTCTTTCACCAGATCTTCCTTCTTATCGTTCAGATCGCATCTCAAATGTTACCTCCTCAGATAAACCTCTCCTAACCATGCTAGTTAAAGCAGCTCTCACCATTACCCCAGGTGCTCTATTGATTACCCTGTTTTAGCATCGTCTTCTCAGTACCTGATATTTTATTTATTTACATATCATTATGTGTCTTCCTGTATTAGTATGTTAGTTTCTAAAGGGCAGGAATTCTCTTTGTTTACTGTCATGTTTCTAGCTCTTAAAACAGTGCCTGGTAGAGTCAGAGCACAATACTATTCCTGAACTGTCAGAACTGTAAACACTCCTTTTAAACATATATTTAAGTTGTTTGATAGAGCTAGTGGATGAAATAATTGCATATCTTCCACCATAAACAGTCTTGTAAATATCCCCATGTCACAAATTTGAGGGGCCTTGAGAAGTAAATGATGAAAATTAATACTGAAAAGAACAGCCTTACATCAACTCTACTTACCTAAAATATTTGGCAGATCTCCTCCAATGTTTAAAAAGATACTGTCCCATTAAGTGAAACTCTTTCACGTCTTTCAAGGACAATATAGGTAGAGTAGTGGAGAAGAGTAGGTGAAGCAGGAGTCGGAGGGAGGAGAAAGAAATTAAGGAGGCAGAACTCAGGTAAGCTTCCATCAGTCTGCTTCCAGTGGCACTTCCTATGGAAGCTGACTCTCAGGTGTCTGCAAACAGCCATAATGTGGAGTAAATGTCAGAATCTCATCTCTGGGCTGTTTGTGGTGTCAGTGTATGTATGTGTGTACCTATGAACTGTGTTTTTCTTGACTGAGCAGGTGTAGTGCCAAGTTTAGATCAAATAAGGACTTAATGAAAAAGTCCTTAATAGAATGTTTCAAGACATAATTATGAAGGTTTTTAAATATGAAAGTAGAGAAAATAGTATAATGAACTGCTATGTACCCATTACACAACTTAAATAATTATCAGCACATAGCCAATCTGGTTTCATCTATACACCCCCATTCTTCTTTCCCACAAATTATTTTGAGGAAAATCTCTGATATTATATCATTTCAATTATACATACCTTGCTATGTATCTCTAAAATGTTAGGACTCTTATTTTTAGTAAGCTATAATATGAGTATCTCCTAGCTATAAGGCACTTTGCATTATTTCTAATTTTTACCACAGTGCTTGGAAGTTTTCAAAGGTGACACAGCTGAGGCTGAGAGAGGCAAAACAATTTGTCCGTAGGCACAGAGCTATCACATTTTTTCTATACTATTCAGACGTCTTGATGCTAACCACAGAATCCTCTCTAGCTCATTTAAGTGGGAAGGGCTTCACCAAGGCCATTCCAAACTTACAGAATTTTTGGAGACGCTAGGCTGAGCTTCTAGGAACAACTCCCAGACCACACCTCAGATCTGTCCATTTGCTGGAGCTGCAGCCCCAACACAGCCTCTGCTGTGGATGGTAGAAACAGCCTCATCAACAGGCTGCCTTTGCTGCCTTTGGCCCAGAAAAAGAGCTGCCTGAACCTGTTCTGTTTGCTCAGAAAACTCACTTCCCCAACAAAGCCCTGTACATGTATCTCTGATTGGTAGAATGTAATACACCTGTGGTTTTAATTTCAAAATTCCATTTCTTTAAAACAAGTTATTCTATATGAGGGAAGTAGGACTTATACTTGGGGAATTATCAGTGAGGAGAGGGTATTTGGAAGATTCGGGATGGGGACAAATATTCCCTCAGTCCACCCTCTGGCTGCCCAACATCAGCACACACTCTTCTTCCATCCTTATCTCTCCAATCTGCTTAGCACAATGCCACTAGCCTTTATACAAAATATGCTACTCTCTCTGCAAAAGAGGAAGCCCCACATTTCAATGGATTGCAGTCAGTTCTAAATTCAGAGTGTTGGTGTGATGTTCATTTTTATTTAAACACAAGGCCATCATAACACCCTGTAAGCTACGGATACATTTAAATCGAATCAACAGAGGTTATATGGAATAGCTGGAGAAGGGAGAGGGGAAGAAAAAAAGAATTAGCATACATACTTATACATATAACTCACCAAGGAAGGAGAAAAATGAGGTCTTAGTTGATATTTACCCATTCCACGTTCCCTTTGCCTTCAGCCACAACTTCGTCTGCCTTTAACTGGTGGAGTGACCCAAACCTTTACTCCTGAGGGATTTGAGCCCGTGGTGGCCCTCTACTCTCTAGGGCTGCTCCAGTCCTCTGTTACCTTTCACCGTTAAACCGGGCAGTACATTCCTTCCTGCCTGTCTCCTATAACACTAATCCTAATTAATTCCTTAATACCCAGGATCAATTATATATTATACTTCAGCTAAAATGATTAACACTCTCCCCCGATTCCCCTGTGTTATTTGCTTGTTGAGCTGTGGTATAAGAGACTGCCAGTTTCAGGTGGTAAAAAGTTTCCCCTGGTGGGAACATGTCTTGGGCATTTTCTATATCACATCCATTGGCAATTAATTCTGTTCCCTTTAGAATTGTTCCACATGTAGTTTTTTGTTCATTCTCATGAAGCCTAAGCTTCCCTAGGGTAGGTGCATAGATAAATCAAATGTCGAAATCTTAGCCCTAACGTGATTTCTCATATTAAGTAAATCCATCCCCAACTAAAGACGATGCCTATCTTTCCCATCATTGTCTTCATTAATCCTTGAGAGATATAAGGATAGTCAGAAGGGCTGGGAGCAGCAGGGGTCTCTGGAGAAAGGGATGACAGGTGACATGGAGAACTTTATGATCTCCCAGCTAGTTCTGCCACTGTGGAGACAATCATTCATATATATATATATATATATATATATATATATATATATATAATATATATATATATTATATATATATATATATATAATTTTTTTTAACCTCATGGCTTTTTAGATCTTAAACTCTCAAAGATTTATTTCTTGGCAGTAATATTCAGAAACTACTTTTATCCTTAGGTATGAATATTCCAATTTTATTATTTTTTAGCCCAGGGGAATTATTAGAGGATGTCAGACATAACCAATTGCCACTGATTTACTGCAAACAGTTATGAACTGAGAATTGCAAAACGTTTGTACTGTTTTCTTTCCTTGGGCTTGTATGCTTTTGGTATTATGACTATGCAAAGAGAGTACGAGAGCACACCTTCCTTACTTGTATGTTCAGTCATTCAGCACATGGACACTGAGTGCCTTCTATTTTCCAATTATGCTACGTGCTGGGACACAGTGGTAAGCCACGGGAGCCATCCCTTTTGACTTAGCCTTTACATTCTGGAAAGGGATGCTTGTCTGGGCCAAATTTGGCTCTATCTCCTGAGGCTAAATTAGGAAGGCTTGTCATTTACTGAGAGTACAGCAGGGGGCAGATGAAGTCCATGTTTCAAAATCATTTGTGGCAGCCTAGCATTTCAGATGTAGCCGATTAAAACTGTCAGTTCAGCTTTGGAAGGGAACTATTGTAGAAGCTGGTTTTGTATTTTGCTCATTTCTTAACCGACTTTAGGTATTAAGTCTGTGAAAAAGCCAAATTCTTCTGGAATAGTTGTGAGGGAAGCTTGCTAAGTAAAGGAATTCTACTCTGAATGCTTTCAAAATAAAAGACTATCCAACAGATTTAATGTTAATGTTAATTTAATATTTTCTATAAGTCTGAATTTTCATTTAGGTGTTTGCTTAAATGGAACCGTGGCTGCTTTCTTATTGTTGCTAAGAGGATGGGTAAAAGAGACCATGGTGCTTATTAGCTAGCCTTGTTTCTACTTCAGCAATAGTAACCCCGCCTACATCCTCAGCCTTTCAGGACAAGAAAGAGGAAATTTTAGAAATGTTGAGAAAGCAAATGGTGTGTGTGTGTGTGTGTGTGTGTGTGTGTGTGTGTGTGTGTGTGATATTGTTTTGGCCATGAGAATGGTATCAGAGGGGCAGGAGAGAGGAAAGGAAAGGACCAGGAATGTGGAGCGTTGCATTTTGGGCAAAGACCTCAAGAGAATATTCTAACTTTGGACTTTTTAATGCTATATAAGATTTTCTGGGTGTTTTAAAGCAATCACTACCCATTTGAGGGGTCTGAAGCATTTCTTATAAAAAGGAGAATCTGAGCTAGAGAGAAGAGAGTTACCTGACCAGACACATTTTGTCCAGCATTCTTTTGTTGGATCTTTCATTAATCTGTGGTTCCCCTGGCCCTCCTGTTTTATTCCTCTCTGTGGGACAAACACAGGAAGATTGCACCTGCTCTCTCTGGCGGTGGCTTCCTAGAGAGCTAGTGGTTGAGTAGATGTGGAAGGGGAGGCGACTAAATCAATTTCTAGTGAATCTGAATACCAACCACATCTTATTATTTTGTTGAATTATTTATCTTCCCCACTAGACAATAAGTTTTGTGGAACAGGGTCATGTTTATCTGACTCACCACTGACTTTCCTGTGCCCGTGACATTTTTCATATAACAATGCTTTCAGAATATAAATAACAGTCCTCTCATTTATTTTATTAAAAAAAAAGACCAAAGGGGCTTTTTTAGCTCAGTTGGTTAAAGCACAGTGCTCATAACACCAAGGTTGCTGGTTCGATCCCTACATGGGCCACTGAGCTGCACCCTCCACAACTAGATTGAAACAACTACTTGACTTGGAGCTGATGAGTTCTGGAGAAACATACTGTTCCCCAATAAAAAATAAATTTAAAAAAAGGCCAAACTGATTAAGAAGCATGGATAATCCTAGCCATGCGTTGTTTGGGAAGTGTGTGTGTGTGATTTCCAATGATCTGTTCCTGGTCCACCTATGAATATGATAAAATGCAGAGGAAATAGTCATATACCCACTAAGTATTAACAACAACAAATAATGTTTTGACCTTTTTGGCTCAGCTATCCATTGTTGGGAAATAATTCTCCATGGGCCTCTCCCCTTTTTGTACATTTGTGAGTGAATTCCCAACTATTCCTTCTTCCGGACTGTCTTTTCAAAGATGTTTGTACAGCAAACAATGGTGGAGGATAGAAATAGAGGTTCCCTGCAGAGTTAAGGGCAGGTTTCTTACAACCTTGGAAGGTAGAAAATGTGTCTCGCTCTGGAGCCAAGAGCAGGTATGCTTAGTGACCATTATAAAATAATCAGGTTTCGTAAACTCAGGGTTTCTCTTCTGTAATCCAACCACTGTGTGTGCAGGTGTCATCTGGTCTTCTTCACATTGCCTAGTGGGAATGAAGTTTAGGAAATTGGCACAAAAATCCTGATCTCTCACCACTGCTATTGCTGTGAGTAATAAACTTTCTTTTGTCTCTGATTCAGGAGTTTTGTGCCAGCACCCGTGAAACTGTAGCAGGTTATTATTTATATTATGCTAGACCATAAAAAGAGGTGGAAATAGTGCCCAAGTAATATTAATATTAAAACTTGATAGTAAGCAAAATCCAGTATAAAGTTATAAAAAGAATGAAAGGAAATTAATACATGTTTATTTCACATACGTAAAGGTAGTTTAAGATTTGGAAACTTATCAAAAAAATATACTGGGCTGGCCGAGTGGCTTAGTTGGTTAAGAGCTCATTCAAGAGTGTGAGCTCTGAGCAACAGCAGTTCGAGTCCCTGCCCGAGCTGAGCAGCCGCTGAGCTGCAAACCGGTGGCAGGATGGCTCAGCTAAACAACAACAACAAAAACAAAACAAAACAAAAACCAAACAAACAAAAAATTTACTATGTTACATTAAAAGAGAAAAAACTGTATTATAACAGCTAATGGTAAAAAACATTTGGTAAAAATTTAGCAACAGCTACTAGTAAAAACCCCATGTAAAACAGAGCTAGAATAAAACTTTTTTAACATGACAATGACTATATAAAACTATGAAATAGTGAAGCCATTTAAAAATCAGGAGCAAATAGTATTGACTGCTATTTCCAGCATTTAGTATTGTTTTGTATTTTTTAGATAATGTAGTAGGATAATACAATATGTAAAATGTTGGAGAAAGAGCAAATCACTTATCTCTTTTTTTTGCATATATATATAATATATATATATTATATATATATATATATATATATATATATTCAGAATTTAGTGACTAATAATAACCTACTAGAATGAAGAGGAGAATTTGGTAAGGTGGCTGAATATGATAAATATAAAAAAGTCAATAGCTTTTCTAAAGGAGCATATATAGTTAGAAATAAAAATAAAAATAAATCTGATTCTTGATCAAAACAAAAACTACAGAAACCTTAGGAATAAATCTTATGGGGGGCAGAAGACATACATAATATAATGTATACAAGCATATAATAGTTGGGTTAAGGGACAGAAGGCAAGATTGAAGAAATGGAGATACAAACTATGTTTCTGCAACATAATATTTATTTACAATGTCAATCCTCATTAATAATCCATAACATACACATTTAATATAAAGATGCTTATTTCGGGTGGATGGAGGGAAATAGATGAAAAGATGTTAATATTCCTATGGAAGAATACATATCTGAGAGGAGTTAAGAAGACTGACTTGCTTTACCAGGTAGTAAAACTTAAAACAAACCTACAAGATTCAGACCCTAGGGAACTGGTGCTGGAATAGATAGAGGGAAAGAAGAGAATCGGGAGTGCACACAATAATAAATGAATGATAAAAATGATATTTTCCATTCAGTGGGAAAAGGATGCTTATAAAAAAATGAATGGTACTGGTATACCAGGGTACCTATTAAGACAAAAACAAAGCTAGACCTCTAATCCACACCTTATTTAAAAATAAATTCCAGATGAATTAATGTTATGAGTCTAAAAAAGGAAAATATTAATACAAATTTGAGTTTCGATGTTTCCTCTCATTGCTGTCCCATGATTATCACAGAGAGCTAAGGGGTCAGGAGTGGGGTCTCAGCAACGAGCCAAAGTATTTTTCTTTACTTCCTAAGGTCCCAGGGGAAACCTGTCCCAGATAGACAGTATGTGCCACAGAAAGACGAGGAATCTAAGGCAGACAGACGTGGATCAGAATCTATGTGGTCCCATATTAGCTGTGGGACTTTGGGCAAGCTATTTAATTTCTTTAAATTTCTGTTTCTCTTCAGTAAAATGAGTATAATAATTTTTGGAGGCCCTACGAGGATTAAATTCACTGCTGTCTTGTAAAAGGGCCTAGCTCAGTGCCTGACACGTTTGGTATTCAATAAACGCTCGTTTTCTTCCATCATTTTCAACTTCTGAAGATTTGAAAAAGAGTAAGACTTTGGATGTTTGTGAAAGCTACTATAGCACTCTTCGTGAGTAAGAATAAAACCAATGTAGCGATGACTATTTCAATTCTTTTGGGTCAATTTTCTTCCAGAAACCTGAGAACTTTCAATGCTGGCAAACCAAATTGAAAATTCTGCCTCTCACAGAAGAACATTAATAAACAGTAACTCCTCTGAGGCAGGCAAATTACAGGAACCACAAGTTCCGCAGTGTTTCGTAATATGACAAACCCCATTCGAGTTACTTACAATTCCTGGATGAGGAATCTTTCTTACTAGGATCCCACTGGCAAGCCCAGAGTTAGCTATGTCTCCTTCTCCCTGTTTCGTCATTTGGCTTATGAAATTTGTTTGCACTTTTGCTTACTGTGAGCTTGGCCTTCTCCCATGAGCCAGCCAATCTCCACAGAGGGCCCTGGGAGGCCTCTTGGTCTGACCACTAATGCTTGGCCCTCAGCTACAGCAATAATATGCCACGCTGAAGCTTTTGTTCTTTGGAACTCTTTTAGGCCTATGGCTCAGCCTCCTCTGCCCATCTGAGAGAAGTATCTTTGAGTCTCCTCAGGGAGTTACCAGTCCCATCATCAGCTGTGGGATTCCATGTCTGTCCTGGGCTGCAGGAGAGCCCTCTGACTTATCTCTGCCTCAGATAAGTGTCCATGCCTCAGCCCTTATGGGGGTTCTTTTCCTTCTCGTAGGTAAGTTTGTACTTGTTAATAAGACACAGTTGTTTTTTTTTTGCTCAGTGCCAAAATGCAATTATTTGGATATATGAAACAGATATTCCAACCTCCACCCCACCCCCAGCTTAAGCAAAGAGGGATTTATTATACAATGTCAAGGGAAAATCTCTCAGATATCCAAGCACAAGACACAAAGTGCAGCCAGACTGGACATGCAACTAGAATGTTGGGAACTGAGATTGCCCTCGCCAGTGCTATGGCCCAGGTGATCTCTCTCATCTCTATTTCTCTGTCTCCTCTCTCTCTTTAGTGGCTTCTGGTGCTTTTAATGGACCAATATGGCTGCCCAGTCATGGCTCTACATAATGTTTCATCTCATGAAACATTTATCTCATGATTTTTTTTTCTTATCTGTGACAGTTCAAAGACTGGAAGAATCTGATTGGTGGCTTGTCAGCCAATAGAGCAACATATTTAAGTCAGGTGTCAGCCTTTGGGACAAACAGCTTTGACCAGAGGCAGAGGCAGATAATAGGCATTCGCTGTGGGCCAGAACAGGTCCTCTGAGAGGATGGTTGGTTAGGTTAGGTCAGCTACCCAGGAACTAGCCAGGTACCAACCCTAGCCCTTCATGTTTAGATAAAGCCTGAATAGTTTACAAAGCATTTTTACATGCACTGTGTTATCTTCTTGCTTGCTTAATTTGTTCATTCAACAAACGTTTATTGACATGCCCTGTACCAAGTACTGCAATAGGTATCACTGTACTAATAATATAGGTTCCAATATGAGTATGTTGTTCTCAAGGCAATTCTATTAGGAATAGAAGTGCAGGATTAACAGATAAACAGGGAATGTGATGTAAGTGCACTGCACTGATGGAGAAAGTTGGGCTGCTGTGGGCATATAGGGAAGGATATACCTCAGGCTTGAGAATGAAGGGAACAAGTCAGGAAGCTTATTCAGTGGCTTGGCTGGATCATCTTTACACGTCACAGAAATCAGGAGGTTGGCAAAGCAGGTAAAAATGTCCCCTGATTTGATAGCTGAGATAACTCAGGCTCAGAGGGGCTAGGTTTTTTGCCTGACATCACACAGCACTGGAATCAACACTGGATCCAGATCCTATGACTCCTGGCTCAGTGCTTACTCCTTTCACCTGAACACCCCCTTTCCCTGGGTTTGCTCTGGTGATGCATTGGGTAGGATGCATCACATTAGTGGGGTGCTTAGAGATTGGAGACGTGGCGTGGTCACCACCTCAAAACCTGATGTGGTCACATTCTACAGATCTTCAAGCCTTCGTGGCTGGGGTGATGAGGTGGGATAGGAAAGGGGCGGAGGATGAAGATGAGGAGGAGCTGAGGCACCTGTCATCACGTGGCCTGGGGTGGGGGAAGGTGGGACTCAGAATTCTAGCTCATGTGACAGGGGATGTCTGACTCACAGACAACAGGGGTGGGGCATGGAGGAGAAATCGGACCCTCACTGCCCTTAGCAGGCCTGAAAGTTAGGGAGGATACGAAAGACATGGAGACCATCTCTCTGCTCTGCTTGCAGGTCCTCTTCTGAGGCGGAATTGCCAGCATTAGAAATTCCTGCCCATCTGTGCAAACCCTACTGGATGGCTGTGTCCAGATAGGTGACAGGGCCATCCCTGGGTAGTGACATACATTTGGCCTGGGGAAGGGTCTTGGAAGGAAGTCAGGGCAGGTGAAGGTTTCACCATCCTATCCCTTCACCCACGCTCTTCCCTTATAATCGGCTTCTCTCTTGATCCACAGCCTTCCTTTCTGCTGCCAAATAGGCAGTGAGGGCTATCATGTGAACGATAATCACCGAGAATCACATGCCGTTTTCAGAATGTGTATTCACACCCTTTCTGTTATTAGGAGACATGCAGTCTCCTTGAGATTCAGCTCACCCCATTTCTTGCTCTTGCTTTCTTTCTCTTGAAGTGTGGGGCCATCTGGGTTCATTTCTGTTGTGATGGAATCATACAAGACACCTCTTTCTTGTAAGAAAATCTATTCTCAGCGCCTGCCTCTGACTGCTGTGAAAGCCTGCAGCCACTAGCTCACTCTGTTTTTAAAGAGAAGCTGGAAGTCTGGATTTAAAAAATTTAGCACTAAATCGGCACAACGTTTCTCCAAAATACAGATAGAGCAAACAAAACATGATTTGGTTTGAAGGCAGGTCAGTTTGTAACTTCTGAGCTACTTATTCTTTAAAAAAATTCTTCCTAGGCACTTCACTTCTGGGTATTCTTCTTCAAAACCCATAACCTTGGCCTAGTCTGAGACAACATCAGGCAACCCAAATCAAGGGACAATCTATGAAACGACTGACCAGTGCTCTTCAAAATTGTCAAGGCTATGCTAAACAAGAGAAGACTGAAAAACTGTGACGGGTCAGAGGAGAGTAGGGAGACACAATGACTAAAATGCCACGTGGAATCCTGAAATATCAGTGGAAAAATTGGTGAAATCTGGATTATGTCTGGAGTTTAGTTGGCGATACTGAACCAATGTTAATTTCCTAATGTTGACAAATGCAGCATGGTAATGAAAGATTTTAACATTAGTAGAAATTGGCTGAAGGGTGTATGGGAACTCTGTACTAGATTTGCAGCTTTTCTGTAAATTTAAAATGATTCCCAAATCAAAAGTTTATTAAAAAGGAAAAGTCCCTTTTAAGCCTGAGATAACCTTTGGTTGTTAGGGTTCTGAGAATGAAGCCAGGTTTCCAAAGTCAAAACAAATGCTGTCCTATTGGCGCTCTTTCTCCCAACCTGTGAAGCACGCTTAGCACAGTGTTGAGGGCTACTGTCATTCTCCTTTAGATCAAATGGTACCAAAGACTCCTAAAATGGCCCGGGAGGTTAAAGGCAGGTTAGCCCACGAGCATGTGGCCGTGCCACTTCACTATACCAAATGGTGTCTCTCTTCCTATTAGTGGAAAGGTCTATTTACTGTCCACATACACACATTGTCGCCCTCCCACTCTAATGGCTCTATAGTGGCTGGAGTCAGTTTGCAGTTCATAAGAATTTCAGGCGTACTCGAGGACTGACATTTTGCCTAAGGATATGGTGGTTTGACCTGTTAGCCAGGAGGTACGGCTGGATGATTTTCTAAATGGCTTCTGGCTTTGTGTAGTAGGATCCTAGCAGACCACCCCCCTCCTTTCCAAGAAAACATTCCCAGCATCAGGAAAATCGGAGAGACAGAGAGTGCTGAAGTGAGCTGTCAGAATGAAGAAGGAGCCAGCATGGGAGCGAGAAGCCTTTATGAATATTTTCATCTCCCCAGAGTTAGGTTTCTCCAAATTCGTGGCCCCTCCAGCTTCGCGGGAACTGTATCACTCTGCAATGTTCCCAGGCAATTATTCTCCTCGCAAAGCTGAGCCTCTCCTTTCAGGACCCAATCAAGTGACCACAAATCAAAGATAGCTTGGACTCGTTCCACTAATAGCCCGGAAAGCCATTAGCTGAAGTTGTTTGAAAAGGGAAGTGGCTCAGATATCTCTGGTCTCACAAGAAAAGCTTCTGTAATGTCAGATTATGGTTACCAAATGGCTTAGTGGACTGAGGCATCACATTTCTCATAATGAGAGGTTATTTATTGCACACTCTCCCTTGCTCACTCGCACAAGATAAGATGAAGAGGCCTTTCAAGTTGAATTAAGTTTGAAAGGAAAAGCAACACACATGCTCCCAGCTAATGCTCAGCTTTAGCTCTGGTTTTGTGGAGCGCGAGTGTAGATGCTCCCTCTGTGGGGGGTCTGAGGGGCTCTGCGAGGTTCGCCTTGTTCAGCCTCTAAGGCTTAAAGTAGAACTCACAAGGATCATTCCCTTTGGTTAGGGCATTGTTTCCAAGAAAGTCTTTCTCAAAACATTAAGAACCTGTGCTTCTCATCATCCTTAACCTAACAGGAGCCCCTCTTTCTTTGGGGCACTACTTCCCCCAGTGCCCTGCCCTTGTGGTTCTGAAGGGGCTGTCAATCCCAGAACTCCATGCTCTTGGCCATGGAGTAGGCATGTGTCCTTCCCTTGGGCCACAGTGATTCGTTCAGGGATGAGCACGTGAAAGAATGTGGGCCAATGACAGAGGACTTTCCAAGGATTGTTCTAAGAGCTAGTGGTGAAGGCATCTTAACTCAGGGAGATTGGAAGGAGGGGTGGGGATCTAGCGTTCCAGAGGCTATGTTTTCAGCCACACAGAGAAAACCCATCTCTGTCAGAGAGAATAAAGCCAAGTGGAAGTAAGGAGAGAGGAGAGACAGAAAGAGAGGGGTCTTTACGGCACTGAAGCCCAATTCTAGGCACTGAGAGCCCAGATATGTGTGTGGACACTCCAGTATCCTTCAAATAAAGCCCTGTTATAGTTAAGCTTGTTTGTATTGGGCTTCTACCAATTTCAAGAAAGAATATTCTGGTTACCGCACTCATCAATGTGCCTATTTTCTGCAACTTTCCATAAACACCATTCCTGGATGGGCAAGAGAAGTCTGCCTGACAGCACACCATAGCTGGGCTTTGAGATGTCAGATGCCTCTGGAACGAAAGGGAGCTAAGGAAGGAGAGTGAAACGAAACACCTTGGCCCAGTAGAAGCAAAACCAGAGAGCACAGGTGTGGGCTGTGCTTTCTGGTTTTTATCAGTTTTGCTCATTGGATTTTCTGGTACAGCTCTTTTGAAGAAAGGACTATATAACTAAAATAGTTTTATATTCACTAGCTTAGAAGATCTTTTCCAAGCAGTCTGGCTCGAATGCTCTTTGTTATTCCTTTTTCTCAGTCACCTGGCCTCGGCTTGTGCCGGCTAGAGGCCTAAGAGTGTGCTGTGTTCGCAGAGGGCAAAGCTCAGGCCAAGAATGTGGAGGAGGTGAGAGAGGGGACGGTGGTCTTGTGGGCTGAAAACAGGACTAAGCTCCCACCAAGGCACTCACAGTGGCCTCCGTTCCTTCTCCTGACTTCTGCAGGCTCCTGCTGAGATAAGCCTGGAATAAATCAGCCAGTCATGTCCAGTTTCCACCTCAGCTGACCATTCTCACTCTTTGATGCTCTATCTCTGTCAGAAGGGTTCGTGTGGTGTGCAGGGTGGTCTGGGATTCTTGATTCCTGGAACAAACGCGGTAGGAACGCAGCCCTCTTGCCAAGCAGAGGATCTCTGAGGCCTGAGAAAGCTGGAGAACCTGCTGTGAGTGTGACAGGATGTCAGGCCAGAAGGCAGAGGCGAGAAGGCAGAGGGAAAGCACGTGGGGGTGGAGAATGAATACCTCCTTCATGGCTCTAACAAGTCTGATTTTCAATTATGAATAACCCTAGGAGGTTTGTTCAAAGCTCAACAACAGCCCCTAGTGCCCCACAGCTGGGCAGAGCATCCCAGGAGACCTTTTAGATCTCAGGAGTGTGACAGTCTTCCTAAGGCCTTTGCAGTGATGGCGGAAGGTTCTGGGAACAACTGGAAGGCATTTATCTAAAAGAAATCAAAGTTACCACCACATATGTTTACTGAGTCTTTGTGCAGATATGTTAACAAAGAATGCTGTGCTTGCAGCAGAGAATTTTAAATTTATACAGCCAGTTGTTACTGGACATCTAATGTGTGCCTATATACCAGCCCTGCACCAGGCCTTTGGGTGGAGGACGGAAGCGTAGGAAAATAAGTCATTGTCTCTGAGTTCTAGTTCAACAGGAGAAGCAAACACAAGAGCAAGATTATGTGCTAGAACCCAGGCCTTACTCCAACGCTCTAGGGCGGGCCTCAGAGTAATAAGGAAGGCCTGGGTGGGTGCATTCGACTGGTTCTTGCAAGAGCAGGAACAGAGCTGGGCAGGAGGACAAAATTCTGAGTCCTAGCGAGACATCTCAGGAAGCAAAGGAGAAACTCAAAGTCCACCAGGAGCTGGTGAAAAGAGAGAATCCAACCAATGTGAAATATCTGTTAGGGACGCAGCGTGGGAGGGGTGGGGTCCAGCCAGGGCCACAGGGTCAGGGGGAGGAGCCTGAAGCTGCTCCCACAGCTCGGAAGTCAGAGGCTGTGGTCTTTTTGTGTAAAAACTAGGGTTCGTGGTGGCTTGAAAGGACGTTTCCCAAGAAAGCTAGAGCAGCCTAAAAGCTGAAAGAGGGTGTGGTGGCCCCCGGGTGGGCGATCCTGCTCCCTCTACTCCACAACCACAGCCCCAGTCCTCTTCATCACCCCACAGCTAGCTATGGTCTGTGCTAACGGTTTCATTCAAAAAGAAAATACTTTTCAGGCAGCACAAAGAAGTCCCAGAAAACTATTATTTGAAGAAAATGTCCTTCTAGGGTTTTAATGTAGGTGGAGGGAAGGCAGGGTGGAGTTCCAAATCACGAAATGGTACATGGTGTCCTTTCAAACATCGCTATTTTGGGAATGCTTTGGGCTCTCGGGCTGTAGGGAGGGCAAAATTATCTCACCGTAATTTGAGAAAAAGTGTACTTTTAAAAAAATTCTCTGAGGAAGTGAAAATAAAGTGTGTGCGTGCGTGCGTGTGTGTGTGTGTGTGTGTGTGTGTGTTGGCGGGGTGGGGGGGAGTGCTGGCTAGAATATCAGATGACATGACATCTGATAAAAGATTCTTGTAAATGTATTATTCAGTCAGTTGCTTTGGGAAAAAAATTGTTAAATCTTTTCAAATCAACATTTCTAAGTCTCATAACAAGGATTTTAGCAGAGCAGTAAACAAGGACATTACCTCTTTCCCAATTCAGTGCTAGCATTCTCCTCTCTTACCCTTTTATATTATCTTCACAGGAAGGAAGAAATTTGTTCAAGGGAGGCAAATTCAGGACTCTCTGTTGTCCCCTAAGTTCCACCTCTAACAATGCATTTCCTAAAAATTTAAAGGCTTTGTGAATTTATTAGAAACCAAATGTTCCCAAGAACACATGTCCACTGAAAAGTCCCCAGGAGCCCAGAGCTGGCAGGCCACAGTGGTGGTGTAGGTTCTTGCCTGGCTGTTGAATTTGTGGGAGAGTTGCCTAGCAGGGGAATCTAGGGTGGTGGGGATGGGGCAACATCTGCAGCAGCTGCAAAGAATGCTGGGAGCTTGGCTCCACTGTCCCCAAACCGTGGAGATAAGGCTGGCTCTGGGAACCCTGGGATCATCAAGGGAGTGCTAGAGAACTGGACAGGGACAAGTCAAAGAAGAGTAGGTCCCTGTGGATGTAGTGTGTTTCAGTGAAATCCTAGTTCATTCCTCAAGGTCTGAAGATGTAGGAAGTTCCTTCTATCCTGCCCTTCACTTTTAGTTTCCTAAATAAGGTGTCATTTCACCTTTCTGGGACTCATCTTCCTTGTCTGATGAAGGGATTGAGCTAGATAATCTTTAAAGTCTTTTCAGTGCTAATCTCCTGTGTAGGGCTGGCTACCTACCTCATTTGTCAGGCCCAGTGCAAAATGAAAATGTAAGGCCCTTGTTCAGAAACTAGAGAAAAAGTGCTATTCAAAGTCCTAAAATGAAGGCTTTTTCCTTTCTCTGGTGGTCTCTGTCTTGACTTGTCATGATGTTTTTTATTTGCTATTTAATGTTCTAAGTAAAGTTAATATTTAATATTAATGAACATGAATGTTGCCATTCATCTTTATATTGTGCAATGCCAGCTTTAAATGATTTATATTTATAAGAGCATTTAAGTTATATACATAATCATTGAAATTACACACTTCATATTTTATAGTGTGCACATGTATATATATATATATTTTGTTTTTGCCTGAACAGTAGAAACACTGCACACAACTAACTCAGCTGTTTTCACTTTACTTCTTGATATGCACATTTTCTACCTGCACTCTCTACCTTTGGCTTCCTGGTGAGTAGGAAAGGACTGAAAGAAAAGGAAGTAAGAGTTGTCATATCTTTCCCTTTCTTTTTATGTCACCATTTTCAGCATAAGTGGTTGACTAACACAGGAAGGTAACCAGAATAAGACAGCAAAAAGCTGATACAGGAATTTATAACTTGTGTCTATAAAAAGTAACACAAGAGGAACCATTACATGATTTTGCAATATATAAAGATGTTACATGAAGAAAGGAGGAAAAGAACAAGAAAAACAAATATCAAATGAAGGACAACCTCCAAAAAATGTTGCAGTCTAGCTGACTAAAATTATGACATTAAAACAACAGTAAGATACCACTGCATACCTATTACAATGACCAAAATCCAAAACACTGATAGCACCAGATGCTGGTGAGGATGTGGAGCAACAGGAACTCTTTGATTCCTTGCTGATGGAAATGCAAACAGGGTACAGTTTGGCAGTTCCTTACAAAACTAATTATTCATACAGTGCAATCCAGCAATTACACAAATGAATTGAAAACTTAAGCCCACACAAAAATCTGCAACTGGATGTTTATAGCAGCTTATTTATAATTGCCCAAACTTGGGAACAACCAAGTTGTCCTTCAGTAGGTAAATGGTTAAATAAGTTGTGGTACATCTCAACAATAGAATACTATGCAGTGCTAAAAAGAAATGGACTATTAAGCCAGGAAAAGACATGGAAGAGCCTCATATGTGTATTATTACTAAATAATAGAAGCCAGTCTGAAAAGTCTACATACTGTATGATTCCAAGTATATGACATTTTGGAAAAAGCAAAATTATGGAGACAGTAAATGAATAATGATTGCCAGGGGCTGCATGGGGGTGAAGAGGGGGCAAGGGAGGATTGAATAGGTGGAGCAGAGAAAATTTTTAGTGCAGTGGAATCATTCTCTATGATACTATAATGGTAGATATGTGTCATCGTTCATCAAAACCTATAGACTCCGAACACTAATTATAAACTATGAATGTCGAGTGATAGCGATGCGTCGCTGTAGGTTCACTAATTTTAATAAATGTAACATTCTGGTTTGGGATGTGATAATTGGGGGTTGGGCAGGAAACTCTCAGTACTTTCCATTCAGTTTTGCTATGGACCTAAAACTTCTCTATTGAAAAAAAATTATGACAAAACATTTTGGAATGAATTTAAAGATAAGCAGATAGAGCCCAAAGCTGAGATCTAGGAGATCAGGGGAGATATGCTATAATAACAAAAGTTGCTGAAATGTAAACAGATATACTACAAATTACCAAATAAGATTCAAGAGAAGGTAGAATACCTATATAGACTAATTGTATTAGAAGAAATAGAGAAAACTGCCAAAAATTTATCATCTGCAAGATGATAAAATTCTGGGCACACAGCCCAGAATTTTTTAAAAAGCCAAAAAACCCTATGATTGAAATTGGGGCTACATAGGAAGGAACATGAAGGAAAGCAGGCATTGCCAAATATAGATTAGAGGATAAAAATAAAAATATCTGAGCAAAATGAAAAGGAAAAAACAAACTTCAAAGTTTAAGAGGCACTACCAATCTGCGTAACCTAGAAAAGACTTCTGTTTTACCTTCTGTAAACTGATTTTTGTCCTTTTATGAATTGATGTATGGATTTAAAAAAATAGTCTCATCTAAAGTATCATTTTAAGCATATGAAGTACATAAAAAGGCATGTTTATTTTGAAAAGATCAAGCTTTTAAAAAGTAAAAATAAAATAATTTTAAAACAAAATGTAAGACAATACATTTTTTTTTTTAAGTTTGAGAATTAATACAGTTGAGAGAAAATCATGGAATTGGAAGATAGGGAAAGGAGATCCAACTTATGCACAATTGAAGGACCAAGAGACAAATCATCAAATTAATGGGACAGTCAAGATAGTTATTGACACAATTTAATAAAACTTTCCTTAAATAAATCACTTGAATGTACTTAATAAAAAGGTAAGCGGAGCCCCAGGGAAAATTGACTAAAATAAATGGTCCACATGTAGACAGATTCTAATAAATTCTGTACTTCCAATATATATAAAGACACCTTTGAGTATTTTCTTTTTTTTTTTAAGATTTTATTGGGGAGTTGGGGGAGTAAAACGGCGTTGGGGAATCGGGGAACGGAAACAGACAAGTTGCTGTCCTTTTATTCTTCAGTCTAGTTGTGGAGGATGTCGCTTCACTGGCCCATGTTGGTATTATTATTGCGCTCTTCCTGGTGAGACAGTTGCTCACTGGCCATTGGACGGCCACTCACGGTGGCTCACAAAAGCTCACGCCATTGCAGCCTACACCGTTGCCGGTGACTCACAGAAGCCCAGCTCCAGGTCGAGCTGTTGTTCACCATCTTAGCTGTAGAGGGTGCAGAGTCACTGGCCTTCATGTGGGATCTGAACCGGGGCCCTGCTGCTCAGAGCTGGCGTCCCAAGCCAACACTTAACCAATGTGCCACTCAGGATGCCCAAGTATTTTTGAAGTTAATCAGAATCTGTGATTTCCTTCTGTTTGGCATTTTGACATTTTTTTATATTTAACCTTCTTGAATACTTGAAAATTTTAGTTATGTTCTTATATACGTTATATGAATTGAGTGTTGTTTTGTGATCTAGCCTAACAAGCTTTAAAAATTGATGCAAGAAATGTCTGTCATATTTTATTATTTTAAAAAATTGCTTTTGTAAATACTTTACTATACAATCTTTGTTGTGTTTAATCATCCAGGCAATAAGATCAACTCACTTATCAGGAATGCGTAAGATGATCTTAGGTTTCTCCACAGCAACACTTAGTGCTGTAAAACAGTGGAACAATATAACTCTAAAATCCTCCTGGAAAGAAAATGTGATCTACAGATTTTTTTTTTAACCAACTAACTTTTCATTCAATTATAAAGGCAACTGACTGTTTTGAATATAAAAGAACTCAGGGAATATAGTTCCAGTTAGCCCTTCTTAAGGAATCTACTTAAAAAAAAAGTATATTCAATTGCAAGATGACAGAACAAATTGTGCTAAAAATATTGGTGGGGTGAATTGAATGAATCTATTGAACTGTAGAACCTAAGCAAAGATGGGCAGTAATCCTTAGAAGGTGGTCAGCTGGGTAATCAGAACAGGCTTGTTTTATTTCTTTTAGATTGTTATCCTAACAGAAACACACACAAAATTTAAGCATTTTCTAGAGTATTTGGGATCAATCTGTAGCTCTCCTGTTTGAGAAATTCAGGTATAAGGAGCTAACATTTTCAAGGCATGTGATCTATTAACTAAAGATTGGTCTTCCATAAATCCTGCCTTATAAATATGTGTTCAGGATACCATCCACTGTGTGTTGTACATTAAATATTTCTACTATGCAAACTTGTTCCACATGGATGTGTGCTGAGGGAGGAAATTTTTAAATGAAAAGCATAACTTTATAGTTCTCAAATTGTAACTAAATCAAAGGAGCAAAAAGTCAGGATAATATTACTTGAATATACAACAGTCCATTGATTTACAAGGTACTTGCTTTCCCGGAAAATTCAGTGTATTTTATCACCATGGAAAAAATTATTATCCATGGTCTACCTTCTATTACTTTGTTTATTTGTAAATTTGTGTGAATTTTTTAATTTATTTTTTGCTGTGAGTGTATCTTATTTGTGAATATGTTTTATTTCTCATGCTAGTTTGGAAGCTTCTTGGGAGCAAGGCTCAAGTCTTTTTTTTTTTTTAGATTTTATTGGGGAATTGGGGGAGGGGAATAGACAAGTTGCTGTCCTTTGGTTCTTCAGTCTAGTTGTGGAGGACGTCTCTTCACTGGCCTATGTTGGTGTTATGATCATTGTGCTCTTCCCGGCTGAGGCAGTTGGTCGCCGACCATTGGACAGCCACTCATGGTGGCTCTCACAGGCTGCCGGCCACTCAGGGTAGCTTATGGCAGCCCACTGTGTGGGAACCAAACGGGCGGCCCTGCTGCTCAGAGCTCGCACTCCCAAGCCAACTCTTAACCAACTGAGCCACTTGGCTGGCCCGGCTCAAGTCTTTTGATATTTTGAGTTTGAATCCCAACTCTTCCACTTAGAAGTTATGTGACCTTGGCAAAGCTAGTAAAACTTGCTAAACTTAGTTTTTTCCTTTGGTAAAAATGGATGAGTAATATTAGCTTCCTGAAGATTAAATGCGACACTTCATATGAAGGTCTTAACACAGTGCGTGGCATGTGGTATGCGTTCAATCAATACGAGATTGTATTATTATTGGTTTTTTTGTTGCCATCATTTTCTGGTGCCGTCAGAATCTCTCATATTCTATCTGTAGGAAGCATTCAATAATTATCATCTTGAAAAGAGGTATTTTTGGTGCATTTATTATTAGACTTAGGGTAGAATTGTAATGCCTCACATTTGCACAGCTCTTGGCAAAGTCATTTGTGCCTCAGCACAACCTTACTAGTCAGGTATCACTGGATCATCAGGGTCAGTGATATGGAAAACCAGGTGCAGAAGTTGAAGCCCAAATGTGCTAGAAATTAAAAATTCAACTTAGCAAACAATACAAACATACTCATAACCTGTAAATCAGGCTGCACACCCGTGGCTGGGGCTGGTGTTCCTCAGAACAGGCACCCAGTGGGTTCAGCTGAGGAGAAAGCATTTCCTGTCACCTGCCCACAGCCCCTTCTATGTGCAGAAAGAAAGGCAGCCTGAGCCAAGGACAGCGACCAGCCAAGGTAGCCACACCTGCTCTTGGTGTTTAATTAGAGTTGGGGAACCATGCTCAGACTTCCACTATGGTGAGAAGTGCCCCCTCTACAGACCCTTGGGGAAGCTCTGTACAAACCAGAGATTACAAATGAGCATCTAGTCTTCACACATCCTGCAGGAAGGCAGTGCTTCTTCATGGGAGAGAAGTGGTTGGTTTTCAGAAAATGAACGGTGCCATTCTGGCTAAAGTCATCACTAGAATTCCCAGCAGCCAGCGGGGTGTCTCAGTGCAGAAGCAGCCTGTTTTGTGTGTGTGTGTGTGTGTGTGTGTGTGTGTGTGTGTGTGTGTGTGTGTTTTAGATTGTTGGCCTGAATTACCTAAAATACAATATACCTATGAATATAGTTATTAAGAAGTGTATAAGATTTGGCAAAGAAAACAAGAAATTTTATTGAGGGATATAAAAGACGAGTAAAGGAAGAGATATGTTTGTTTCTGGGTGGAAGGACTTGAAATTCTTGGTCTGTCAACACAATGCACTCCAGAGAGTTGGGGTAAAATCAGAGATCTTGGCCACTGTTAACTGCATCTGGGAAAACCTGAGCACATTGAGGGCCCTGGGTCCTAGCATCACTCAAGGGAGGCCAGGCCCACAGCTCTGCTTCAAGAACCTTTGCTGAGCCTTCTTCCAGCAGAAGATGCAGAAAGGAAGCTGGCTGCACATTACCCACAAATAAGCACCCTGGCTCAGCCTTCTGGTGATAGGTCAGGCCTGGGAAAACCAAGGGAGGAAGAAGGATCCCTGAGGGGACAGTCACCACACAGGACCAGAGACTGGGGAACCTGAAGTTCAGGGAAGCCATTAGTGAAGTAAGATGGAAACCACTTGCCTCGCCAGGAACTGACTAACAACGTGGGATCAGCCAGCCTGTTAGGCAGATATAATGGAAGAGAAAGTGCTTTCACTGCTCTTTCCACAGCCAAACCACAGATCCTGGCAACTCCTTGCCTCAGAGGCAACAAAGACACATTCATAGGCTTTGGCTCCTTTCTTCTGAGTTCTACACCTTAAGCTAAAGAACTCAATCACGCGAGGCTAGCCTGCTGGGACCAGCTGGAAAATATATTCTCGGCCACGGAAGAGATCTCTACCCCCTTCCCTCAGATCTCTCCTCCATGTGCCCACATGTATGAGATCTGGGAATGCCCGTTACTGACATGGCTGATAGTTTTTTCTGTTTTGCTTCCAGGAAAGGAATTTTTTTTTTTTTTTTGGTTTAAAGCCATTGAACCAGGAGAGAAAAGTACTTTTTACCACTTTGGAGACACCTTGTGATAACCCATCAAGAATTCCATGATATACAGTTAACAAACATTTTGAAAGCCAACAAATTGTCAGGCCTTCTGCCTGGTCTCAGAGACACAAAGATAAAGAAGATTGGAATTTTCTATTTATTATCCACCAGACTGGAGGGCGTGGCTGGGGAACGTGGTCCAAGGGAAGAAATGTCAAAATAACTGGATTTGGCTCCAGGCTCTGCCAGATAGATGATCACAGGACAGTCGCCTATGGGCACTGAGCCTCAGTCTCCTAAGCTGCAAATTTCGTGGGACCTAGATGACCTCGCTGTCCCATCCACCTCTAACACTAGATGTTGGCGTGTCTGTGAAGCACGCAGAATCATGACTAACTGGAAGAATCTTGTTCCTGAGTTCTCAGAAAAGCCTGGCCACCTGATTTTTCCTTTCATTATTATTGTGTAATACTTGATATATGCAAAAGAATGTGAATATCATACAGGTAACGATGAAGCATACTAACAACTGGAGCACCTGTGAGTTTACTGAGAGCGCAGGGCCAATATCATTGCTTCAGCTGGTGGGCTCCTTCTTATATTGTGCCCATCACACCGTAGAAGTCACTAACACTCTGAATTTTATTTCTATAAACCCTTTGTTTTAAAGAATAAGTTAGCATATACGTATACAGCATCAACTAATATATATGATTTAATTTTGTTTGCTTTATAAAAATGATGTTATACTATATCCAGTCTTCTTTTCACTTGCTTTTTTCACGTAATATTATGTTTCTAACATTCACCCATGTGGCACGTAGTTCATTATTTTTGCCATTATGTATAACGTTTTACTGCATGAGTATGAATAAATAATTGTTTATTTCCAGGCCGCTTTGGACATGGGTTGTTTCCAGTTCTTATAATGGTGTTGCTATGAATGTCCCAGCTTTTATGCATAAAAGCTGGGCAGGAGCTGCTGTGGGGCTTCTACTTAGAAGTAGAATCACATGACACTTGGGCATGTGTGCAAGAGTTTCTGTAGGGTAGAATTGCTAAGCTATAAAGTATGTGAATGTTCAACTTATTTTTTTCCAAAGTAATTATACCAATTCAAACTCCTGCCACTAGTGGAGAAAATTCCAGTTCACACCCTCACCAAACTTTGACCCTTCTTAGTTTTTGCAGTGGGTGAAAAGTAGTATCTCGTTGTCTTAATTAGTGTCTCTCGGATTACTAATGAGGTGTGTGTTCTTTCATGTATTTCTGGGCCACTTATACTTCCTGCTCTGTGAACTGCCTGTTCCTATCTTTTGCCCATTGTTTTTTTTTCTACTGGGCTGTTTGGTTTTGCATTTATTCATTTCTTTATTGGACTTTGAAGATTTGAAAAACAAATCTTTTTTATGTGTGTTTTACTGGTTATACATATTGCAAATGTCTTCTCTTGGTGTGTGGCTTTCTGATCACTTTCATCACGGCATCTATTATTGGAAGCTCTTAATTTGAATGTAGCCAAATTTATTATTTTTTTCTTTCACAGCTTGTACTTTTGTATTTTGTTTAAGAAACCTGTGCTGCCCTGAGGTCCTAAAGATATCCTCATATACTGCCTTCAAAAGTTTAGAGTTTTGCCTTTTACATTTAAGTCTTAAATTCAAAGCAGAATCTAATTACAGTTTTTTTTCTCATATAGATAACCAATTGGCTGCACATCATTTACTGAAATCTTTTTTCCCCTCAGTGATTTACAGTGCCTTCAATGATCTGCCTCTCTGTATTCCCCCAATCTCTGTTTCTAGGTTCTTGAGTCTATTCTGCTGGGCAATTTGTCTACATCTGTGCTGGTAAAACCCTGTCTTCATTATTATAGCTGTTTAATAAGTCTTGATATTCTTCAGCAGTGCCTTATTTATTCTTAGGTCTTTGCTCCTCCATATAAATTTGAGAATTATTGGTCAGTTCCTCAATTCTAGTGGGCATTTTATTGGAATTGCTTTCAATCTTTAGATCAGTTTGAGAAGTGGTATATGTGTGATATTATGGTCCTTGAGTAGCTGATGGTCCAGTGGGGAAGACAGGCATAAACACATCATGATAATAACATGTGCTAAGTATTAAATAAACATGAAACATGGAGGAGGAGTTAGGGAAATGTTATAGAGAAGGTAACATGTGAAGAGTCTCAGTAAACAAAGATTCTGTATTCTGGTTTCAGATGGAAAAAGCCTGTCTGCCCCATTTTGTCAGAGCCCCTCAAGAGATGACCAAGCCTGCCCTCAGTGAAGCCCAAAGGGCTGGGCTAGAATTGATTGCTGCGATGGTTGCACAGCTGAATCAGTCTACACTGGACCAAAACCAAACCAGTATGCCCTCTCCATTCTTCTCTCTGTGCTCAAAATTGTGCATCGGAACATGGCACCTCTTCAAGTATTACGTTCACTCCACACCCTAAGTGTTTTGGTTATCTTAGTCTGACCTGTTTGTTCCAGATAGGCCTACTTAGAGTCTCTTCACAGTCTTTTTATGAAGCCGGTTTGTACCAATTATGCAAGTTCAACTTTCAGTTGCTTTGCCTTCAGGGTTTTATTTAATTCTGAACCAAGTTTTCCTGGTCATACTTCAACCATCAATTCGTACAGATCACTGAGTGCCTGTGATGGTGCTAGACACTTTTAGGGGACACAGAGTCCAGGGATTTGGAGTCAGGTAGACCTGGGTTTGGCTCTTGGCTCTGCCTTATTAGCTGGGTAACATTGGGCCAATCATTTAACTTTTCTGATTATGTGGTTCTTCAGGTATGACAGGGTATGATAATTCTGGGTTACAGGTAATACAAGTATATATAAAAGGTCTCGCACATATAATCTTTTAATCAAGGAATCAACAAAAAGGTTAGTTTCAAAAACTAGAAGCAAAGACAATAACTTGCTTCTGAGATTATTTTTTTTCCTTGGTGGAGCAGATGAAGTAGTGGGAGCTAAGACACTCAGAAAAGCACGTGCTTATCCCACCCAAAGAATCCCATCGACACTCCACTTTGATCCAGGAAGAATTTAAAATATGTAAAAATAGATAAAATGAAACCGAGGTAATAAAGGGATGAAAAAGCAAAGCAACATCAAGGGTGGGACGTGGAGGGAAAGTGGGAGGGAGGAAGGGCGGACAATGCACACCAGGGTGTCAGTTCCACACACTTGATTTAAAGGGCCATACATCTGATGCTAAGCCTTCCAGTGGCCACCATCAATAGCGATAATGACAACTATAGATAACTACAGGGAATGCCAAATCCAGGAGAATGATTACCATAGAGAAGGGCTGGGTAGGGAAGCCTCCTTGAAAATAGTGAGGCTTGAGCCAGGTTTTGGAGGATGCTACAGTTCTGTATTTCAGACAGAGGGAGACACCTGAGCGAAATATATAGGAAGAGAGCAAAGAGGTTGTCTTGGGGTGCAGGGATCCTTCTGGATAGTCTCAAGGTCGGCAGACAGATGACCAAGGTCTTTAATATCAGGATTTAGATTTCACACAAAAGGGAGCTCTGACTCTCCCTGACAAGAAATGACCTGATGAGAGTGGTATTTGGAGGAAATTATCCTGGCACCACACAGCTGCAATTTTCCCCTTTGCAAATTATAATTTATCATGGGCATTTAGGAAAACGCTGTCACGCATGTCTCTCCTGATGTGGTTCACATCTGGCTCTGCCATTGGCAGTACAGGATATTCAGAAAATCTGTGCGGCATTAGTGTCTAATAACCTTCGCTTTAAACACAGTGAAGCAAACCACAAACTTAGACATGGCACAGATCCCTCTGCAGTAATTTAGTCCAGGTTCCCTATGTGACTTAGGAAATCCCACATTGTAGCATCTAGTAGCCTGAACAATGGCACGAGTGTTGAAAACTAAGGAGGTCGAAATAAATCTTTGGAATAAGCTAAACTTAGTGACTCTTACTTTCAGTGTGCTTTCCTTGCATGCATAAAGTTTTGAGAGTTTAAAATGGCTCTAGATTTAAAAAGCACTTTGCATATAATGTTTGTAGCACAACTAGTAGGATTTTTAAAAAGAAAGTTATGATTTTGTAGCACATGGGCATCATGGTCAGTTACAATATTTAGATTGAGAATTTAGGCTTGAATTTCAGCTGAACTCGGTTTTCCTTTGTTGTATTTTGAAGTGCCATGGAGCTCCTCAGCCCCTAGAAGAAATGAAGTCAATAGCTCTTTAATTGTTCAACAACAGAAGCCTGCAGAATGTAGAAACACCAAGTACTGCAGGGACTAAGCATTTAGGGGCAGAGAAATACTTAAGGGAACATGCACTTCCTCAGCCCAAGATGCACTCTTATTTTACAAGACTGTAGACAGTTTCTTCTTGACCCCATGTGCAATTAGTTGTAATCCATGTGCAATTCCTCCTCGGGGGCAGCTTTTTTCAGCCGATGTGGGGAAAGCATGTCCTCACTAAACTTTTGATGGAGCAGAGGAAAGGGCAAGGTTTTATGGCTTTGACAGTCATGTATTCACATCCTGTAATCCATGTGGTGTTTTCTTTGGAGGCCTTTCCCAGTTGACTCTTGGGAAGAGAATTGAATTCTTTGAAAGGGAAATGATAAGATGAACCACAGACCCATCTTCCTTGGTTCACCCCTAACTCTCAGCTGTGAAGAGAATTTCAGTTGCAAGTGAAAGAACTCCTGGGAGAGAAAGTCCTGGTGAGGCTAGATTTTGGAATTCTTCCATGTCTTGGTAGACTGTTCAAATGGGGCTGATCACTGTGCCTCTAGGGGATTTCTCTTCTCTGTAGGGAAGTGAAAGTAAAATCTAGAAGAGGTACAGAAAGTGTAGAGTTCTGTGGTAAGTCAATTTTTCTTAATGAAACTTCATTCAATTACTTAACAAATATTTATTGAGCGCCTTGTGCTTGATGTTGGAGATGCTAGGGGATATACCGACAAACAAGATAAATCATAGCTTGTGGATCATTGATATGACTAAGGGGCAAATCCATTCCTCACTTTGCTTTTTGTGTCTTCGAAAGAATAGCGGCAGCTGGATCCTTTTCAGTTCATTAACAATCGTGTTGCACGAAGTCGATGTTGGTTCCTAGCAGATGTGCTGCCAACACATGTGCTGCTTCTGGTGTCCTTTATCCTGACAGAAAAATGAGTCTTCATTTACGTGCACATTCTTTCCCTGGAAGGAGCCACCTCTATAAGAGCCTCCAAATAAGGAGGGGAGGTTGCCCCGGAGCTCCGGCATTTACAATCTCATGCAATTCTGCATGCACAGTCCTGCCTGCTGAGCAGGGCTGAGACGGCACAGAGAAAGTCCAAGACCTACAGATGTGTAGTCAGCTCAAACCACAAAACCTCTTAGGAAATGTGTGTGGGGTTTTCAGGGTCAGCCAGAGGCACAACCAGAGCTTTTGTCTTCAGTCTCCCACCAAACCTTCACCTTCCTCTGGCCAGTCCACCTCCCTTTTTGCTTCCTAGGCATTTGTCCCTAACCATTAGACCGCAGCCCCGGAAGCCCATTCTAACCCTACCTGAACTCTCCTCTCTGAGAAAGGCCCCCAGAGAGGATTGGTCCCATCGCTTTCTAAACATTCAAAACCAATTAAACAAATGGGACAGATTTTAATAAAGTATTGAATGTTCTTGTAATAATGGATAAGGGGAAGCAATGTATTCTTCTTCCAGTCAGTTGAAAACATGCTTCCTGGTTCCTCATTGCCAAGCAAGTAGTAACTGAGGGGGGCCGTGTGGATTATTGGGAACCAGATCTTAAAGAAAATACTCTGTGTGGATGGTACAAAGGGGTCCACTCTGGGTGCCAGCCCTTGCCCAGTGTCTGTGAGACCTTAGGTAAATTAAGGTGAATTAATTAAGTTAATTAACCTCCTGAGTCACAGGTTCCTCATTCTCAGAACAAGAAAATACCTACTTTCCCTGTTGTCTGTTCAAATTGTATGAATTAACATATGGACAGTCCTGGCACCTGGTGAACACTCAGTAAATATTAGTTTCTTTTCCTTTTCCATGAAGGAGGTATTGAGGATGAAAAGGAGACTGTAACTCAGATTCAGGCACAGGCAATAATGAGGACAAATATTTACAGAGTTCCCACCAAGTACAGGAGCCCAGGGCCTGGTGGGGGATGCGGACAAGCAAAAAGGAATTAGAGACAGGGTGGTGGGGACCATAATTAAGTAAGATCAGGGGCTTGTGAGCTCACAGGAGGGATACCTACTCTAGGGGAAACAGGGCAAGGGAAGGTTCCTGGAGGCAGTTCCCTCTAAGCCTAGGTCAAAGGATTCATAGGAGGGTCTGCCGAGTGGCGCGATGGTTAAGAACTAGCTTGGGACGCCAGAGGGCCCCCGTTCGGATCCCACATATGAGGGCCAGTGACACTGCCCTCCACAGCTAAGATGCTGAACAACAGTTCAACCTGGAGCTGGGCTGCAGTGTGTGGCCAGCGATGGCATAGGCTTCAGACCCTGCTGCAGTGGGCTGCCATGGGCTACCGTGTGTAGCCGACCAGAAACCGGCGACTGATGTGTCTCGCCCAGGAAGAGCGCAATGATGATGCCAACTTGGGCCAGTGAAGCAACGTCCTCCACAACTAGACTGAAGAACAAAAGGACAACAACTTGTCTGTTCCCCTTCCCCCAACTCCCCAGCACTGTTCCCATCCCCCCAATTCCCCAATAAAAATCTTAAAAAAAAAAGGATTCATAGGAATGACCTGGGCGAAGTGTACAGGACAGTATTCTGGACAGAGGAAACAAGTAAATGTGGTGACCTGGAAGCAACAAATCCTTGTCCATTAATGGATTGTTGGTAATAAAAATAATAATAATAGCAACATTGGTTGTAGACCTACTATGTCCTATGCACTCTTTGATCCTCACCAGTCTGAGCAATGAGTTGTTAGTTTTACAAATGAGAAAGCTGAGACTCAGCGTGATGAGGGAATCTTTGTAAGATCACAGGTGGCAGGTGGTGGGGGAGGTTTTGATCAAGACTCATCAGGTACCAGAGCCAGCACTCGCGCCTAACCACGAGACAGCTGCCCTTAGTAATTTGCTGTGGCTGAGGCAGATCTCTCTTCAATGTTGGGGAGGCCATTGCTTTAGGCAAGTCTATTAAATCGACATTTAGATGAACAGAACAGATCCGTGTGGCCACTCTCACTCTGCTCTTTCCTCCAGTTGGCCACCTTGCTGATGCCCCTTAGTTCAGTGCAAATCACTCCCATGAAACTGACTAAAACAATTCTCAAGAACACTTCCTGTTAAAGGTGTGGTGGGGAGGGGACTTGACTGACAGGGTGAGCAATGCACAGCTCCAGGGGGTCTCCAGGCACACAGAGGACCATGTGAATGGCACCCTCTCCAGGGCTCTGCAAAGGTAGCCTTGTGAAATTCAGATGACATGATACATTAGAATTCACTGAGAAAGTGAGTTATTGGCTGGGTTTTGGAACTAATCTGGTTTGCAAATGAATTTGTAGAAATATCTTTCTTGCAACAGAGGTTAGCCCAGTTGAAGACATAGTAATGGACTTAGGTGAATATGGGGTGGGAGGATGCTGGAGACATAGATAATTGTCATAATTTAAGTAAAAATATTTCAAGTCTTCAAATAAGAAGTACACTTGACAGACACAGAAAACAATTTGATCTTGCCAATTTCCATCTATGCTGACATCTTTCATTGTTAAATTTCCTGCCATTGTCTGAAAAAATAAATCCCCATTATTAGTTTGTGAAAAGATACTCATCACTAGCCATCAAGGAAATGCAAATCAAAATCACAATGAGATATTACTTTGCACCCACTAGAATGGCTATGATCAAAAAGAAAATAATAAGTATTGGCAAGGATGTGAAGGGTTTGAAATGCTCACACACTGCTGGTGTGGATGCGAAATGGTGCAGCCATTTTAGAAAACAGTCCTCAAAGGTTAAACATAGAGTTGCCATGTGACCCAGAAATTCCACTCCTAGGTATATATCTAAGAGAAAAGAAAGTAGATGTCTGCAAAAAATAAAAAACAAAAACATACATTTTTTTTATGTTCAATAATGTTCATCGCAGCATTATTCATAAAAGCCAAAAACAATACAAGTGTCCCTCAACTGATGAATGGGTAAACAAAATGTGTATATTCATGCAATGGAATATTATTCTGTAATAAAAGGAAATGAACTGGTGATGATGAACTTGAAAACATGATAAGTGATAAAAGCTAGCTGCAAGGAAACATAAATGATTCCATTTATATGAAATGTCCAGAGTAAGCAAATCTATGCAGACAGAAAATATTGGATTGTCGGAAAAGTCATGATGCATTTTTGCAATGAAAAACATAGAAAAAACATGTCATGACTTTTCCGACAACCCAATATATTGGTGGTTGCCTAAGGCTGCATGTCAGGTGGGGAGAAACGGGGAGAGGCTGATAATGAGTACAGGGCTTCTTTTCAGGGGTGATGAAAATGTTCTAATATTGATTGTGGTGATGGTTGTAAAACTCTGTGAATACACTAAAACCATTGAGTGGTAGGTACACTTTCAATGGACGAATTATATGATATGTGAATTATAGCTCAATAAAGTTATTTATTTTATTTTTATTTTTTAAAGATTTTTATTGGGGAATTGGGGGGATGGGAACAGTGCTGGGGAATTGGGGGAAGGGGAACAGACAAGTTGCTGTTGTTTTGTTCTTCAATCTAGTTGTGAGGACGTTGCTTCACTGACCCAAGTTGGCACCATCATTGCGCTCTTCCCGGGCGAGGCACATCAGTCGCCGGCTTCTGGACGGCTGCTCACTGCGGCTGCTGGCCGCTCACGCTGGCTGCTGGCTACACATGGTAGCCCATGGCAACCCACTGCCACAGGAGCTACAGCCCACGCCGTTGCCTTACCGGCAGCCCAGCTCCAGGTTGAGCTGTTGTTCAGCATTTTAGCTGCAGAGGGCAGTGTCACTGGCTCTCATATGTGGGATCCGAACCGGGGTCCTCTGGCGTCCCAAGCCAGTTCTTAACCATCGCCACTCGGCTGGCCCAATAAAGTTATTTTTAAAAGCAACCATTATGAGCAGTAACAACACCATAGTCATGGGCCTATTAGCAATTTTTTTTCTCTATTCCATTGGGCAGGTGGAATAAGGGAATCGTATTTACTAGATGAGAAAGCCAGACACAGTGAGACGATGAAGCCTCCCCAAGCTCATGTAGCTTCGCAGAAGGTCCATTAGGTGCCAGTTCCAGACACAGTTGACAGACCTGTGGTTTTCAAGCTGTGTTTCACAGAACTTTTCCAGGGGACACCTGTGGGTGGGAACAGTGAGGCTGGGGTGAGCCTGAGAAGTAGAGTTACCGATCAGGAAAGCTCTGGTCTCCTACTGGGTTTGAATCAAAGCACTTCTGGATTTGAATCAACATATCGGGTTCATGTATGAGATATGACAATGATCGCAAACTTGTTGAGCTGATGTTGCTAACCTTTTTTGATATCAGAGGGATTATTCATTATGAATTTGTACCAACTGGACAAACAGTTAACTAAGTTTACTGTTTTGAAGTTCTGAAAAGGCTGCGTGAAAAAGTTAGACGACCTGAACTTTTCACCAGTAATTCGTGGCTCTTGCATCATGACAATGCACCAGCTCACACGGCACTGTCTGTGAGGGAGTTTTTAGCCAGGAAACAAATAACTGTATTGGAACACCCTCCCTACTCACCTGGTCTTGGCCCCAAGGACTTCTTTCTTTTTTTTTAAAGATTTTATTGGGGAATTGGGAGAGGGGAACAGTGTTGGGGAATCGGGGAATGGGAGCAGACAAGTTGCTGATCTTTGGTTCTTCAGTCTAGTTGCGGAGGACGTCGCCTCACTGGCCCATGTTGGGATTATCATTGCGCTCTTCCCGGGTGAGGCAGATTGGTTGCCGGCCTCTGGATGGCCGCTCACAGGGGTTCTTGGCAGCTCACACCAGCTGCTGGCCACTCACATTGGCTGCTGGCCACACACGGTAGCTTATGGCAGCCCACTGCAGCAGGGGCTGCAGCCTACACTGTCACTGGCGACTCATGGCAGCCCAGCTCCAGGTTGAGCTGTTGTTCAGCATCTTAGCTGTAGAGGGCTGTGTCACTGGCCCTCATGTGGGATCTGAACCAGGGCTCTGCTGCACAGAGCTGGCATCCCAAGCCAGCTCTTAACCAACGCACCACTCGGCTGGCCCCCAAGGACTTCTTTCTTTACCTGAAGATAAAGGAAATATTGAAAGGAAGACATTTTGATGACATTCAGGACATCAAGGGTAATATAATGACAGCTCTGATGGTCATTCCAGAAAAAGAGTTCCAAAATTGCTTTGAAGGGTGGACTAGGTGCTGGAGTCAGTGCATAGTTTCCCAAGGGGAGTACTTCAAAGGTGACCGTAGTGATATTTAGCAATGAGGTATGTAGCACTTTTTTCAGGATAATTTCGCAAACTTAATTGTCAGAACTTCGTATACACTTTCTTTGAAAAAAAAGGGTGGGGGGGTTTCTCTGCCAAAATTCATTGTCCTTAGACTCATGGTTCTCAGATTGCAGAGAGTGAACAGAACACTTCCCTGGACTTCAGCACTATTCTTAGAAAAACGTCCACATTTCAAACAAAAAGTGATAACTCGGACTGCCAAGATCTTGTTGCTTTTTTGCTGAGGAATGCCTTTACAAGGTATCTGTTTACAACCCTAATTGCCAGAGAACAAGTGAGAAATATTGCCTTTGGCCAAAATATATTCTGTTGCTAGAAAACAACACAGCTAAAATGTTTATGAAATTAACAGAAAACACTGTCAATACTAACATTGTACAAGATGTCCTTGTCCCCAGCAATGCTCCCTTCCTCATCCAAGACTGTCTTTAGAGAGCAAAAGTTCTTTCCCAACATGATCTAGGTTTGTTCTTAATTTGTCTTAACAAGGAATGACATAAATTTACCAGACAAAGGAGTTCCCTGTGCTTAATCTGCATGGACAGAAAGCTGTAAATATCATAAGTGGTTGTTTCAGGCTGGCCTTGGAGGGGCCCTGTTGGTTAAGGACCATGGTTCGCTGGTTTCTTGTATGTTTTCCAAGGGCCAAGAGGCTGCTTGCCTAGCATCACTATGAGGCCTGTCGAACAAAAGCGGGGGGCGCCCAGGAGCCTGTGTTGAAGGATGATGTGACCTTTGACCTCTACTAGTGAGGCCCCCAGGGAAAGAGGCAAAGTCAGTCTCCAGTAATGTTTAATGACAGATCTTGTTAGGGTTAAAAAAACAGCTTTGGCATCCAGCTGTGACTTCATCTGGGGAAGTGCTCAGGGGGCCTTCAGCGACAGTCGCCAGGTCCCATGCACAACTGCACCAGATTCCAGTTGAGCAGCCTTTCTGAGAGGACTCCTGCCCCTACCTTTGGTCAGCCTGAGTCAGTAGGAAGATTCATTCACTTTTTTCCCCCCCTATTGCCACCAGCATGTCTCACCCCTCCTGATGCTGTGGTGAGGTTCTGACAGTGGCAAGGCGCCAATTCTGGTTTTTCTTTGATAAAAATGATCATCAGGAAGAAAAAGACATGGGGTTAGGGACTTTATAAAAGGCACCCCACAGAGCTCTCTAGCCCCTCCCACCACGTGAAGTCACAGGAAGAAGACAGCTTTCTACAACCCAGGAAGTGGGCTCTCGCCAGAACCTAACCATCTGGCACCAGGATCTAGGACGTACAGTTCTTACATCTGTGAGAAACAAATTTCGTTTAAGAGCCATCCATTGCATGGTATTTTTGTTATGGCAGCCCAAGCTGACTAAGACAACATCTTACGTAAAGGTAAAGGGCTTTTAGCCAGGTGTGATTAGTACTTAACTTATAGGTTGAATGCAATGAGATAAGGACCTAGGATGCAGCTCTACATTTAAATATTCAAACACCAGATTGGGAGAATCATGCCATAAACAGAAGGCCTTCATTATCTTCCCTTCTGAATCATTTCTACCTAGTATCATATGTATTTTTGGCACATTTGAATACATACCAATGACCCATTTTATTCATGCCTGAAAAGAAAGAGACACACATGCCTTTGGCATCTCTAGATTTATCAATAGCACCATATTTCTCATTAATCTTTGCAGCAATTTGGCATTTTACTGAGGTGCAGATTGGAGCAGCCCAAGACCTGGCATCTGCTCCCTGAAGCAGCACCATGGCTCTTGATTTGTCCTTAAGTGCAGTTATTCTGGGGAAATAAAGATGGCACTTTGGAAATGAACATAAAAGAAGGGTAAAACTCCAGTAAAAGTTGAAAATGTGATGAGGAGAAATGGGGATGTGTACGAGGTCTGACAATTATATTCGCGAACTCATCCTAGAAAAAGTGCTCCATACCTCATTGCTGAATATCACTACGGTCACCTTCGAAGCACTCCCCTTGGGAAGCTATGCACTGATGCCAGTGCTTAGTCCACCCTTCAAAGCAATTTTGGAACTCTTTTTCTGGAATGGCCATCAGAGCTGTCATCATATTACTCATGGTGTCCTGAATGTCATCAAAATGTCTTCCTTTCAATATTTCCCTTATCTTTGGGTAATGAAAGAAGTCCTTGGGGCCCAGATCAGGTAAGTAGGGAGGGTGTTCCAATACAGTTATTTGTTTCCTGGCTAAAAACTTCCTCCCAGACAGTGCCGTGTGAGCTGGTGCATTGTCGTGATGCAAGAGCCATGAATTGTTGGCAAAAAGTTCAGGTCATCTAACTTTTTCACAGCATTTTCAGCACTTCCAAACAGTAAACTTGGTTAACTGTTTGTCCAGTTGGTACAAATTCATAATGAATAATCCCTCTGTTATCAAAAAAGGTTAGCAACATTGTTGCAACAAGTTCGCAGACTTAATTATCAGACACTGTACAGGGGATGTGTGATTGTAGAGGAGGTGTGATGTGGGAGAAAGCCTGTACCAGCCTGCCCATTTTCTGGTATTTGGGGATACATGAAGGCTTGGGCATATTATTCTCAAATATGAAGGATCTGCTATAAAGGAGTGTGACACATTAAAAAACACTTTTTATTTTGAGGCAATTATAGCTTCACATGCAGTTGTAAGAAATAGTACTGCAAGATCCCCTGTGTCCTTTACTCAGTTTCTCCCAAAGGCACACTTTTTTTAAGTTGCAGAACAGGACAGTTTATTAGAAGAAAAAATACATTTCAAAGAAGCGTAAGCGGGCCTGAGCAGTAGAGAATGGCTCAAGGGCCATTATTAGAAGAGAAAGGGCACTCCAAAAAGTTTGGAGAGGGCCAAGCAAAAGGAGCTCAAAAGGCCCAAGAGGGCAAGGCCAAGGCCAAGGCCAAGGGCCAGAGCCAGGGAGTCATTATTAGGAGAAAAAGTACACTCCAAAAAGTTTGGAGCCGGCTGAGCAAAGGAAGCTCAAAAGGCCCCAAAGGTGCATCTTGAAAACACTAATGCCATCCTATAACCGTGGAATTGACATTGATACAGTCAAGATTCAGGACATTTCCATCATCAAAAGGATCCCGCATGTTGCCCTTTTATAGTCACGCCCAGTTCTTCTCACCCTCACCCCCTTATTAATCCCTTGCAACCACTAATTTGTTGTCTCTGTGATTTTGTTATTTTTAAGAATGGCATACAAATACAATCACACAATATATAACCTTTTGATAGGTATGTATGACATCTTATATGTGATTTACTTTCAACCTTCCTATATAATGTTTGACGTGAGTTTCTTGTAGACAATGTAGTCGGGTCATGTTTTTTTAAATCTATTCTACCAATCTCTTTTAATTGGTGCATTTAAGACCTTTTACATTTTATGTAAGTACTGATATATTAGAGCTTAAGTCTGCCATTTTATTTTTTGTTTTCTGTTTGTTCCCTTGTTTTTTCATTTCTCTGTCGTCATTTTCCTGCCTTCTCATAAATTACTTAAACATTTAATAGTCTTCCACATTGATTTATCTATAGTGTTTTTAGGTATATCTCTTTGTATAACTTTTTTAGTGGGTTCTCTAGGCACTGCGTTTTATATATATATATATATATATATATATATATATATATATATATATATATATATATGAACCATCACAATTATTTTACCAGTTTGAGTGAAGTATAAAAAACTTACCTCCATTTATGTCTCTTTACCTTTACCTGCTTATAATATAATCGTCTTAAATATGTTCTCTATGTGCATTTAAAACCTCATTAGTTGTTATAATTTTTCTTCAAATATCAAACACAATTTAAACCTCAAAAGAAGGATTGTATATACCCATGTTTGCTTACTGAGTTCTTTCTGCCTTCCTGATGTTCCAAGTTCCCTTCTTTTTCATTCCCTTCCATTTAGAAAACGTCCTTTAGCCATTCACCTAAGGTAGATTTCCTAAAAGGGCCCCATCTCAAGTCCTAACTACTAAATCCAGCAGCCTTGGCTCACACTTCTCAAACTTCTGGAGCTCTCTGTCTAACTGGGTGCTAGCCACAGTTCAAACGACTTAAGCTAATGACCTAGTGTCCACCAGCACCTCCAGGGTGTTAGTCACTGTTCAGATGAATTAATCTAATGAGGTACTGTCCATTCAGTGCCTCCATTTCACAAATGAGGACATGGAAGATTTGAACCCAGAAGCTCTGGCGCCAAAGCCCAGTGTGCTGCATTTGTTGCTGCTGGTTAGCTGCCCCTCTCCTGTCTAGGGAAGCATCCTTCTGCTTGATGTATGTGATGCATTTCTTGGTCCCTTTCTACCTCTTTGTTTTCTCTTCTATTTTTATTCTTCCCACACCTGTGGGTAAACACTCCCGAAGACTCTTTCTTTTAGCTTTCTCTCTCCTTTCTCTTTATCATTACCTGTGACTATTGTAATGAACGGCACATACATATTTATCAACAGGAACATCTTGTCAACTACTTCCACAGACCCACATTTCCTGCCTTTGAACATCTGTATTACCACAAAATTAATATTTTCTAATTTGACTGCATTATGTAACCCCTAAACGTGTTTGTTAGGGATACATTTTTTTTATTAGTATATAACAGAAGCCCAGAAAAATGTACTAAATTATAAGTATCCAGTTCAAGGAGTTTTTACAAAGGGAACACACCCTTATAACCAGCACAAATATCAGGAAACAAAACATTTTCAGCACCCCAGATACACCTCTCTTGTCATTACACCTCACCCTAAGAATAACCACTATCCTGATTTTTTAACATAATAGACTAGTTTTTCCTGTTTTTGAACTTCATATAAATGGAATCATGTTTGCATATTTTGTGACTATCTTTTCCCATTCAACATCATATTTGTAATATTATTTCAAGTTGTTATACGTAGAGATAGTTTATTCATTTTCATTACTGTATAGTATTTCACATTACTGTGAATATACCACAGTTATTAAAATTGTTGATGGACATTTGGGTGGTTTCCAGTTTCAGGCTGTTATGAATAATGCTGCTTTGACAATCTTGTAAGGTTTTTTTGTTTGTTTTTGTTTTTGTGTATGTATGCATTTCTTTTGGGTTCATGTTTAGGAATGGAATTGCTTCGTCTGATGATGTGCATTTGTTCAGTTTTGATAGATACTGCCAAACAGTTTTCCAAAGTGGCTGTACCAATTTACCTTTCTACCAGCAATGTATGAAAATTCCAATTGGTCCACATTTTTGCCAATATTTAGTATTGTATGTTCTTTTTATTATAGTTATTCTGATAGTTGTGCAATGTTATCTCATTATGGTTTTAATTTACATATCCCAATGCCTAATGAAATTGAGCAACTTAACAAAGGTTTGTTGCCAACTGCATATCATCCTGTGAAATGCCCATTTGAGTCTTTTTGTCCATTTTTCTATTGAGTGTCTGCTTGGTTTTTATAAAATATTGATTTATACTAGTTCTTTATATATTTTGGAAGTGAATCCTCTGTTAAATCTTTCCACCACTCTGCGGTTTGCTGTTCATTCTCTTAATGGTGTTTGGTGATGAATGAAATGTTAATTTGAATGTAATCCAAATATTCATTCCTCCCCTTTATTGTTAGCACTTCTTTTATCCTGCTCAAATATTCTTTTATTCTTGACTTTTGTACTTCTGATAACGGTCTTCTCATCTTTCCTGTCAAGCACGTTTGCCACTTTGGAGTTCCTTTGACTTTCTTGTCTTCTCCTGTTCACTTTAATCAGTCACTATATCAATTTGATGCCACCTTAGAATGAATTATTATGCACCTTTTGTTCTTACAGTCATCACCCCTGTTCAGGCTCCACTTAGCTCACCACAAAAGCTTCTAAGTAGCACTTCCTACCTCTCATCTCTCCTTTGCCCATATCCCTGCCATAGTAATCCTGTTAAAACACAACATAATCCCACCCCTTGGCTCAAAAAACATCCAACGGTATCCCAGTGTAGTCAGAATGAAGCCCAAGCTCCTTCCCTGTTATTCAAAACCTTCCAGGATCCGAAGGCCTCATTGTTCACACAGGCTTTCACACAACTTGTGCTCCGCTAATACTGTACTATTTGCTGTTGTTCCCAAAGCTCCTGCTTTCTTTATGCTATTATGTCTAGAGTTTTGCTTATTTATTTTTTTGCCCCAGCAGCTTTTCCTGGTGAGGTGCCACTATTCTTCCAGGCCCAGCTGGAGCATTATTTTCTCTATAAGGTTTTCCATGATATTCACCTCTTCTTAATGCTATCTTGTGTTAAAATTATCTGTGTATATGTTTTGTTTCCAATTTTAGATTGTAAGGTTCTGGAGGATAAGAACTCTTATCTTATTTATCTTTGTGTTTCTCCTCAGGGCCTTACCCTGGGCCTTTCACATAAGTGGGTCTCAACATTAGTTAAGTAATTTATTGTTAATAAGAAATTAGAAAGGAAATAATAACAATAACTACAATTTATTAAATACTGCGGTAAATGATAAACATGCATTATCTCAAATATCATGGAGTTGTGAGGATTAAATGAGATGTTGTAAGTAAAGACCTTGATACACAGTAAACACTCAATAAGTAGTAGTTATTATTATTATTATATTATTATTATTCCTATTTAACAGGTGAGAAAACTACAACAGGTAGAGACTAAGTCTCTTGCTCAGTGTTTCATAGCTAAATGGAATTGGGACTTGAGCCCAGGTACCTGCCTGTTTTTCCTGGTTTCTTTCATTTAGTGTAATGATTTTGCAACTCAGCCATGTTGTTGTATATATTGATAGCTCATCCCTTTAACTGATGAATAGTATTCTGTTCTATGGATAGACTACAATTTATTAATCCATTCACACATGGACATATGGAGTGTTTCCAATTTTGGGCTAGTACAAATAAGGCTGCTGAGGACATTCATGTACTATCTTTGTGTGGACATACATTTTTGTTTCTTTTGGTTAAATTCCTAGGAAGAAAATGGCTGGGTTGCCTGGGAGGTGTATATTTAACTTTTAGGAAACTGACAAATTGTTTTGGCAGTGGTGGTCCCATTTAATATTCCTATCATCAGTGCATAAGAGTTCCAGGTTCTCCACATATTCACACTTGGTATGTCCAGTCTTTTTAATCTTAGCCAATCTAATAGGTGTTTAGTGGTATCTCATTGTGGTTTTAATTTGCATAGTTATACTTATGTCACAATGATGACTAATGATGTTGAGCCTCTTTTCATGTATTTATTGGCTGTTCATATCTCTTCTTTGTTGAAGAGTTTGTTCATACATTTTGAATTCTGAGAGTTCTCTATGTATTTTGGATGCAAGTTCTTTATAAGATAAATGTGTTGTAAATATTTTCTACCACCATTTTATTTGTTTTTTATTGGTGCCTTTCAAAGAGCAACAGTTTTAAATTTTAATGAAGTTTTAATTATCAATGTTTTCATTTATTTATTTATTTGTTTATTTATTTATTTATTTATTTATTATTTTTTTAAAAGATTTTTATTGGGGAATTGGGGAAGGGGACCAGCCAAGTTGTTGTTCTTCAGTCTTAGTTGTGGAGGGTGCCAGTCGCCATCTGGCTGCCCGATGGCAGCTCCTGGCCTCTAAGCTCAAGGTGCTGTGTTCAATCTTAGTTGCGGGTGGGCATAGCCACCATCCCATGCGGGAGTTGAACCAGCAGCCTTGTTGTTAACAGCACACACTCTATCCACTGAGCCATCCGGCGGGCAGCCCAGCTCAAGGTGCCGAGTTCAGTTTTAGTTGCGGGTGGGTGTAGCCCTCCATTGAATAGGCAATCTTGTTGTTATACCAGCTGAGCCATCCTGCCACCTGTTGGCCGCTCAGAGACAGCTCTGCTCAGGCACAGAGTCACTGGCCCATGTGGGAATCGAACCGGCAGCCCTGTTGCTCAGAGCTTAAGCCAACTCTTAACCAACTGAGCCACTCAGCTGGCCCCTCACTGTTTTTTTTTCTTTTATGGATAGTGCTTTTGGTGTCATATCTAAAAAATCTTTGCCTGCCCTAAGGTGTCAAATATTTTTCTTGTTTTTTTTTCTAGAAGTTTCATAGTATCACATTTCACATTAAGCTATAAGATATATTTCGAGTTTATTTTTCCATGTGATAGTAAGGATTGATGTTTATTTTTTTAAATATGGATGTTTAGTTGATTGAACATTTATTGAAAAAGCTTCCCTTTCTCTGTTGAATTGCCTTGGCATCTTTGTCAAAAATCAATTGGTCTAGTAGTGCTTAACTCTTCTGTTCCATTGAGTTATATGCCTATCCCTAAGCAATACAAAACTGTCTGAATCACTATAGCTTTATAGTAAGTATTGCAATCAAATAGAATAAGTTCTCTAACTATGTTCTTTGTTAAAATTGCTTTGCCTAGTCTAGATTCTTTGAATTTCCATGTAAATCTTAGAATCAGTTTGTTAATTCCTACAAAATGCCTGTGGGAATTTTGACTGAGATTGTGTTGGGTCTTGGAAGAGTGTGGGCAGCAGCTCCATCTTAATAATATAGAGTTTTCTAATCTTTGAACATGCTATAGCTCCCTATTTATTTGGGCCAGAGAAGTTGGGGTGGGGGACAAAATATTTTGACATTAATGTTAAACCAATGCAAATCTTACAATCATTGTTCAGCTGTTAGGGTCATATGTTAGATAAATTTTCCTCCTCTTTTTCCTTCTCCTTCTTCCTTTTCTTTTTCTTCTGTACATCTTTCTCACTGAAAAGAAATTTATTACAGGCTCAGATTTTAATGCATTTTCTATCTTTGTCTTCTATTGTTAAATTTTTTTCTTGTTAGTTTCTAAATATCTATTACATTTAGAAATGTGTTGAGAAATGATGTATGAGAACACATTTTTCAATAGAGGAACATGAAAATAACTAGCATAGTGGACAACACTCATTTTGGGGTCTGATATAAATACCATTTTCACTGGATTGCCATAAGAACCAAATGAGCTAAAGCATGTGAGAAGTCACTCTAAAATTGCAAAGCAATGCTATTAATGTTTTTATTTAAAAGAGAGACCTAAATCACCTTTTTGTTTTATTTACAGAGAAACAAGAAAAGTTGATTCGTTAAGCTGGTTCATCAAGTGCTTAAATAAGAATTTTTTATGAGATAAAATATTAATAAATTTTATAAATCAGTTTAGTTCTAATATATAGAGAACATATATAAACCTTGGCCACATCCAAACCCACAGGGACTCACTTTTCCTAAACAGGTTTATCGAGTCCATCTCTCTGAAGAGGTGGGTGTCTCCCTAAAATGGATGCTAGAATTTGCCAACTTAGATTTTCTCCATCTTGTTACTCTTGAATTCTCTGTGCCTGGCACATTGGTAAATTATCATAGACCACTCCCTGGATAAGCACTGAAGAAGGGAGACTCTGCAATTTTCTAGATACTTTAGGTCAAAAAACCTGCTCTTGTGGTCAAAAGAGAGTAAGTTGTTTCAAAAACACCTTTTTTTTTTTTAATCTACCAAGATCAACTTCTCTTGAATATTCTCTTAATTCATCTCTTCACTTTGGCCTTGCAGGCATAATATATAAATATATTTTAGTTGGTACAAGAAAAAAAGTTTAATTGAATGGAATATATTTCTTCAGAAGTTTTACTGTTGGAGTTCTTTGTTTTTATATCCTTTGTAGAATTCTGGTTGTCCAGATGAACAATCATAGTCCTCATATTTTTAAACAAGTCTGATATATTTGAAATATTTTAAAACGTGGTATGATATCCAGTTTCCAATATGGCTCCCAAAGGTTCTTTACTCCTGATATTCACACCCATGGGTAGTCTCTTCCCACACCAAATGGGCTGAACTGTGTAACCACTAGAACACTGTAGATATGATGGTGCATGATTTCTGAGACTAGGTCATAAAAGAAGTTGTGACTTCCAGCTTTCTCTGTCTTGAATTAACACTCAGGGGGAAGTTAGCTACCAGGTTGTAAGGCCACTCAAGAAGCTCTACAGAGAGGCTGATGTAGCAAGAAACTGAGACCTGTGGAATCCAGCTAGCACTCATTTGCTAGACATGTGAGGGAGCCACCTTGGAAGTGAACCCTCCAGCCCCAGACAAGCCTTCCCATGATATCACAGCTCTGCTCAACATCTTGACTGCAACCTTATGAGGTTGCCCACAGAAACCATGTGAGGTAATAAAAATTCATGGTTGTTTAAGCCACTAGGATTTGTGATAATTTGTTATAAAGCAGTGGATAACGGTACAACTAGTTAGAAAAGCTTGAAAAATATTTTCTTAAATCTCATTATAAAAACCCTTGTGTAACATTGTTTAATATACTGATAAGGTCTTTTTTTATGAGGAGATCTGAATGTTTTTGCAAGACATAAGTGATTCTTGTAATTTTACGTGAGGGGGCAAATGGGCAGCCGTTACTTCTGGTTTAGCTGGAGAAGGAGCTAAGACAAGCAGTAAGAGTTGCCCTCATATCCTCATCTATAGTATGAGATGGGGCAGGACACCCATAATGGCGATCTTTTTTCAGAGTCCCAGGTGCTAAATGAAAGCTAAAAGAACCCAAGGGTTTCTTCCAGGAAGGTCTCTGCCTTAGAAAACATCAGTCAAAGCAAACAAACAATCTGGTTTCATTTCTCCATTGTTTCATGGATGCATTTTGATGGGGCAAAAACCCTTTCTTTGTGCCACATATAAACATTGAATGACTGAGGTGTAAACTCTTGTGAAACTTTCACTTAATTACACATGAAGCTCCACAGAATTTCACCCACAGAACAGTGGGGTTGTTTTGTCAAGTGTTCAAGACCTAAATTTGCTGTTGGCTCACCCCCAGTGCAGTCATGCGATTAGTCACGCAAGTTGTCACAAACCCCCTTAGCCATTAAGGAATCCCAGCTGACGGCCCCACCATTTGCTCTTTTCCCAAAACATGTCTCTGAAAACTAAGCTCAAACATGCATGCCAGTTTGGACTTATTTTTTGTGTTTGTTTTGCCCAAAGCGTGGACCATGTCAGAGAAGATAGAGACACCTTCACGGCCTGTTAGTCACATCTCACCAAAGCTTCTCAATGGGCTGTCAGACAAGAAAGGAGCCTCCTGTAGCCACCTTAATCAGCATCCCCCATCTGTGAGGTCATCAGGATGTTTCAATTTTCAGCTCTCATTAGTTGTGTGTGTTCCACAGGCAAGTCCTTATCTTTTGTAACTTTTGCTGCCACATCCTGAGAAAGCCTTGCTGCAGAATGACACTTTCCCCATGGGTCAACCCGCAGTAATGAGCCACCAGTTGATGTGCCCTTTGCACTCACTAGCAGTATATGTTGATATTAACCTTTCGTGTTGTGAGATGTCGCTTTTACCCTTGGCTTCTGCCATGTAAATCTCATTATTTCTAATAGGCTGTGGCAATTAGGGTCTTGGGGCTGTTGATCGCAGCCATTTGGAATGGGGAAGGAGTACTCGGGGAGAACAGTTGCTTTTTCTTTACATGAACAATGTGATGCATAGCTCAGCCCAAATCTGCAAACAGCGAGGCAGTGGTGGACCTCCGGCCACCCATGGGAAACTCCTCATGGAACCCTTTCACATGTCCTGCCCTCACAGTAGCTACTGGCTATTTTCAAACCCCTTTTGTGCAGAATGACATGCTCGGCAGATATTTCAGTGTGTTGGATCTGGCCTCATAAGGAATTCATTAAACAGAATTCTTTGGGAAACAAATGAGAGTGTTCAAAGAGACTTACTTTTTGTCTTTCAAAGATAGTTGGTTGGGAAAGGAAAAGGTTGACTCTGACAACCAGTCATCTTGGGTGTTTTGTTTCATAGGCTCCCTGAGGAGGCAGTGTTGAGCCCAGTAGATCTATCTAGGAAGGCCCCTCAGACTTGTCCCTAGGAAATCTTAACTCCTGATGGAACTGGGTGGTTGAAATTCGGTGGGGGGCCTCCCATGGCTGTAGGTAAGTTAAGAAACTGTTCCTTCAAGTTTATGTTGGTATGATCCCAACAGCCTGGGCATTAAGGGGGTGAAGGGAACAAAGTCCATACTAGACTAAGTACATAGGAAATCACAAATAGCCGAAAGCATAATACAGAGTCAGCATTCACATTCTCTCCAGCTCTTTGATGTGAGGCACTTTCTGTATTAGAAGGAAAACAAAAAGGAAAACAAAACAAAATTAAGCATGCTTTTTGCTTCAGACGAGATGAGATTGAAGGCTAAGGGACAACTCAGTAGAAAGACTTGAGCTTATTCATAAGCAGCGGAGCTTGAATGTGCTACATTGGGACAAGATTTTTCTAAACAAATGCAAGAAAAAGCCCCTATATTAAACTGCTTATGAAAATAACACTTGGGAAAGCCCCTCCAATGAAGGTCTCATAAATTAAGGACGTGCAGTACCAGAGACCCTAGTGTGCTGCTCTGAAATAATCACTTTTTTATGTAGCTGTATAGTCTTTTTCTGAGAGCCCCTTGCTGATTTCTTCTTTGCTCTGCAACATGACATGTTTAAAAATGTACGTTTATTTCAGTTAGGTTGGTCCACGTATAAGTATGTGGCAGTTGTGAGGTGGAGAGTTCAAAATGCATAACCAATAATCATTGCAATTTAATTATTTCTTGAATAGGTAAGAAGTCTCTAGAAGAAAGCATAAAAACCTTTCTCCCTTCCTTCCTTCCTTCCTTCCTTCCTTCCTTCCTTCCTTCCTTCCTTCCTTCCTTCCTTCCTTCCCTCTTTCCTTCCTCCCCCTCTTTTCCCCTTCCCTCCTTCTACAAACATTTAACCAACTTGTGCTATGAGTAGGCATTGGGTGGGCAGCTATTGACAGTCCACCAGTGAATGGAGCATAGCCTTATTCCCAGAGAACTTCAAAGGGGAAAGGCGTACGGAGGACACCAGCCTAAGGAAACAAAAAAAGAACGATATAAAGGAAGGACAATAGGAGTCCAGAGAGAGGTAAGAGAATTGATTATTGTCAGGCTCTGAGGTGCCACACTTTTTATTATTGTCAAACTTCTTACCGGGACCAGAATATAAACTCCAATAGGTTGAGCACCTAGAAAAGTGCCCAGTACAGAGAGGCACTCAATATTTGTTTGTGGAAAATCAGTGACTCTTGGTAATGAAACCTATGACCTCTTATTTGCATTCACAAATGCTTTTTCCAGGCTACTCACCCTGTTCTCCACGCCCCCACCCTACTGCATAGTGGGAAAACAGATCAAGCGGGAGGATACTATTGGAGAGATTTTAGGGGCATTTACATATTTATGGCATTGACTCTTTGATTTTTCTTCCTTGGATCCTTTTCTTCCCATTTGGAATCCTGCTCCCCAGGCCTCTGGAGCGTACAAAGGGCCTGGGGCTGCCTCATACTTGGGACATCCTGTTCTGGGAAGCCAAGCAAAAACCAGGTAGGGTGCCAGAGGGGTGACTCAGGTCAGCTACTCTCAGCCCCAGGGAGAATTCCTCAGGTTCCTTGGGTTCATTCTTACTTGTTTAAGTAGTTAAGTCCTTAGGTCCCCAGGTGAGGGTGTGGGCTGGTCTGCTGCTTTTGGTCTGGGCTACTGAAGCCTTTTGGGCAACAGAAGTCTTCCCTGTTTACATGGCCAGCCCAGATCAGCAGGGAGAGAGGGCTCAGGCCCAAGGGCCAGTTGGCAGTGAGGAGTTTACATCATTCTGGGGTCTCCTGTTTTCGTAATTTTCTCAGGAGCCATTGGAAACAGAAGGCAACTTGAAACAGTGGGGATTTGTAATTCTCAGCTGACTATCTTTTTACATTTTGAAAAATGCAACCAAAGTCTTTGTAATATATAGCACATCCACACAGGAACTACTGACTATGCCAGGACAGCATTACAAAAAGGGAATCTCATTACTTGGTTTGCTCACTTGGAACACCAGAATCTTAATTACAATAGGTCTATCTGGTCTGGATTTATCTATCTATCTATCTATCTATCTATCTATCTATCTATCTATCATCTATCTACCTATCTATCTATATCATCACAATACCTAAAGGGAACTTTAGAAGATAATAAAAATTGTTGCAAATGACTGACCCCATTGAACAGTTGACAGATAAGAACGCTGAAGCTCGAAGAAGAAAGTGACTTTTCTAGGGTTACAAACGTAGTATCTGGTGGAATCTGCTCTCAATCCTAAATGTTTAGTCTTTAAACCCAGCGTTTGTTCTCCACTATGATGTGAGTCCTGAAATAGCTACTGAACTTTTCCCCTCTTACATCCCCAATTAGGATACCATCAGTGACCTTTATTTTAAAAAAGTCTTCTAAGTTCAAGAATAGTGGACGTGTGGGAGAGGGTGAATTATGGAGCTGGAGCTGGAAAGAATTCAGTGGCGTGACTGTGCTGGTCAGGCTGTTGTCAGCTATAATTCAACAAAAGCTCTTCAGAGAATTTCCTTAATTTATGAGATAGGGGATTTAAAGTTGTTGTTTTTTCCCCAAGTACTGTATCCATAAATGGCTAGATTACATGAAACCCTTTTTTTGTTGTTGTATGTTTATAGTTAGCTTGTACATGGTTGAAGTACTCCTTTCAGAAAATAAAATTAAGTGTGTTATGGTATTCTACTGTTTGGAAGTAAACTTGGTGGTGAATGAGCACTTCCCGGCCACGAGGAGACCATCCATGTAGGGCAACAAAGAGGTGATCGACCATCTGACCTTAGAGGGAAGAACTCTAAGGAAGAAAGCACCTTATAGGAGGTTATTATTTTCCCCCATAGCTCTTTCCACATTGGGTTATAAGCCACAATTAGCATCTGTCCCTAAGTGGCCATAAAACATTTTTTCAGTTTAATTTCAAACTACTTCTGACAACTGAGAGAATTTCACACAGTTTTACAACCTGATCAGTGGTTTGGGCTTTCAATTATTTGATGTATGGAGAATTTCCTGAGGAAATATTTAGCTAGAAGGCTCACATTCATTTGTATTTTGACTGGATGATTGCACAGCAAAACTGAAAAATGAACAGATTCAATTTGACACAGGGTAAAATTTTGTTCCCTGGGTTTCAAGTTTTAAAGTTTCAAACTGAACATAAGTTTTGTATTGAAATGGCTGGATATGCAATCCAAAGGACCTGTGGTCATGCAAAGGTGAGAGGAGGGAGGGTGTTTAGGGGTAAAGAAGATGACTTCTAAGGGGCCAGCATAGGAATGCAGGACACTAAGGGGTTCGGGTCAGATTTCATTCTGATTCAGGGCTTAATGGCTTTGTTTGAGTCATAGGGACAGAGAGGTGCAGCTCACAGAACTGAAATGTGATTCTGCAAACAAAATTTCTGAGACTTCAGGAAGACAGCTCAGCCCTGCTTGGGATTATTGGCTCAGCGAGTGACCTGGGTGTGTGTGTGTGTGTGTGTGTGTGTGTGTGTGTGTGTGTGTGTGTGTGTGTGTGTAGAAGGCTTGTGCTCTCTGTTCAGAGCAATTTCAGCATCATGTGGTTGGAGCTCCCTGTCACTCCAGGCAGCCAATAGCAGGAAACTATTCCTGGGGCAGCAGCCATGACCCCAAAGAAAGCATATTTTTCTGTCTTCACTTGATTGTGTGGGACTCCACATGTGCCCCCAATTATTTCTGGTAATCCCAAAGAAGTGCCGCCTAAGTCCTCTCAAACAACTGATCTCATCAGCCACCTGGGCCCATCATTATCCCTCTCTTTCCCCTCTGAATCCATTTGAATCCAAGAAGCTACCTGAAGACTGCATTCCAGTGGATTGTGGCTGAGAGGACTTGTTTAAGAACATACCTAAGATGTCCCCTGGAGACTTCCAGACAGGCTTGGGGAGGCTTTAGGGTTGGAGCCGGCATAGTCACATGTTCTCTGTGTATCTGCTGATGTAACACAGGCAATCTGTCACTTATTATGTTCAAGGCCCTAGAAGGACAAATCAGAAAACAACAGTAACAACAACATCCAAAACAAGCCAGCAAACATAGCAACAACTTTGAATTATGGCTCCTGTTCTCCAGGAGCACACAATCCGAATGGGGAGAGATTCTCTCTCTCTCTCTCTCTCTCTCTCTCTCTCTCTCTCACACACACACACACACACACACACACACACACACACCCCAAGAGCAACCTGAGAGTATGTGTGAACAATGGTGCTCGGGTCTTTCTGACACTGTGCCCAGCTGGGACGCATCAGGAAAGACTCCGTGGGAAAGAGGAAATTTTTTTATTTGAAGAACACTTTGAAGGGTGAGTAACACGAGGGATGAGTAACATTTGGACACGTTTAGGTGCAAGGAGGGAAATGGATGAGGCAGAGACATGCATTAGGAAAAGCAGAAGCCAAGTTTGGGGACAGTAAGAAGATCAGTTTACCAGGGTCAATGTAGACAAGCCACAAAGCCGAGGCTGGCAAGGTTGGCTGGAGTCATGTTATGAAGGGTTTTAAGGAAGATGGAAGTGTTTAAGATTTTATTTTGCAGGCTACAGGGGAGCCATCAAATGTTTTTGAAAAGGCAAGAGATATAGCCAAGGGAAATTTTAACAAGTTTCCTCTAATAGAGGAGCTTCATATGCACTCATGTGGGACACAAGTGGGAGGGTGATGAGTTAAGCCTATCCCAATATTCCAGCAATGAGGACAAACTAAGGGGATGGTGGTAGGAATGTAAAGGAACACAGTTCAGAAGCGTCATGAAAGTAAGACCATTCAGCAAATCTTTGTTGAGCATCTGCTATGTGCTAAGCAGCATCCCAGGAGCTAGGGGATGTAAAGGTGGAGCTCTTTGCCCCACGGTGACAGTGCAGAGGGACCCAGATGCACAGTGGGCAGCAAGATGGTGCCTTGGCTCTGGGTAGCTCCTGCTGGGTGTTGAGCAACTTTGTGTGACTGGAGTAGATAAGCTGGGAAGACGAGGCCAGGGACGAAGGGTGAGGACATGCAGATTTCAGAGACTGGTTGAGGCCAGGCTAGTGAGGACAGGGCTAATCCCACGGAATAGCTCAGTCGCTGCTCTGGGGAGCAAACAGGCCATTTCAAGATGGGGAGAAAGTAGGTGCATGGTGGCTTAGGCTTGCTGTTGTCAGCAGTTACTAGAAAATGTTTTAAAGCAAATATGCACATGCCCACACAGCCCCCCACACACATTTATTCCTAAATACAAGCTGACCTTCTTTCCTGCAAAGGGAAAATACCTACAGAAGGGTCTCTGTACTTTATTCAGGTGGAGAGGAAACTACTGGGATTCTCTTCTTGCAAGATCTGCGTGTCCATGCTGGATGCATAGTAGTTGACCATGCTAGCGTTTCCTTTTCTGAACAATTTGGCACCATTCAGGCTTTACTTACGGGGAATCACATGGCTGTGAATCTCTTCGTGTGGCTTCAAGACAGTGTTTCGTGAGCCCATTTCTTCACTCTGGTAATTCATAAGGCAGCGGATGCCAATCCAGGAAATGATGGGAGAAAGACTTCAAAAACCACTGGTGCCAGGAGAATGGCTGAAGTCAGGAGACAAGACTGTGGCAGTGGGCCCTAGACAAAGGCCCTCCCAGACCATGTGGTCACCAAGGATTTTGCGCGGGCTTCGGACAAAGACATTCCTGGACTGTGTGGTCATCAAGACTTCCCCGTGTAGTGTTTCCAAGTTCCTACCTCACCCGTGGACCAGTCAGGAACTGGCACAGTGGCCACATGTCCTAATAAATCTTAACTGCCAACCTGGAAACCTCAGGGGTATATAACCCCAAATCCCACCTGAGTGGGGGCTCAGCCTCTGGATGTGAATCCGCTGAGCCAGTGCCGGCACTAATAAAGGTTGCTTCCCACGCCTTGGTGTCCTGTCTCTTTGTCTGGGTCCCCGCAACAAGACAAACTTGGAAGGATGGCCATGGTGCCGGGTACCAAATGAAAATGAAATCAACCGCACATACTCTGCATGGTGCCTCAGAGGCCATGGGAGAGTGGCTCAGGTTTTCTAAAACAGAAACCCTTTGCCAAGTAAGAACTGCCTGTGTCAGAGGCTGCAAGATGCTCTTCCGAACCACAAAACAAGAGGATGTAAAGTCACTGAGCCTGGAGCCAGAGTAAACCCTTACCTTGGTGATACTGGGCTTGGGACCTAAGGGTACTCCAAGCTCTGGAGAGCTCTGCTCGGCTAGATTTTGCTACTCCTATTGCTGCAGCTTTTTCCAAGCAACACAGTTTCTCGTAATTTTGAGAAATTAATAGTGCTTGGGGAGGAACCTAGCTTTGCAGTCAAGTTAGAGGCATTCTAGGCGCCAAAGGTGAGGAAATAGTAGACGGTGTGAATAAAAGAGATAGAAAATTTGCTGGTTTCTGGTGTCTGGGGCAGTACCTGGCCCTAGGTCTATACATCCTGTGGAGCTATCACCTGTACTGGATGGAGAACTCCCCCCCAATCTGAACGCTTTAATCGTCAGTACTGAATGTAGCTCTGATCAGCCATTGGTAGTTCTCTGCCATGTGCATTGTTATAGCATCCATTTGGGAGAGAGAGCCCGAGGGAGTTCTCTCTTTCCAGAAAACATTGATTCCAGATGAACATTAATGAACAGCCCTTCCTAAGTGTCTGCCTTTGCCCTTGCTGGCCTGGACTAGTCTGACAACATCTCTCTGTCCATTAACTTCATCTATCCCAGGATGGGCTATTCCTGCCTTCCCTCAGCCGTGACCTCACCACTGGGGAGACGGCCAATCAAACAGCAGGTAGGCTGAACTACAGGAAATTGTCATTTTGTAAGTTAAAAGTTATGAAAAGCCATTGAAAATTGCTGCTATTTAGACCATTCTTTGGCCTGGTAAATGCCTCTTCCAGGTGGTTTTAATATTTTCTAACATCCTGTGCCTAGTTCTATGCTAGGCACTATGGGGGTGCCAGAAATGTCAGAAACACCCATCTGCGGGGGTTTCCACTACACCAGGAGGCAGCAGACATGGTCCACCACCTGTTTTTGTAAAGCTTTACTGGAACCCAGCCAGGCCCCTTTGTTTATTCATTGTCTATGACTGCTTTCACGCTACCAGAGTTGAGTAGTTGAAGAAAGACTGACTGGATTATCCACAGAGCTTAACTGTTTCCTCTCTGGCCCTTCACAGAAAAGCTTGCTGACCCCAGCATCACACCGTGGTCAGAGAGAATGATCACGCACAAGCACTGTCATTTTTTCTTGTTGTTATTTAGCACCTCCTTTCTCTGCCTTGTTTCTCTTACCTTTAATCACTATCCTTTTTCCTCCTCTACTTGTTTGGATTTCCACAGTCTCTCCTTTCCTCAGTTTCCTCTACTCTTCTTGCTTGTTCCTGGTTCGGTATTCTATGACCTCATGTCTTTCTCCTCTCCTCTGTGCCTTTGCCTCTGCTCCTTGTCTCCCCTTGCCCATCTCCTCCCATCTCTCACGTCTCCTTCTTCTGCTTCTTTCCTTTCATCTTCTCATCTGCACCTCCTCTGTGGAACCCGGTTGATTCCCTTGACTTAGGATGGGGGCGGGGAAGTGGGGGAGGGGGGCTGACTCCTCCTCTCTCCATTCAGAGCAACCTTTTTATTGCTCCAACAAAATCTTGTGTTGATTTCCCTCGTTAGATCTTCTCAGCCCCCAGGGCAATGTGGGTATTTAACGGGTAAGGAAAGAATCCACGGTTAGGTTGGTTGGCCATCTGCCCTGATTGGTCAGTGTCGAGTATTTTGAAAATCATTCCTGCCATGAGGTCATCTGCCTCAACCCGCTAGACAGCTCAAAGTTTAGAAATGCTGTCCAGAGACCTTTCTCCTAGGAACCCCATTAGTCCCTGTTTGTGGGATCAGCCTCTGGAGTTTTAATGAGGTTCTTACTGTTTTTTGTTTTTTTTTATAGCATCGTGAGGCAGTGTCTAGAATTCAGAAATTAAGACCATTCAAAATTAGGATGGGTGTGTGTGCTGGGTGGTGCCTTTCTTCCCACAAAGTAATGTGTTTTGAATCTAAGATACTTGTGGTCAAATGTTTCTCAGAAGCACAGTAAGTAGTTGCTAAAGGCTTCCTTATGAAATGGTGTAGGGGGAAAAAAAAGTCAAAACTGAGTAGTGTGGAGTCATTTTTAAGTAATTATCAAATTACCTAACATTGTCACATCACTCATCATGGATGCCAGGGTAACTAGAAGTCTCATATTGCAGAGTCACCAACCATGGAGATAGCTCACAATTGAAGTGAGTGGAAGAGGCCCCACAAAACAGCAGCCTCAGACTTTACCTGTCTTTAGACAATGCTGCCTCAAACATATTCCAGGGGCCAAAACTTGGTTGCATTTGCCTAGAATTTGAACCTATTCACTCAACTCACTTTTCTTTCCCTTTTAAACATTTTTGTGAAACCCCTGCTTCCTTTTCTCAACACTATTGTGAGTATGGCAGTTCTTATTTCTGCATAATATTATATATTTCTGAAATTTTTGGTCAAACCACCTAGTCATTGTATCTAACATAAAATCCATAGAGTTGGTATGGAAGAAAAGCGAAAGGGTGTTAGCCAAACAATGTGTAATAGACATTTTTGGTTGCCACTACAGTTTCTGTCATTTTCTTCCTATTAGCCATCATTTCAGTTTGGAGATCCATTTGGGTCCATGGACTCTGATTCCAGGAGTAAAGTGTATGACCCAGGTTAGCATATTTGAGGCCCTGTTTGCTGTGATTGGTTCTGAGTAGACACGTGAGTAAGCAGATCAAATTAGAGAGGATCTCAAGGCTTTTGCTTAGAATTTCAGAATAAATGCCTTTTCTCCTTCCTGCTAAATGTGAATGAGTAAACACACAGCCCAGGGACCAGTTCGCACTCATCTTGGAAGCGTGCTGGGCAGGGGCTAGACAAAAAGAAACTAGGTACTTAGTGACGTTGTTGAGCTGCTGGACCAAGTCTCACCTGAAGCTTCTGGACTTTACAATTATATGAGCCAATAAATTCCTTTATTTGCTCAAGTCGAATCGGGTTGGGTTTTCTATAACTTGCAACCCAAAGATTGCTAGATTTTGCACAGGACAATTGAATAATGATCACAGTACGGAAAGAACCAAGAGTCCAAAGGCTGGGTGCTAGTGTCTGCTTCATGCCAACAAGCTGTGGGACCTTCCATGAGTCCTCCATACTCTCCTCTCTGGGCCTCAGTTTTGTCTCTGAAATACATAGGGAAGGAATAAGTTGGGCTTCGTGCCTTTTTAAAGATCTATTTCAGCTTTTAGATTCTCTGAGTTCAACTCTCTTCTTGATTCCTGGCAAACTCGTCCCTCCTCCTGGTGTGCTATTTCTGTGACCCCATCACACCCCCAGCTTCTCTGGATAGAAATCTTGATGTCATCCTGTATACCACTTTCCTCTCTTCTTTATCCCGTGTATCTGTTCAGGTATCAGTGCTTGTCAGTTCTTCCTCCTAAGAGTCCCTTCTTTTCTTCCTTTCCTTCCAATTCTTACTACCGTTACTCATGTCCAGGCCTTGATCTGCTTCCTACATCTCCCTACAGCACCTACCCCTTTGAATCCAAGTCTTGCTGGATGAATATTCTCAAATAGGCTTTGAAAACTTTACTGGGTGCCCATTACTATAAATTAAAGTCTTCATGCTTTGCATGGCATTCTGTGTGCTCCATTCATTGCAGCCACTCTAATTCTTTAGCTTGGATTACCTACAGGTTCAACTAAGGCATAGGAATAAAAGGACTGTCTTTTTGAAGATGAGAACTTCATGCATGCACTGTGTTGATAATCCCTTCCAAGGATTTTTTTTGGGGGCAACGCATTGAAATCTGAAAGTAAATCTGTGCTAGACTCAAGTTGTAGGCTATATATGCTGGCGAATACCAGTATTATGAGCCGTAGAGCTAACAACCCAGGCCCAGGAGCACCACAGCCCTTATAAACCCCCTCAGAAAAGTGTGTCCATAGAAATGTGTATCCCTTTCAGATGTTAAATATACTTATTAAAGCAATATGTGTCTTGCATATGGTCAACTCTGAAATGGTGGCCGTTTTAAACATCTGTGACTTTAACACAGCCCAGAGGCTGGTTAATGTCTAACTGTTCTACTCTTTAAAACATAAATTAATATATTAAGTATATACTTCATTGGGACACTGTAGTAGGAAGCCATAGGGAAAGTGACTGTTGTTTTATTGTAACCTAGGAATTAGTGCTGGCTCGAGAGGAGAGAGCCTCTATTTGCTTTTTTTTGGTAACAGAAACCCTGGCCCATGAAGGCTTATGTGCTCTGAGAGAATGTGCTGAGCCGGCCTTGTTTTTTCTCCTGGTTCCCGTGACAGGGTGCTCCTCCCCACAAGCCCTTGCCAAGCCCTTATGCATGTTGAGTCAAAACATTTTGAATGTGAGCTCATCACTTGTGAAGAGGGTTTAAACAGCAGTTAACATGTAAATGTACTATGGGCTCTTTCAGGCAACGTTTCAGTTCAAAATTCCTAAAGCTTGGAAACCTGTGTGGAGTTTGTACAATATCTCAGCCTTCCCCTCTGGACTGAAGAAAGGCAGCTGGTTTCCTGCTGCAGACTAAACAAATGAATGAAAATTCACTTGAAGGAGCCATGTAGATAGTGTATCTATAGCTTCAGGCCTTGTCTATTATTTAACTGACTGACCTGTGGTGTACTTATATATACAATGGCCCATTGTGCTGATTTGGTGGTCAAAATAAAAATTAACATTCATTAAAACCACCTCAGCCGGCCACTTTCGATTTCAGCTGTCAATCAAGTCAATTTGAACATTTAAAATAAGAATTAGATACAGGAGTTGTCTTTTCTCTATTTTCATGGAGGAAAGGGAATACTGGAAGAGAATTAGGCTTCTTTCAGGACTGAGGGTCAGAGAATGCCAGGCGAGGGTGTATGAAGAAGACGAGAATGGCCTGGGAAGAGAGAAGGGGGAGGTGAATGGTGAATGAGTGAAAATAGAAGTTAATATTACTTCTATATAACTTCTATAGACTGAACATCAGCACTTACTTGCCACTCCCTCCTTCCCCTTCCCCTTCCCCTCCTCCTCCTCCTCCTCTTCCTCCTCCCCTTCCTTCTCCTCCTCCTCTTCCTCCCCCTCCTCCTCCTCCTCCTCCTCCTCCTCCTTTCTATTTTATTTCTCCTTTCTAGATTAAACAAGGAGAAGGAAACAGTCAATATTAGATGAACCTCTTCCTGCTTTGTTATCCAGTTTTATAAATCATAGTAAAACCTCATTTATTCAGACTTAAATGATTGAAGGGCAGACCAGGTTAGTGAATGGCCACAAATACTGAAAATTATGAAAAGGATGCGTTGTTATAACTAATATGTATATAGAAAGACATGAACTAGTGGCTAAAAAAGTGTCCTCAGCACTCCCAGGTTAAGGTCTTTGTCAGTTTGCTTTAATGAATTGAAAAATGCCATTTGTATTTAGTGTGTTTCTTGTCGGTAAGCAAATATTTACTGCTAAAATATTTAAAAACAGCTTGTCCTGCTAAATAGTTTAGAATTTTTCTTATTTATATTATTGCTGACACTAAAGAATATGTTATAAAATCCTTTGCTGGTACAAACTTTAGAACACTTTGTATTCACCTAATGATTATCATGTTATTGAGGATGGGCTTGGCAGACTTTGGTGTGAATTTTGTATTGGGAAGTTGCTAAGACTCTGCTGAGGAGTATTTAAGAGAAGGAGCAGAGCAAAGTCAAGACATTCAACAAATGTTTGGTGAATTTTTCTCTTTTTTTTTCCCAAACAGGACTTGATGTGGTAAACTGGGGTAATATAAGTACATAGCTAAAAATAAAAATAAACAAACAACACCCACACATTCTATAAACCACACTTTAGCCACAAGCACCTCTTTACCCCTCACATCTCTTAGTTAAAAGACAAACAAAGGGTAAAATACAGTGAATTGAATTTCACTTCCTCTCCCTTCTTCTTCCCAAGCTCTGGGAATCAGGAATAGACAGACAGTAAGAGGTAGTAAGAAGAGAAACAAAATCTGAATAACCACAAAAGCAAATGGCTTTGGGGCGAATTCTAAAGCAAGATCACAGGAAGCCATTACAATGTTTTGTTTTATCTGTATGTGAGAACCTTTGAGTCCCACTTCTTTTTCAAACACCATCTAGTCTCTTTTTGCATATTTCCCTGCTCATAATTCCCTCCACGTCTTGAATGAGCCCCACGTTCATCTCCGAACATTATTTTCATTTGAAGTTCAGTGCTTTTTCCTCAACTTAGCTAAAATAGTGACCACTTATGAATGTCTTTATATTGTCTACTCCAGCTTCATTTTTTTGCCAGCTTTTGAGAAGTCCATCCTAACTTTGAAATTCAGGACTCCATTTTCCCCTACCTCCCCTAGTACTCTTTCTCAGTTCAAATTTTGGTCTACTGCTCTGACCCATTCTTTTTCTCTGTGTACACAGAGGCTTTATTTTTTATTATCCCTCTCTGAAAAGTTCTCTGACCCAGAGGCTATGCTACATTCATCAGAAGCCAGTGAAGTGAGGGTATGTTATTGAACAGAGAGCTGAGCCAAACTCTTCAACACAGAGAATTGCTGGGAAGAGAGGTTGGCTGTTTTATTGATGAATGGCACCACTCAGGAGAACGGGTAGCTAATGCTCAAAAACCTGAACTCTCCAATGACATATAGGTTACAGGTTATATAGGGCAAAATTATAAAGCACCATGGGTTAGGGATTCAGGGTCGTGTTGAGAGCTGATTGGTCGGAGGTAAGGTAAGGGTAATGAATCATTTCTTCAGGTCTTAAGGACAGCTCTGAGGTCCGCTCTGGCATCCCTCTGTCTGGGTTCATGGAAAAGAAGCCAGGGGGTTGTTCCACCTTAAGGCTCAGGAGCTGAAGGATAATTTAGGCCATGATGTTATCTTGAGCTTAACAGAAACCCATACCTTGTGACCCTTAGTTAAGGCATGGCCATTGTTTCTGGCTGCCTCAGGGGGTTAATGCCTAGTAAGGGAAAGGGCTAAGGCTACAGGGCATGTGGTGAAGGAACTGAATAGAGTCCTGGGGCTCCATATTAAGTCAAAATCACACATTAAATCAGGACAAAGGTTTCAGGTAGAGGGCAAACATGGCAACATTTTTGGCTGAGGACAGGAAATCTTGACTCACCCACAGAATGTCAACATCGTATCAAATCCAAATTCAGAGGATCTGGGTGTCATAAACAGTTTTCAGGGTAAAGGGCTACTGGATAGGGCAAGTCAGGGAGGTAAGATCTTCCCATCACACCTCCCTCCACCTCCTCAGTGCTCCCCTTCCCCCACCTTCCAGAATCTCTTAGGGTTCAAAGAGGCACAACTGTCATTTCTGTCACTGAGAATGTAACACAGACAGCAGGTCCCCTTGTTCGCTTTGGTATCAGGATCAAGGATATTACCCCAAAGGGCTCCTGTTTTCCTAAGAACTACCTATCTGAGCTGGGAGGCTGTGGTGGTATTGACGTGTGACTTGGTGGGGCGCTAGGGTTTCAATCTCTCACAGCTTTTCTTAAAACCCCTCACAAGAAGCATAGAGTAAAGCATGTGGCTAACACGATCATATGAACCAATACATAAAACAATTGGGAAAGCATGTGATTAAAATGATCACATAAAACTACACTTAAAAAATAACTGGCAAAGCATATGTTTAAAATGCATCCCACCATAATTTACAGAAGGAAGATATGAAGGAAGTGCTGTACTTTGCCACTGGAAAATGGACTGTTTAACAGGGGACAATATCCTAGATTTTGATATCAAATCCACTTAAGAAATCCTCTAGGTGGGTTTGTTGGTGGTGGTATTGGCTGGTGAGTGAGCCAGCTAGTGATGCCATCCACCATGTAAGCTCAGTTTCAATTTGATTCTCTTAGCTGCTGGGTATCTGCAACACGCCCTCCTTCTCCCCAGTCTCCATTGTCTTCCCAAGCACCTCTTATTTAACAATTCTAGAGCTTCCACTGGCTGTGGGTGAGGAGCACAAAGGGATCAGGACGTGGGATACTTACAACAGTCAAGGACTCTGTGATCCGTGGAGTTTGAAAACTCAGGAGTCAGCTTTCATTCCTACTCCTGCTGTGACTACTGACTCACATTTATTTGATAATCACCACATGCCAGGAACTTCATATAATTTACCTGTAGTCCTTCCAACACCCTTAAACAGGAGATTTTTTTTCTCCCCCCCTTTTTTATGCTAAACCTGTGGGTCAGAGAACTTAAAATACATTTAACATTGCACAGCTAGTAAGAGGCAAAGATCCCATGAAGACATTTGACTGTAAACCTGACACCTTTTCCCTTCATTCATGTCTATCCAAGGATGGTGAGCTGACCTACAGTGTATAGAGCCCCTGCAACTGGGAGATGGCTTAGGACAAGTTTTAGCCTGATTTTATGCATAATTCCATCTGATTATTCAGACATAAACTCTCATTTCTCTTTGCAGGCACATAAAGTCACCCATGCAGCCCAAAACAACATTGTAAGCTCCTATCCAATTTCCTGTCCATGTATCTTTTAGAGTAATTATGGCTCATCTCTCTAGGTTATTCATTGATATCTATGTTTTGCTGATTTTTCTCCAGATGCATTGGGGGCACATGTCCAAATTAAATACAATTTATTTCCTGCCTCTTATTTTTAGGTTCCCTTTGTCCTTTACTCTCTGGGGTTTATGTTATATTCCAATCAGTTTTCTTACAAATGTAGAATGCAGACTATTAACTGCACATCCGTGTCACTAGACAATAAGCTCAAGGCATTCACTTCTACCTGTTATTTAATCTTGGGCTCCTCAAGATTAGACCTGGACCATAGGTAATGCTTAGAATCAACCCCTGAACACCACATCTGACCTTCACCTTAAACACCCAGCTCACCCTTCTCATCCTCACCGGCCCCCAGGCCACTAGACTGGGCATAATTGTCCTACAGCTCATAAATAAAAGTCAAGGACAGCAATATTGTAAGGCTTGCCCAGGCTCATGCAGTGACATAACCACGAGCAGGACTAAAAGCTTTTGTGTCATGACTATAAAAGATCAAAGCCATTCATGCATTTTATATAAAAATGATTGACTATTATTTATTAAATTGCACTTTATTTGTTGGCATAAAAAACAGCTTTCAGGTTTTTATTTCAAGTGAGTTATGCTCACCTTGGAGAGGCTCTGGGCAAAGCGCTGACATCAGTGAAGCATGATTTCAACCTCTGGGCTTCGACTTTCAGCTCCTTATCTCGTGTTCAGTTCCCACCACCTCATTCTTCTGGCGGGTTTATCCTCCCATTGCCAGCTCCACTTCCTAGGTCCAAACTATAAAGCTCTGGGCCCTTGATGCTCCTCAAATCACAGCCTGTCTACGAGGATCCTTTGTCCCTCAAGTCAGAGATCCAGCTTTTGGTGGATTCTCATTCCAGGGCATTTAAGCTCAATGTTCCTTTAACAAAGAACAAAACTTTTCATTCCTAAATCCTAGCTAAGATGCAGGCATGTGCTTGAGAGAGGAGATAGTCTGATTTAGAGCCACATGGAGGTGTGAGTGACTGATGTCATAGCTACTCCTATGCCAGTTTGAATGAGCATAGAGAAGAGAGGGCAGGGGCATGAGTGTCTGAGGTGGCTGGTGCAGAAGGGAAGGACCTGAGAGTGAACGAGGGACCAGGGGAAGAGCCTAGGAATGCTTGTTTCAGAACTAGTGGCAATGAGTGGGTTTTAAAATGTTGCTGACTTCACCATTTCACTGAGGGCGGACCCCTCTGTGGGCTACCACTTCTCACACTGATCACTCGTCCCCAACATTCTTGGTTTTGACAAAAAAAAAAAAAAGAGAGAAAAAATAAAAAAGAAAAAAATTAAGTTAATGACTCATTGCCAGAAAGGGCGTGAAGTAGACAATAGGAATTTGTGCATGGCTTTTAAAAAAAAACTACTTTTGGCCAAGAGTCATAAAAATGTTTATGCCCTTTGAATCAGTAATCCCTTTTCCGAGTTTATAGCCTAAGGAAAGGATCCACGTATAACCTGCAAGCCTGCTCCAGTGTAAGACTGCGAACAATCATTTCCTAGTGTTGCTTGAACTTCCGATGCTGTGTTACTAGGAAGTCAAATGTTGACTTTTTGAGGCTCCTCTCCACCCCCTACATTTATTGGTTGAGAACACCAGGAGCTTATTCACTTCAGAGAGAGGGAGAGAAGAAGAGAAACAGACGTGGCCACAGCAGACCCTCCAGTTTCAGTGACTGTGACTTCTGTCACTACCACCTGGTTCACTATTGCAAACCGTCTAGGACACCCATGTTCACCATCCTGCTAAAGTCCCTGTTGGCCCTGACACATGCAACAGGAATTCTTTGAAGCATGACAATCCCAGGCTTCAGGGCTGAGTTCCCAAGTTCCAGCTCAGAGGCCCGTATTGCCAGGTTCAGTCATCCTTTCCGGAACAAGAGCACTGCACCCAGTTGCCTGGGTCAAGAGGAGCTTCCAGCCTCAGCTGCACGATGAGTCCAAGCATCCATCATGTTACCTGTGGACCACTGGCCTGATTCTCCCTTCCATCCTGAGTCTTTGCCTCCAGGATCTCATCACATTTCCGGACTGTAGGACCTTGGGAGGTCACACCAGTTCACTCCTCTAGGTTGCTCTAATTTTGAATTGTGGAGAGTAGGTTTTCAATATTTTTTTTTCTCTACTATAGGCACTTGCTCCTTGGACAAATTAATGTCTTCAGTGATCAGTTTTGCACTCTGATAGCTCTCAGAGAGTGACAGTTTTAAAAGAGATCTATTACACCTGAACCCCCGAATAATGGATACATATTTCCCCATTATTGCACAACTAAGGCAACCACTCAGTGATCCTTTATTGAACAAAAAATGTCAGCTTCTCTATTTTAAAAACAAAAATAAAGCACCTATATGTGCACGCAGATATTCATTGCACAATTGTTTGTAAAAGTCAAATATGAGAAGAATCCAAAGATACAATATCAGAAGGCTTGTAAAGTAGATTAGGATGTGTCTACTCAATGAGTCAACTTGCAGCTATTTAAATGACAATTATAAAGATTGTCAGAAAACATTAGTGTTTGCCCTCTTATTTTCCAAACTTTCTTTTAATTTGTCAAGTTAAGGGGAACAAAATACTCTTATAATTAACCGTTGACATGAAGCTTTTGTCAACAGGACTTGTCAATGATTCATTTGGGAAAGTGAGAGACGCAGGACTTAGAGATGACTTCTAAATGGTTGCCTTAAAACAACAGAGTAAATTGGTGCTGTTTATTGAGATGGAGGAGGCAAAGTTGGGGATTGAAAAACCAAGAGCTTTGTCTGTCTATACTAAACTTGAGATGCCTTTTAGATCTCTATGTGTTGATATAGAGCAGGTAATGAGGTATAGGGATTGGAGTTCAGGGAAGAGGTCAGTGAAATCAAGACAAGAAATTTTAAATTTGAGAGTCATCAGTATGTAGATGGAATTTAAAAACTTGAGATTAGATGAGCTCACTTAAGGATAGGGTACAAATGGACAGTATAAGAAGATCTAAGATAAAGTCTCCAGTCATTCCAACCTTTAGGGAACAGATAGAGAAAGGGGGACCAGTAAAAATACTTGAATCAATACAGCCCATTAGGTAGGAGGTAAAGAGAAGAAAGTGGCATTCTGGAGAGTGGAAGAGAAGGGGATTTTAAGGAGGAGGGAATGGTTAATTGTGTCAAATGCTATTGAGCAGTTGACTAAGTTGAAGATGCAGAAGTGACATTTGGATTGGCAAAGAAGGTTGTTCATGACCTTGAAACGGGCAGATTCAGTGGCATAGAAAGGAACTCCTGACTGGAGTTGGTTGAGAAAAGACTAAGAGACGAGGAAGTGGAGCCGTGACTATAGACAATTCTTTCAGGAAATCGTGCTATAAAATAGCTAAGAAATCGGATTGTGTCTGGAGGGGCATGTGAGGTCAAAGGATTTTTTTTTTAAAGGAAGTACTAGGACGTGTCTGACTGCTCATGGAAGTGATCCAAGAGGGAGGGAGAAATTGATAATATAGGGGAGACAGAGGTTAATTGCAGGAGGAACGTCCTTGGGGAGGACGAGGGGATGGTATCCAGAACACAAGTGGAGAGGTTGGCCTTCAATGAAGTGGGCATGCACACAAAGTCCTTGGCACACAGACCTGGTACACATAGTAAGTGCCCAGTGAGTCATTTGCACTGTTATTACAAGTGTCTGTCTCTTTGAATGACCAAGGGAACAATTGCTGGCCGGCCTACCTCATTGCTCAAAAACCAGGCTGTAAATGATTACATCAGCAATTGATACAGGCTGGCCAAAGAGGAAAATGATGAAAAGACAGAATGGTCCATTCGTCTCTCCTACAGCGCCACTCAGACAGGGCAGATTCCCACAGGAGGGACATTGATATGTCCTTGAAAAAGTAAAGAGCCTAGATAATTGACAAATTACTGATATGATTATCTTTTAGTTGAGTTTTTTATTTCCTTTTTTACTGAATTTTATTTGCCTATGACTGAGGTTCATCAGAGTTCCTGAAAGTGGCAGCCAGGGCAGTGGGGACTGTGGAGAAAACCGCAAACTCAAAACCTCTGCTCTTGTGCAATCAAGACGTAAACCACTCTCACTGCTGAGATGCATGCCCAGCAGAGGTTGTTTCAGTGGCCCCTGCAGAGAAAACCTCCTAACCAACTTGTGTAGCACCCGAAGTTATAGCTGTTATTCCAGAAAGCACTGTATTTAAGCCAGGAACTCAGAGCTTTAGCTATATGGAATATGTTTTTTTTAATCACTTGGCCTCCTGGTTGAAACGGAGTCCGTGGTTGTTCTTTGCCAAATGGCTGATGAAGAAAATGTCCATGTCCTCAAAAGCATTGTTAAAAAGGAAGAATTTCTACAAAAGAACACAACTCTGGGGTCACTTTCTCACTCAATAAAAATTTAGAATTAAACCAAAAGTGTGTCTCGCAGAGTTCTTAGTGGTAAACATCTGAAATTAGTTCTAACAGATTTAGCAGAAAAATAATTTATTAAAAGAATAGTGGAAATTACCCTGATGTCCATTGAAATAGAATGAATAAATAAATTATGATACAGTTCTACAATGAAATATACGATAATGAAAAAAGAATAGATCATCAATACATATAACAATATAAATGTATCTCACAGATATAATATTGAGTAAAAGAAGCCAGACATTATGAACGGAGCATATACTGTACATTTCCATTTATATAAAATTCAGAAACAGGCAAAACAAATCTGTGGCATTAGCATCAGGATAGTGGTTCATTTTTGGTAGACAAAAATCTAAAAGGAGACAAGAGGAGGGTTCAGAGTGCTGGTTACACAATGTACTCTGTCTGGAAAATTCATTAAGCTGTACACTTTTGATATGCACTCTTTTCTCTATGTATATCTTCATGAAAGTCACACAGAAAGAAATCAACAGAAGGGCTATAAATTGATCAAAATATCACCAGTAAGAGTCACGGGGATGTAAAGGACAGCATAGAGAATATAGTCAATAATGTTGCAACAACTATGTATAGTGCCAGGTGGGTACTAGACAAATTGGGGGGATCACTGCTTAAATTATATAAATGTCTAACGACTATGTTGTACATCTGAAATGAATATAAAATAATATTGAATGTCAACTGTAACTAAAAAAAAAAATTAAAAATAATATTGCCAGTAAACCCTGAAGACACAGGTTCAGGGCTGTAAATCTGGCATAGAACTTAAATGAGCAAGTTGCCACTGAGCACTGGATGCTTTTGGCTAGGAAGACCCTTCCCCTGGGACAAGCTCATATGACTGCCTGACATTCAGTTATATATGCATTTGCTTATTTTCTGTCTCCCCAGCTAGAATGTGAGCTCACTGCTGGCATATATGAGTAGGTACTCAGCAGATATTTATTAAATGTGGCTGTCTTGTTCCTAACTGAACTGAACTCCCCTTCTCACTAACACATTACTTCTTTAGATATATTAATCTCATCAGTCAGGGTCCAGTCAAGTCTTACTGTTCAAGGAGCACATTTGTTCTTTAAAATGATTTCCCAGATGTCTTCTCTGATTCATCAGCATTGAAAGTTTTAGTCTCGTCAGGCAATCTTATTTCCCGTAGTTCCAAGTTCATCACAGGGGAGTCGCCCCACTGTGACCCCTACATACTCATAACAGAAACATGCAATAGCCTCCTGACCATGCAATTGGAAACAAAAATTGCTGAGCCAAGTGGTGAGAAAGATGGTAAACTAAGAGATGAGAGTCTGTCCATCAACTGGAGAGTGATGAGGTGATTTCCTTGACCTGGATGAGATTGCACAAACTCTTGCTATGTTTATTGTTTCACTTGCACCCCATTGACCCCAAGTCATTCATTTGCAGGGCCTGCGGGGAACGCAGCGGTGGAATTGTGCCCTTCCACTGCACTCTCTGTTGTTTAGGAAGTTTTAGCAAAGAAAGACCTGACTGACTGCTCAGATGGAGAATCTCAAGGGGTGTGGTATGTATCTTACCAGCTTGGAGCCTCACCTTGCCCCCTCAAAACAAAGCACATGTGCTCCCTGACCTGTCAGCCCCTCAAAGCTTGCCCCGTGCAGCATTGTATGAGGGATGTCTGGGAGACTCACCAGGACTTTACGTCTGAAGACGGACACCGTTGTCTTATCTTGGTGGAAGACAGAGAAAGAGAAAGTAGATTGCCCCTCATAGCTTTACTTAAATTCCTCACAGTTCTATTAAAGCTGCCTCTGTTCCTCCCAACAAAAGCAAGTCAGAGAATTATTCCACAGGAACGTTTTATGAAATTTTGTCCTGTATTCCTCCATTTTATCCTTGAATAGGAGTAGATAATTTGGAAGAGGATAGCTGACAAAACTCAAAAGGCATCTATCTCTATTCTCAGCTGAGAGAGCAGAAGAAAAAAACAACCTTGGATCACTTGCTTGCAGATGATTTCCTTCCACCACCCTCCTCTGCCTGTTTACCTCTCTCTCCTGCTTTCCTGTGGTATCTCGACTTCTCTTTCTAGCTCCCCCTTCTCTCTTTAGTAGCCGAACTACCTTTCCAACTGCCTGATAGACATTTTCACTGGAATTTACTAAAGGCATCTCAAACTCAGCATAGCTAAAAGCAAATTAAGAATCTTTTGGGGCTGGCCAAGTGGCTCAGTTGGTTAAGAGCTTGCTCAAGAGTGTGAGCTCTGAGCAACAGCGGTTCAAGTCCCGGCCCAAGCTGAGCAGCCGCTGAGCTGCCAACAGGTAGCAGGATGGGTCAGCTAAAAAAAAAAAAAAAGAATCTTTTATCCCATATCAAGTTTTTCTTCTGGTTTCTTAGGTTAGTGACAATATCCTTCTTCTCTTTACCCAGTCTCAGAAATCAAAGACTGCCATAGGCAGCTGTTCATTGAGCCTTGCCAGTTCGATTTCTCTTTTCCGTTTCTATCACCACCTTCCTAATTCAGAGCCCCATCATGTCCCACCCATTCTGGCCTCCTCACACATAGTGATTAACAACACATAAGCATACTGCCTCTACTGCTTGTTAACTGTATGACTTCAGGCAAGTTGCTTAATTTCCTCATTTATAAAGTGAGGAAATTAACACCTGTTGCTATTCATACCTGTTGCTATGAGAATTCAATCAGATAAAGTAGCACCGGCAAAATACTCAATAACATTAGTAATTATTACCATCTGTCCTCTTCATTTACTCAACAATGCTAGATTTTACCTCCAACAGGGCAGCTCTAATTATGTTTAAAACCTCTCAGTGCCCCCGCCCAGCATCTACCTAACACCTAATATTCCCACACTGGCATTCCCAATTTTCTATAAAGTACTTGTGTAATCTTGTGATCGCTTGCTCCCTTCCGTGGACCCTGTGTTCCAGGCAAGTGGACCTCCTCACCCTACCGCACACCCTCTCTACGTTACAGCCTGTGTGCATTTGGTTATGCTATATCTTCTGTTTGATTCACCTTCCCTGTCCTTTAAGGTCTAACTTGAATAGTTTCTCTCTGATGACCCAATGTCCTTTTCGCTCCTTTTGAAATATCAGCACATGATCACACCTTTCTACAGGATGGTTTACTTTCTTCCTGGTCCTGCAGCTGCCTGTGTGTTCATCTTACCTCTCCAGCTGGAGGAACCTCCATTCTCCCAATCTCACGTCTCCACACATCAGGGTGAAAACTGAAATGCTCAAGCATTCCTCTTCTGCCTTCTGCCAACAAGATGCCAAGTAACTAATTTAAGCAAATGCTCTGCTAAACCAGTGGCTAGGTCGATGTTTCATAGACAAGATCGTGCTCAGTTAAGAGCCAGAGCTGGAAAAATAATCTGATTGTTCTAGCTCAAGATCTGATTACTATAGCTCAAACAATGTTCTGCTCACCCCAGCCTGTTTCTGGGATAGCCCTTCTGCTTCTGGGCTCTCTGCTTTAGTGACTAGCAATACAAGATGGCACACTGGCCTTAGCCCATACAAGATGAGGTAGGTCAATTCCAATTTCTTGAATGTTCTTCAAATGAAACTTGTGCTTTTTGCATCAGTTGGATATACAAGTTCGGACAATTAAGTTTGCAAACTCATCCTGGAAAAAGTGCTACGCACCTCACTGCTGAATATCACTACAGACACCTTCAAAGTACTCCCGTTGGGAAGCTAGACACCAATGCTAGCATCTAGTCCACCCTTCAAAGAAGTTTTGGAACTCATTGTCTGGAATGGCCATCAGAGCTGTCGTTGTATTACCCTTGATATCCTGAATGTCATCAAAATGTCTTCCTTTCAATATTTCCTTTATCTTCGGGTAAAGAAAGAAGTCATTGAGGGTCAGATCAGGTGAGTGGGGAGGGTGTTCCAATACAGTTGTTTGTTTACTGGCTAAAAACTTCCTCACAGATAGTGCCGTGTGAGCTGGTGCATTGTCATGATGCAAGAGCCATGAATTGTTGGCAAAAAGTTTAGGTCGTCTAACTTTTTCACACAGTCTTTTCAGCATTTCCAAATAGTAAAGTTGGTTAACTGTTTGTCCAGTTGGTACAAGTTCATAATGAATAATCCCTCTGATATCAAAAAAGGTTAGTAACATCATTGCAACAAGTTTGTGAACTTAATTGTCAGACCTCGTAAATGTCAAGTCTCTTTAAACTCTTGGAGGATCCTAAGAAAGTCCCTGCCGCCCCGCCCCAGCCCCCCCATGGCTGCTTCTTTCAGAATTCACGCTAGTTTCTTAAAATCCCACTTATGAATCGCAATACTTTCCTCCAGACACTGGCAACCGACTGGAGGGTGTGGGAGGAAAACTATGAATCTTGCCAGAAAAAGATGCTTTAAAAATATGATGGTAAATTTCATTTTGAAAAGTTTTAACACACTTTCCTTCAGCCTGAGCCCTAACTCACCTCATACTATTTTTTACTCAATTGAAGAGTGTTTTTAAAAATCTCTCGTTAAAACATTTACTAAAGAAATCAATAAGATATTGCTAATTTTAAGAGGAATAAGAAAATATTTTATGAATGAGACTAGTCCATTCAGGCTTAAAAAGAATTACAATGGCTTAAAATATTTGTATGCATGATCTTGTTTTTACAATTTTAATATTTTGCAGTGAAATATACCACACACTGCACTGTTGACCCATGCCTTGATTCCATGAATGGCTCTCAGAAACATCAGACTTATAGGATGCACTTATCTGTCTACAAAATAACTTCTTTTATTATTGTTTTAAAATATATTTCTCTGATTTATGTTTGCCTTTTCTTATGATATTCTAAGTTTGTTGTATTTGTTTTCTTTTTAAAAATAATTTTATTAGGAGGAATTTCAAGCATACACAAAAGTAGAGAAAATAGTGTAATGAACTTTAAATATCAATCACTCAAATTCTAGAATTATCAGTGTCTTCCCACTTTTGTTTCATCTATACCTTTTTCCTTCATTCTCCCTTTCTTTTGGCTGACGTATGTTAAAGCAAACCCCAGAATCACACCATTTTACCCTTGTGTGTTTAAGTGTGCATTGCTAAGTATATGGGTGTTTTCTTAAATAATTATTATACTATTATCATAACAAAACTAACAATAGTTTATTGGTTCATTTAGTACACAGTTCAAATTCAAATTTTCCTCATTGTCTTTAAAATGTTGCCTTCCAGTTGGTGTGTGTTCAAACCAGAATCAAGCAATGTCCATGCGTTGTATTTCGTCATTTGGGGCTGGAGAAAAATGTAGGGTTTGGTAAAGGAGAGCCTCTGAAGCAGGTGAAGGGCAGGCCTGCATTGTGAGCTGGAGGAAAAGCTTTTGAGGAGTGGTATCTGAATAATAATCTTCAAGAGGCACAAGTAAGGACTGGAACTCTGTAGCTGCTGGATAGCACTTCTTTAAATATCACTGAAATTAGTTCTGTTTATGAACATGACTTCCAGAACTATTCTACCTCCTCCATCCCTCTCTACTCCGGTAAATATCATAGACTACTCTTCCCAGGCAGAAAGATATTTACAGGCTTCCATAGTAGACATTGTCACAGTTTTTGCTGGTAATCCATTACAAAATTAGCTTTCCCTGTTTTCAGAGATGTATTATATGTAATCTCACCCCTTCACCTACTGCTTCATTCTTGATAAAATAGATGTTGTGTTTAATAGTTCCGAATTTGCTCTGTGTTGATATTAATGGCTTCTGGATCTGCTAGCCATATCAGAATATATGTCAGCACCTCTGGTGTTAATAAAGCCCACAAATATCAATTCTAATGCAATCTTAAAGTATTCTGCAACCCACCTATTTATTAATATTTCACCATCTGTGGATCCTAGTGGAAAATGGGTATATTTCAAGGGGTTCACTTCAAATATATTTTCTTTGGCTCTCGAGACAAAAGTAATTGGCAATTAACAGTGGTAGGGACAGCTTCTGTCAATACACAGTAGGAGTTAGGGAGAAATCATCAACTCCCTCCTACAGCCCTTCCCATTGGACTTCAAACACATTTTTTTTCACCCAGCAGGGAGCCCTCCAGGCTCCTAATCACCAACCCACTGGGATCCCAAGTTGCTGGGAATTTCATAAAGCAAAATTCCCCAGGGAGTTTCAACAGAGATGTTTTAGGAAGCCAAAACCCCATTAGCTCTTTGGCCCAACACAAGAGCCCAGCTGCAGAGTAGCCTCCCACGTGCTATGTTCCCAGTCACTCCAGTTCAGCAGACGTCTTGTTCTTCTCGGTGCCAATGCCTGGCCGTTGCAGGGTAACTCTTGAAAGCCTTGAAAGAGTGGTCTAGATGGGGGCGGGGTTGGAGAGAAAACATCATCACACCTATCATCATCATCAGGCCATACATTTCTATAGCACCCTATGGTTTTAATTATATTCATGAACATGGTTCTCTTGATTCTCATAATGACCCTATAAAGGCAGGGAATGTAAGATATCTCTAATCTTGTTTTAAACATAAGAAGATTGAGGCTCACTGAGGTTAAGGGCTTTGTCCAAAGTGTTGGTCTTTGCCTTCTACTTCAGTGCCTCCTCTTCCCCATGCAGACACTCTTTGGTTGAGCTTCCTAAATGGTGGACCCAGCTTGCTTGTGTGGAAGAGAGGTATTCTGTCTTTGGGGACATGGGGGAACCTGGGGTGGCCCAGGCCAGCAAACTCTGCCTCAAATGACCTTGTCTTTTTAACTTAGTGCCATAAAATTGTCATTTTCTGTATACACAGTGACATGAAAAATGTTGCGAACTACTATCTTGAAGGAAAGTTTAAATGTTTCCTCTTTCCACTGAACTTAATATCTGAAAGCCAGTTGATATGCCCTGGCTCTGAAAAGTCAGGCCCATTAATCATAAGTAGAAAATAAAATTTAGTTTACCATTTTTCGGTGAATTTTAAAAACCTACATTTTCTGCAATGAGCCTCTTGGAACGTGCATCATGAGTTGAAGCGCTTTTTTAAGACTTCTTTTTTAAAACGTCATGCTCAGTTCCCATGGAAGACCTTCTTGTCCCTTTTTCCTCTCTCCTCTAACAGAATAATCCATCTCTGTCACCCCCACCCTCTGCTATATTTAGGCCAGGTTCCCTGATCTACCGTCTACCTCATGATACTTCATTCTGAAAGAAAATGAATCAGTCTCATTGCGTGGAATCATTTCTTTGTTTATTCTTTCAATTGGATTAACTCATGTCATTACTCTCACTCGGGCTATTATGAAAAATGTTCTTCCCTCCGTGGGTTTTGTTTTTATTACGTTTTCAATTCTGCTAGTCTTGTTTCAGGTCCAACAACCAATTAATGGAAACATGGCCTCAGGCGAAATTATGATGTTTATTTTCCATACTTATAAATTCCTTCTATCTTCTCCTCTTCCCGTAACACCCCATTCTAGCATACCTTGGGAACCGTATCCAGAGACTTTCACGTTTTCTACCCTCTCCCAGTTAACTCTCTATCGACAAATTCACACTAAGGTCTGTGAATATTACTTCATACTGGTACTGCGTTTACTATTTACAAGGCCGTTTTCCATGTGTAGACAGGATTCTGGGTGTAGGGATACATATTAGCCGAGAGGTGTTTTTGTGTCAGTTTGTCCTGAACAGCACCTGGAAAATCCTTTTGCATGAGGAACCATCTAATAATCCCTGGGAAGAATGTTGTATTGGTTGTAAACATTTTTATTTAAGTGATAGGAAGTCAACCCTACTGGGTTACACAAAAAGATAGTGTATTTTCTCATGTAACTGAACAGTCCACTGGTGTCCTTGAATTATGGCTGGATACAAAGTCTCAGACAATGTCATAAGGACTCAGGGTCTCTCTAACTCTTGGCTCTGTTTTCTTCTCTGTGGGCTGTTTTCCACATAGATTGTCCCTTCCTTGTGGAGGGGGGCTTCCAGCAAGTTCATGCTTACTTCCTCATGGCTACAAGTCCAGAAGTAAAGAGTTTAAATTTTTTCCAGTTGCTTAAAGACAAGTTTAGAAGTAATTCTGATTCACTTTATTTGATTCCTATTTACATCTTTAAGCTAATCCTTTGGCCCAGGAGAGGTTCTGAGTGTTGCGGCCTGGGTCACATGTCCACTCCTGGAGTCATAGATCAATTGCATATGGACAAAAAATCACGGTAAGAGTGGTTCCCTAAAGCACAATCAGGGTGCTGGGAAGGCACAAAACAATTGTCCACCTCAATTGGTAATGAAAATATTTAGAGTCAAAGAAGAGTGTAGACAGACACATAACTCACCTTGAGGTGAGAGAGCATAGAGGTGTTTGACAGGCCTATTGCTTTTTAATGTTCTTGATGCCAAAAAAATGCTTTTTACCCAACCTCTAGAGAACCTGCTCTAAGTTTTTGATTGGAGAAACAAGTTCAGAGAAGCAAGGAGAGGAGCAAAGGAGATATCTGTAACAGGTCTGGGAGCTTCGTTTCTAAATCTTTATAATACCAGGGCACTGTAAAAAGACTAGAAAACAAAGATGACATGCTAGGGACCTAATTCAAGAACCATGAGAATGGTTGGCAAAGGCCTCTCTGATCTCAGCAAGAGCTGAACAAAGGCTAGTGATAGTGTCACGAAATGTGATGATAGAAACTGTGATGAAAACATAGAAAAATGGCACAACCCTGCCCTACTCTCACAGCGAGTTCAGCCGGCATCCCCAGTCAGAGCAGTGGTGGCAGCAGCAGCCAATGCCTTAAGCACAGCACTTAATGCCATGTGGTTCCAGATTCAGACATACATTGACTCATATCCTCACACTTCCTGGCTGTGTGAATTGGGGCACATTTCTTCCTCTTTATGTGGGGATAATGATATCATGCCTCCCTCCTTGGGTTGTGTGAAAACTGTGTAATGTCTCAGATGTAAAGGGTTTCTCACAATACTCTATACATAGCAGCTGGTGGGAGCTAGATGTTAATATTTTTGAAGTTGCCATTTTCAGTTCTAAGAGGCCATTTTGGGTGGGCAATGTCTGGAATTCTGGGAAGGACTATTCGAGGGGTCCCTTTGGGGTTTGTAGTTTTAAGGCAAGTATCTATCTGTTGGAGGACACTTTTTAAAATTTTTTATTATTTATTTATTTATTTGTTTATTTATTTGTTTATTTATTTTTATTGGGGAATTGGGGGGATGGGAACAGCGCTGGGGAATTGTGGGAAGGGGAACAGACAAGTTGCTGTCATTTTGTTCTTCAGTCTAGTGGAGGACGTTGCTTCACTGGCCCAAGCTGGCACCATCATTGCGCTCTTCCCGGGTGAGGCAGATCAGTCGCAGGCTTCTGG